>NC_068284.1:39350864-39667253 GCF_025860055.1 Xyrauchen texanus
GTTTCACAGCAGCTTTATAGAAATTATGCTGTAATGTCTGTAATGCACAAAAGGTCCTTATTGAGCATTTTAAATAAAAACTATTTGTCTTCAAATAGTGGAATGGACCACTGGGGGAGTCAGTCCCGTTCCAGCTATACAGCATGGATATACTGCCAATATTAGTTATCTATGTGTAGTATTTATTAATTTATTATTTGAGTAAGCTGAGTAGATGTAGCCAATGTTTAAAACTGAAGAATACTGATTGAAGTATATTCACGAATAAGTGTCTTCATTGTCATTTTAGTTTCTTCCATTCCGAATTGACTGCAGAAGTCACATGAATTAGTTTAACAATATTGTTTCAGGTGGTAAAGTTTTAATTAAACACCACTTTAAACTGACATGGCTTCATATTGCATTTGAAATTACTATTAGCATTTTTAGGTTTTTCTGTTTATACCTGTTTCTCAATCATCTCTGCAGTAGCTGATACAGTGTCATGGTTTTTGTGCTTGTCCACCATACAAAGCATACAAATACATTGTTGATCAGTATGACAGTAAATTTCCAGCAGTTTATCATGTTGAGGGCAGATCATCTCCTGAAGTCGTCTGGTGGCATCCATTAGATTGTGTCTCTTACCTTTGAAGAGATTCTCATGTTGTTCAAGATGATTTTGACAGTAAGAGTTCAGACACACCAGACAGGACTTGACAGCTTTGCGTTTTCTCCCAGTACAGACATCACACTCCACATCTTCAGGTCCAGCATAACATTCAGTAGGTAGTGCAGCTTGGAGCTTTGTCTTCAGTTTCTCCACCACTTCTGCCAGCATGGTGTTTTTACCTAAAACAGGTCTTGGACTGAAGTTCTGTCTGCACTGAGGACAGCTGCAGAGTTCATTCTGATCATCCTGATCCCAGTAGCCTGTAATACAGTGCATACAGTAACTGTGTCCACAGGGAATGGTCGCTGGATCCTTCAGAAGATCCAGACATATCGAACAGCTGAACTGGTCCTGAGACAAAGAAACACTTGATTCTGCCATTGTAGGCTACTGCACACAAAAAGACAACTCAACAGCCAAGATGTAGTTATATACAGAATAAAAGCACAGAGTAAACACAAAGACAAAGCAGCTAAATCCCACACCCAGGCTGAGCAGGCAGTATGAATCACTTTCATTTTCACTGAAGGTAGGAGTGACTAACAAAGGGAGAGGAAGAGAGAGCAGCTGACATTCATCTCAACAATTTCAGTTACACATATTAGATTTTTAACTTGCCAAGTACATTGTATATATATTGAAATTTTTTCTTATATCACACAGTGTTTAATTTTTATGTAGGTCAGCTGTAAACGCTTTGGCATTACGAATGTACAAATATTTGTCATGCCAATAAAGCACCTTAAAACTGTGTGTGTGAGTGAGAGAGGGAGAGTGAGAGAGGGAGAGAGAGAGAGAGAGAGTAGCTGACTTTAATCTCAACTATGTCGGTTACAGTACATATATAAAATTATACCTGGATACTGCCAAAAATGTGTTTGAGCACATTTTAAATTTGATCTCTAATGTAATGTTGCAGTTTAAGACATTGCTTCCCCCTTTTATTATGCAAATTCTTCTCACTGGATCTGGTTATATTCAGGCCTAGCTCCACTTCATGTGCTTGACCCACCTTGACAACCACACCCACACCTCCAACTGTTGGACCACCTTACACTGAGCATGGTTTAGGATGGGTTGGACCTTATGGTAGCAGGAATTGGAGGGCACCAAAATTATTGATGATTCATCTTACAACCAGGGGCATGTCCAAATTTTTGTCCAACAATATCCTGTAAGGTACAAGTCCTTAAGACACGTATAGTACCTGTTGGTAGCATTGTAAGTCAAACCTGATGCTTATAATGCTCCATCAACACTAGCAGAAACCCTCTTCTTTACTGAGTACCATGCATGCATGAGTTTTCTTCTAGTTTTCCTCTGCATCTCTTATCCTGCCTGAAGCCACAAACCCCTAGTATAACAGTTTTTACACTCCATTGTCCAAATACAAAAATGTCAAACTTTGAGAACTACAAATACATTTGCAAGCTTCATATAGGCCTAAAACAAATTCAAGGTCCAAAGAATGTCTAGAACCACCCCCTTCTTCTTATTATTTAATAGTCACAAATGAACAGTCATGCAATATAGATTACGACATGGTTTATTTGACTCATTTTCTATTTTGGTGGGCAGACAACACTTTTGGGTGGGCTCTGCCCACCCTGGTACACCCATAGACATGCCCATGGAATGGGATGAAAAGGGGAGAAAATTGAAAAATAAATAAACAAGCTGGTGCCAAGGAGAGCCAGTTTATAACAGAATACAATTCACAATGTTGAGTTTAAAACTTGATGAAGGATCACACAAAACAATGTCTAGTGTTTACAATTTATTATATATATTAACAATAAATGTGTTCTTTGGTTTAAATGATACATTCACATTTATTTTTCACTTCAACCATTAACAGCCTAATCTGAATAGAAGCTTTCTACTCCTAGGATATTTGACAAGTTCTATTAGTTCACTAGTAACAAACCTGTTATATTATAATATTTTCATTTCTATACAATTGACCCTTATGTTGTGTTCCAGTCATTTTGACCCAGATAACTTTTTTTTTAACTTAATCTAATTGGAACAAAATTCCTTGACTTGTTCATGTATGGTCTCTGAAAATACAAAAAAATGTGGACCATAAAAAAAAAAATAATAATAATAATAATAATAATATATATATATATATATATATATATATATATATATATATATATATATATATATATATATATATATATATATATATATATATATATATATATATTTATATATGTGTAATAATTTTTATTTATTTTATTTCATTTTGTTACATTTTTTGAGTTCCGATCAAAAATGACCGGCCATTGGAAAGGAATGGACGTGCTAGAGACGTCATTACATCATGACGTATAAATGAATCGGACTTCCCATCACTAGTTTAACAGATTGCTAATATCCCAGTTAAGGAATCAATTACATATTTGGGGATTGTTATCTCAAAAGATCAAAACTCTAGATGTAAGATACATTTTGATCCCATTCTTCAGAAAACTAAAGCAAAGTTGAATCAGTGTCTTTTGAGGGATTTATCTCTAAAAGCTAGAGTTTTGTTGTGTAAAGCTGAGGGACTGTCAAGATTAGTGTATGCTGCCACTTCACTCGATGTTTCTAAAGAGATGTGTAAAGTTATTGATACTGTATCAGTATTGCGCCCCCTCCTGCTTATGATTTATTTGATACTGCAATTGGGAAACTTTGTTTTGCCCCTGGAGTTTTAAATATTAATAAAACTATTCACTCCTACTTCAAAAAGACATTGTCACTATGCCAAACTGTACTGTTTATTGGAATAGACTGGTGAAAGGTTTTTCTTTATGTTTAGATAACGTTATATTTGGTTTTACTAATATCTCCTCAAATAAAAGGAAAGAATACTATATTATAAATTTTATTTTTGCTAAATTTCATATACATAAATGCAAGTACAGTAAATCCCAACCTTTGTTTTTGGTTCTTGAAAAAGAAATTCATATATATATATATATATATATATATATATATATATATATATATATATCAAGACAGAATATATATATATATATATATATATATATATATATATATATATATATATATATATATATAAGAAAGTTTCTATATGTGAGTCCTTCAATATATTTACATAATGTTTAGCCTTCACCCCTGGCTGTATTGTTTTTCTCTTTATATATGTATTATTGTAGTTTTGACTGTACATTGTCTTAGTTTGAAGCTTAATAAAAAATAAATTTAAAAAAAACTTAAATCCCATAAAAAATAAAATAAAATCACTAGTTTAAAGGCAGCGATGATGAGGCTCTTCATTGGGATCAGACAAGCCCCATCACGCGACGATGAGCCACGGGAATGGCGTGTCGTTCGGTCACAACTGGTATAATATATTGTCTTTCTTTACCTCAGATTATGCAACAAAAAAATGTATACTATATTGTATAGCTAATGCGCATGCGTGTTCTCAAGTTGATTGACAGGCGATTTCTGTATCTAAAAGGTGATTGGCTATTTTACCTGTAAGGTAGGTTGACCGTTTACTGCCGTTGGGTGTTCCAATTTCTCCCATTCATTTTAATAGAAGTGGCCTGTCACTGCTAAATAGTCTCTGTTTTGACAAGCAGGAAATGTTCATGGAATAATGATGTCACCAACAAGGCTACAGTCCTGGATTTCACTCAGTATTATCATTTATTGGGACTGCCAAATGTAATAGGATTATTAAACAATGCTGTAAAATGTTTTTGCGAAGTTAATGCATTTAGCCTACTTACTTTTCTTTTATTTGTTGTTACATTAAAAACTTGAAATTTACTTTTGCTTATTTTTAAAGATGCGATGGATTAAGGCTGAATGCATTAGCCTACATAATAAAAGGAAATAAAAGCTACGAAGCACATTTATGCAAATCCTAAAAAAAATGAGAGACCTATTAATTTCGTTTACTCCAAAATAGGATTATGATTAAGATCCTGCCAAAATATGGTATTGTATCTCATGTTCTTAAAAAACTTGCAGCTTTCTGTTTTTAGGCAAATAAACGAGAGACGAGCCCACCTAATTACCTGTCATTTCTTGGAACTGCTTCAGTTCCCGCTCCATTTTAAACCAACTAGGTTCTGTCTATATATGGGAAGGCGGGCCAAATCAAAGGTCATATATACTGACATATACAACTGATCACCAACAGCCCCAAGAAATAGAACCACTGAAATGTCGAGAACACCACGTGACAAGCCAGTTCAATTTCACTCCCAGCAGGAAGTCGGAATAGGTTATTAATTTAACAAACGTAGGGACGGTGGTGATTGGAGTACAGTTCACAAAGGAATAAACATATTAGTAACCTTTGCACCCTCACGTTGCTGTTCTACATTCTTTGAAGGGAAATCAGTTTCAATTTATTAATATAATTAATACTACAGTTTCTGCTCTGCATTTTCCAAAATAATAATTTTCAATATTTTCAAGCTGTTTAAGCTATATAACAGACAGAGAGGAATGATACAATTTAATCAATGACTGAACTGCAAGTGACTAAACAAAAGCGTCATACCAAACAAGTTCACAGCACTCCAGTACATTGTAAACCTGATAACCAGAGACTACTACAGAGTACCAGCAGCAGAACTTTTAAAGTGGGGTGGCCACAATAGGTGCATAGTATTTTCTGGGTGGCAATTTTCAAAAGCATTGCAAGTACACACATTTAAAAAATCTTTATTGTAAGACTATAAATGCTACATGGTATTAATGCTAAAACATATCAAATAAACTAACAGCAACAATCAAAATTCAGATCAAAATAAATTCAGGCCATACAGTAAGCATGAGGCAGGAAATCACAGCCGTGCTGATATTCAGTTAAACACTTCAACTAGACAAAACAAAAATATCAGACATAAACAGGATGAAAATATACTGTCTATTAAATCTGTCCAAGCTTAATATACAGAGACAACTGTAAGTAAGCCATTCGTTTGACAGACAGAAGAGGGGCGTATTCAGAAAGTTGTTTTGAATAAATAATAAAATTACATTCACGTTTACTCTTACGCTAAAATCATGAACAGATTAATCATAGAATATTTGTATTCTTATGATATTTTTCAAGTGTTATTTCAATAACAGAATTTCAGCTGCAGTGTAGATTTATTGATTAGAAACCAAGTTACTCTTAACATCTCAATGCAAATTATCATGGGGACCAACCCTGTGACACAAACTGATTTACACAATCTCAGTTTCTTCTATATTGTTAGATCACACATTTTTACTGTTGAGTCTTCAACTATTCCAAACCCAGGACAGAGAGGTTGAGTGAATGTTGTGTAGACTCTGTGGATGAGGGTCATTGTGTCAGAGACACTGTAGAAGGACAGAGTTCCTGCACTGAAATCCACATACACTCCTATTCTACAGGAGGTAGAGTCTACAGAGATTATAGTCTCCATGCGATTGTGCCAAAATAAGTAACAAGAACCATGCCAGGACAAACTCCAGGATTGATTATTATATCCAAATCCACACTCATCACCATCACCTTTTCGGTTGATGCTCTTATATGAGACTGATATTTCCATCCCATCACTCTCACTCCACTCAACCTCCCAGTAACAACGTCCACACACACTCTCTCTGCACAGAACCTGGCAATAAAAATCAAATCTGTCTGGATGATCAGGATATGACTGGAAGGTATCAGTGTAAGTAACCACTCTGTTCTCCTCTGACAGACACAGGTTGTCATTTACAGTGTTTGAATCCACTGTGAAACGGCAGAAATCTGATAGAGACAAAATACATCAGCATCTAAATCAGAAATCTGATTTTGAGACAAACTTATAACAGTAGCTGGATCGTAGTTGTTTATAGTTTAATAAAACTGTAACAAATATAATATTAAAACAAATCAAGAAGTTCTATATCTAATTGTAAAGAAATGTATGTGTATGTGGATCAGGTTTTGCATACACTGTAAATATGAATAAATAATTAATAAATATTAAAACTCAAGTCACCTACTTTGTGGGAACCTGTCAATGGTACCCATGAGGAAAACAGCTAATTAAACATACTAATTAATGTAATGTTTTATGTGAAATCTAAAAATGGAAAAAACATTCAACATGATAGAAAAACAAACATGTTTATGAGTGTGTGACTGTTTGCATAGTAACTTACACTGTAGGAACTCCTCTCTGGTCTTGTAGTCAGGGGTGGGAATGACTTCTATTTGTGACACTGTGGAAACCAAACCATATATTGTATGAAAACATATTCCATACTTATTTTAAAACTTTATTCCCCCCACATATGTGACTAAAGTTTTGGCACCCTTGCATTATTTCCCCAGAACCTACTGAAATACATTTTGGTATATTGGCTTATTGTACAATCCTAAAATTAAATACTAAAATGATCTATACCAAATAATGAGGGGTTCAGGAATCTCATTTATGGCAATAGGAAGCATTCAATTACATTTATAATGCCCAACGGCTGTGTAAACAAATATTAAATAAAGGGCAGAAATAATATTGTTTAGACCATTTTTGTATTTCTTTGTGTAATAAACTAAGATTCAACATGTTTTCAGCCTTTTTGTTTTGGTTCACTGCAAATCAAACCATAGAAATACATACTGTACATAGATCCAATTTTTTTTTTGAAAGGGATAGTTTACCCAAAAATAAAAATTGTCTCATGATTTACTTACCTTTTAACCATCCCAGATGTGTATGACTTTTCTTCTTCAGCACAACTGAAGTAAAGATTTTTAGAAGCACATTTCAGCTCTTTTTATCCATACAATGCAAGTGACTGGGTGCTGTTACCGTGCTTTCAGACCAGAGGCGGCGAGAGCATCAAAATAGAGCGGAACACTTCTATATTCCAATAGTTTGCCGCCAAACCACGTCAAAGCTCAATTCCATAATGTTGGCTGCACTTAAACTTTCCTCTGACGCCCACACCGCCCAAGACTCGCAGCACCTCTTCTCGTCACCGAGAGACGCTGGCTGTCACAGAAAATGAATGACTTCCAGTCGATTTGACGCTCTCGACGCCTCTGGTCTGAATGCACCATTAGACTGCTGGCTATTTGACGGTCCAAAAGGAATATTTAGGCATCATAAAAGTAATCCACATGACTCCAGTAGATCAATTCTACTGTGTTCTGAATTTTTTTTATAGGTTTGTGTAAAATATAAATCGATAACTAAAACTTTATTAACTTTTAAAAAGTTGGTTCCTTCCAGCAGTCATCAAACGCATCAGTGACTTAAGCACAATGGCGTGTTCACGCGAGAAGTCAGAAGCGCACGCTTTGTATACAAGAGAAAAAATTACATCAAGTGAGAATAAGGTCATTTCAAAAAACAATTCAGCGCTGGGAGGAACCAATGATTTAAAGTTAAATACATTTTAATAATCAATTTATTTCTTACACCAACCTTTCGATTTGCATCAGAAGACATTAATTTATCGACTGGAGTCATGCGAATTACTTTTACGCTGCCTAAATATGTCTTTTGGACAGCCAAATAGCGAACAGTCCAATGGCACACATTCACTTTCATTGTATGGACAAAAAAAGCAGAAATGTGCTTATAAAAATCTTCACATCGGTTCCGCTGAAGAAAGAAAGTCATACATATCTGGGATGGCTTAAAGGTGAGACAATCAGGAGAGAATTAGCATTTTTGGGTGAACTATTCCTTTAAAGGTGCTGTAGGCGATTTTAGCATTCCAAAGCTTTCATATGACTGAGCCGCTGAATTAGCCATGTCCCCTCATTCCAAAACCCGCACTCCAAAGATCATTTTGAGACCAAAATTGAGCAAAACAGCAGCATTGTTTGTTTCTGTGGCTGTTAAATTCAAAAGCGGCACAATAGCGCCCTCAACTGACAAACATTATGAATCATAACCTCAAAGATCCACTTCAAATTCAACACTATGAAAATGAGCAAAATGATTGACAGGTGAAAAGCGTCAATGTCTGCTGTTCGCAGACATATTTTTGTTTGCGGTTTACAAAGTCCACAGCTGTCACAGAGATCGGTGATATATTCATATCTTTAAGGGAGTAGGAACATTTTATGCATACTTTTCCATGAAAATTACAGCACCTTTAATTTAATCACGTTGTGAAGTAAATGTAATGTATTTTAAAATTGCAAGGTTGCCAATTTTGTTTGGTCATGCAAATGACGCATGCTAATTTTTCACGAGTAAATTAATGATCCGTTGCTTTACCTCTGACAGATAACTTTTTTATCTTCTCTCTGCACAAATGCTCTACATTCTCTTTCAAATTTGAGACAGCTTTTCCTACATATTCGAAAGTGAGTAGAGAATTGACAGCAATGCTGTATAAGTCTGTAGGTTCAGGAGGGTTAGAGAGAGACTGGAAGCCCTACACAAACAAACAAACAGACACAAAGGCAAAAAAAAAAAAAACACAATTAATAAAACATACTGAAATATTCCATAGGCAACAATCTGAATAGTAAACTGCTCAATCAGCCATTAAAACCAGTAAAGCTCCTTTCTTAAAACACTGTCTGGTTTTTCCGATCTCTGTTACCTGGAGGAAATGGACGTGATCCTCTGTGTGTGAAAGCTCCTCCAGTTCAGCGTCTCTCCTCCTCAGATCAGCAATCTCCTGCTCCAGTTGCTCCAAGAGTTCTTCAGCTCGACCCACTGCAGCCTTTTCCTGATCTCTGATCAGCTGTGTCACCTCAGAGCGGCTTCTCTCAATGGAGCGGATCAGCGCAGTAAAGATCCTCTCACTCTCCTTCACCGCTTCCTGTGCAGAGCGCTGTACGGACACAAAGAGAGAGGACCATTAGAATCAGCAATTACTCTTACTTCATACAACCTGTTACACACATTGGGGTTCAGTGGGATTGGAAAGTGCTCCAGCACTGGGCTCCTCACAGACTGATTGGAGGAGAGTCCCAACTGAGTGTGAAAATGCTCTTCCAGCAGACAGCAGTTGTTCTTACATTTACATTTATGCATTTGGCAGATGCTTTTATCCAAAGCGACTTAGAGAGCACTTATTACAGAGACAATCCATCCGGAGCAACCTGGAGTTAAGTGCCTCGCTCAAGGACACGATGGTGGTCGAAACAGCGACCTTCTGATTAACAGTTATGTGCTTTAGCCCACTACACCACCACCACTCACTTGTTCTTCTGCTCAAAACTCACCATGTAAAACTTCACAGCCTCTTTCATCTCCAGAAGCTCCTCCTCTACCTGCTGGATTCTCTGCTGGTTTGTTATCTGTGTCTCCGCCAACTGTGTCTGATAAGAAAGTAAACTGTTCAGATCCATACCTTTAAAATATTATTGTCATAAATGTTTATTAATATTCACATTGCTATGGATTACTAATATCAGTTCATACCTTTTTCTCAGCCATCTCTGTTGCAGCTGATACAGTCTCATGGTTTTTATGTTCATCCATCATGCACAGATAACAAATACATTGTTGATCAGTATGACAGTAAACCTCCAGCAGTTTATCATGCTGAGGGCAGATCATTTCCTGCAGTCCTCTAGTTGCATTCATCAAACTGTGTCTCTTACGTTTGAAGAGATTCTCATGCTGTTCAAGGTGATTTTGACAGTAAGAGTTCAGACACACCAGACAAGAATTGACAGCTTTGCGTTTTCTCCCAGTACAGACATCACACTCCACATCTTCAGATTCACCATTACATTGCGCAGGACGAGCAGCTTGGAGTTTTTTCATTTTCAGTTTCTCCACCACTTCTGCCAGCATGGTGTTTTTACCTAAAACAGGTCTCGGATTGAAGTTCTGTCTGCACTGAGGACAGCTGCAGAGTTCATTCTGATCATCCTGATCCCAGTAGCCTGTAATACAGCGCATACAGTAACTGTGTCCACAGGGAATGGTCGCTGGATCCTTCAGAAGTTCCAGACAGATTGAACAGCTGAACTGGTCCTGAGACAAAGAAACACTTGATTCTGCCATATTGCTACACCGACAGTTTAATTCCTGGAGGTAGAAACAGTGAAACACGAAGAACACGGGATAGACAGAAGCTGAACTGCACCCAGAGTGAGGGGGCAGGCGGTAGTTTCGCTCACTGGACTGTTGGTGGGAGTTGCTAAAAGAGGGAGAAAGAGAGATTTCATCAGAAAGTTGCTTACTTTCATCTCAACTATGTTAAGAAAGTATATAAACATATACTTTCATATTATTTCCAATAATTCACAACAGCACGGTTTGTTTTTAATCTGCTTTATTTACGCTTGCGTTGCAGAGTTATGTACGCATGCACAGTTAACGAGTAGTTTTAGTACGCTTACCTGTTAATAGTTGCGGTGTTCCGGTCCGTTGCCAAAAGGGGTGCGAGTGGAAACTCAGACAGAGCTCCTTGGTTCCGGCGAGTGATTTGGGCAGTACCATAATTACCATGCCCAAGAAGATGCGCGAAGTAATTTTTTATTAGTTAGTGTTAATATATATATATTTTCTTGATATGGTATGACAAAAGCAATGTATTTAAAATGTATATTTATGTGTGTATCCTTGATGTGATTATTTTTGTCTAATTTGTTTAATTGCCATTAAAGGAGCAATATGTAACATTGATATCAATCTGGTAACAGTCTGGTGTAAGATCTTTGATAGTATTATAATGCCTATTGCTCTGTACGGATGTGAGGTTTGGGGTCCACTCTCTCTGGCAGATTACTCGAGATGGGACAAACACCCCATTCCGTAGAAAGAGTTCAGAGAAGAACACCTACTAATGCATGCCGGGCCGAACTAGGCAGATACCCCCTTATTATACATATTGAAAAACGATCCCTCAAATTTTGGACACACCTAAATTCAAGTTCCCCTAACACACAGCAACATGAAGCCCTTAAAACCCAAGAGCTGAAGCCTAAAACCAGTCCCCTTTGTCAACTGGCTCTGAAACTCACAAACCCACTAACAACCACCAGTTTCAGACCAGCACTGCTGAACAAAACCAAATCAGAATAAACCAAATCATAAAAGAAAGCAAAAATTAATATTTGGACCATTGGGAAAATGAAATTAATGTTATCGGCCCTACAGAACATATAATCAGGCAGAATATCTGCACACAGTAAGAGATCCAAAACAGAGATGGATCCTCTCCAAATACAGACTCAGTGATCACAGTCTGAACGTAGAAAAAGGCAGACACAGACAAACATCTTCTAAAGGAAGGACGAGTCTGTGCTCACTGTGACATGGGTGAGGTCGATAGACAGAGACACACTTTCTCCTTCACTGTGAGAAATGTACAGAGTTGAGAGAGAGATACCTCAACAAACTCTCAAACCTCATGCCACAGTTTTCCAGTTTGGCAGAAACCAATCAGATGCAGGTGTTACTGGGGGAGGACCATCATGCATCAGTTGCAGCTAAATTCATTTTTGAGCTGCACACCCTCAGAAACCAATTACTGCCTTAATGTACTTCATTCACAGTACTTTTATTCTCTTATGTTCACAATGTCCTGTTTAATGCATATTTTATTTTATATTGTATAGTGTATATTGTTATTATAGTTTTTATTTTATTTGATTCACTACCTGGCACCTTATTTTAATTCTATCTTATTATTATTTGTCTTGTCATTATCCGTTTTGTGTATTAATGCTTTGGCAATATTGTATGTAAACACAATCATGCCAATAAAGTACTTTTAAATTGAAATTGAAAATTGATATCAAGCGTTTAAAATGGGAATTGCAGTCCAAATTCAAAATAATCAAGTGGTGCTTGCTGCAGAGCATATGGGTGGAGCTTACCTAGTCTAGCTCCACCTCTATGGATCTAGTGAAGCGCCACTCATTTCGACATCTAGTGACATCTAGTGGCTGCAAGCCCTTCGTCAGATCGAGACTTCAACCTAATGAGGATTTTTTTTTATTGTTGATGCGCAAAGATTAGGTCAAAGTAACCATAAGACTTGCATTGAACTGGAGATGCTGGGATAGCTAATATTGCCTGACCTTTCTTAACATGTTTCATTGATTTTTCCGCATGACTAGACATGTGCACCCCTGCTTTCTTTTCTTCCCCACCGTATTAAGGCTATGTGGCTATTTGTGAATTTATCTCAATCATATATAACTAATCAATGTAATAAAGTATGCTCCTACTATGCTCTTTGCTTTTAAACGTGGGAACTGAGTTTCCCTGGCAGGTGTGATACAAAAATAAAATGATCACCTATTTGCTTGTCTTATCTCATTTATTCCTTTTAAATGTACACTTAGGATCTCCACCTCAAAAAGAAACATGAATGCATATACAACAGTGTAGTTGTGAATATAATTTAGATGGAATATAATTTTGGATGGAAATAAGTAACCTGTCCAGTAGTCTGAAACCATGGTGTAAAGGTATTCAATGGAAAGGAGGAGGCGAGAACCGGCTTTTCAATATAAATAATATTTTAATGAGAAACTTAAAGACAACACACACACACATATGTTGGTCTACCTATCATTATGAGGACTTTCCATAGACATAATGACTTTTATACTGTATAAACTATAGATTCTATCCTCTAAACCTAACACAACCCCTAAACCTAACCCTCACAGAAACCCTTCTGCATTTTTACATTTTCAATAAAACATTGTTTAGTATGATTTTTAAGCGATTTGAATTATGGGGACACTAGAAATGTCCTCATAAATCACATTTATAGCATAATACCCTTGTAATTACTAATTTGTAACTTACAAAATTGTCCTCATAAATCACTCACACTCACGCTCGCGCACGCGCACGCGCACGCGCACGCGCACGCGCGACGGACATGTCCGTAAACGATCTCTCTCTGCCGCACGATACTCTGCAGTCGACCTTTAAACCTCAGAGGCTTGATTAGCCTAATATGCGACCGGGTGCGTATGATCACGACCCGGCCCCGCCCTCCACCCTGCCACACATGGTTTCATGGCTGCAGCCACATGTCACACTAAAGAACAAAATCAAGAGGACAAGTGTGCTCCGAGACTAGTAGCAAGGCAACCATTCCAGGAACATTTATTAGTAGACTGGAAGTGTTACATAATGTACAATTTATTAGTCACATACTTCACTGCCTTCAAGTGTTGCTGTATTTATTTATTTATATTAACCTTTGTTAGCAAAATGTACAGCTAACATAAAAATCAATCTTCAATCTAGAAACAAAAATGTATAATAAGATATAAGATACAAAATTGAGTTTTAGTATATTACGTTTCAAGAACACTTTTTCCCCCCACAAAACTTTAATTGGTTAAAAAACCAAAACTACAAGACAATACAAAACAATATTTACCCAGATCTACCCCATCAGTTAGCTTGTTAAAAGTGAGGGTTGTGCAGGCAAGACACAAATATTTCTTTTGTCATATTTTTCCTTCAAGAAAAACTCTTTTTTTTTTTTTTTTGTCCTCATCCATTTCACCTTCATAGAAAATGGTGTCAATAAACAGGTCTCGCATTGTTATGGCCAACATGGCATCATACAAGTGGGTTCTGTTCTCCTCCTCCCAGTCACAGGCGAGCAGAATCGGTTTCATCACCACCGAGACCTTTGTGCAAAAAGATAAGACATTTCAATAATAATGTCATTAGTCAAGTGCTGCTCAAACACTTTTATGAAACAGGAAAGGTAAATACATAAACAAACAATAGTCAAACAATACATAAACATTCCCTGTGCATACATGGATTCTTGTAGTTGGGGTGACCTCCATGACGTCTGGCACAGATGGGGTGACCTCCTTAATGTTTAGATCCGGTTGGATAATTTGTTTGGTGACTGACTGTTGGCTTTTTTTTTTTTATTACAAATGACTTGCATACTGGGAATGCACATAATGGATATCAAAACCCTGATGTTATATTAACAATGTCACGAATGAAGCTAGGAAGCAAGTTGCAAGTGACAATAAGTTTATTGACAGACAAAATGTGAAGATTGGGGAAAAGTCCGGGGTGAAGGTTTAGTAACGCAGGGGCTCCAATGGTCAGATGAATGGGGTGAGAAGAGTGATGAGGAGTGCTGAACAAACACGACGAATCCGGGTAAGAGCCAACTGAACACGAAACAGGGACAACGAGGGAACTGGACTGGAACTCAGAGGGATCAACACAACCGGACATCACAAACAAACGATCTGACGAGATGAGAAAGTGGTGAGTATTTAAAGGGAATTGAAATGAGTAACAGCTGGTGAAGAGGAGTGATTGCGGCTGAGCGCTGATCACGGTAACGAGTCGTCACGCCCACACATCCACGCACACACACACAAGTAATAAACAAAGCACGAGACAAGGAAGAGACATAGGATTTAAAAACCGTGACAAACAAATGCAGTGTTTAGCACACACAGAGACAATGGTATAGCAATTATATGACCATTTACCATCAACATGAATATCACACAGTCATTCCCTCCAAGCTTAAGTGGTGCAACCTGTTAATTAAGAGTGGAATAAGACCATATTGTACATACAGTATATAGTGTACTCTGAATGTATTATATGATGACAGTCCACTGATGATAATAATGGTTTACATGCAAATAAGTTAAAAGCTGTACCTCACAGTCTCTCAGTAAGGACATAGTCTAAAGGCTTGATTTGCCAAGATTCTATAATAAAACAATAACACAGCACATTTAATTATTATACAACAATATATCTTCTGGAGCGGTCACATGTATGCAGAAAACAAAGTTGAGTTGATCATATTGTATTATACCATGGTCAGTCTCAATACTTTATTCTGATTCGCTGGAAGGTGGTGTGCATTAAAGCAGTTTACTGCACAGGTAATTCCAGTCAGTTTGCATAGACATAGACAGACACTGACAGTGTCTTCCCAAAATCAATGACAGCTTTAACTTTATTAATTGTGGCAAGACCATGGAATAAGCGGGGTAATCCACGCCTAGGTGTGAATTAAACACTCCTGTTTTTACATCTGTGGGCTTCACTTCGGGTGGTTCTTCACCTCCATGTCGTGCATTAAAATAATTTAATGCACACTTAGCCCTGGATTACTCCATATATATATATAACAATAATTGGGGTGTAAAACAGAACTACCCCTCTTCGCTACAGCCAGTGGTTTGGTTTTACTATATGACAAAATAGTAAAAATACCAACTCTGGAAACATTAACCAGAACTCGCTGAAACGTAAAAGTATGGTCTCAAACGGCTGCCATAGATGTCAAAATGGGTAAACTCGTTATCCAAGACCGAAGTGTGTAGCTGGCTTTTATGTCTTATCAGTGAATTTATCAATTAATGGCACTGGCATGAGTGCACAGCCAGGTGTTTCAGGTCAAAAGACAAGAATGATAACAAACCTATATATAAAAAAACCTGGAGATTGCCCTCAATATTAAACTGAACAGAACCATGCAAAACCTGAAAACATTAAGATAACAGCAATCTCCAAACCACATGGGTTCTTGGAGTCAAGCGAAAGTACTATTCCGTCTCTTTTCACACCTGTAAAAAACATTAAATTGTAAGCTGTTCATTTAAAAATGAATAAAGACAATTATTATCACAGGGTAAAACAAGTCGTTTACATAATGGTGCAGACAGAGTTTTGTGTTAGTATGAACTATAAACACATGCGTATTATTTGTATGAACGCAGAACAGTAGAACTGGAAATACCGGAACTTGCTATCCTGAAAGCAAAACCTGAAAGTCTTAATGTAGCTCCCATGCCCAAAGTTTACAGGGTTCATGGAGTCTAGAAATTAAATTTCCCTTTATTTTTGGCTTCAGGATCTGTAAAACAACAAGTTTACAAAAGAAAGGGACATTCCATTACAAGGGACATTGTACAAGGTGCATGGCTGGCTAGAAGGAAAAAACTGCAATGGGGGAAAAATACAATGACATAAATTCATACCCCAATTCTATACATTACATCAACATATGGAAAAATAGGTAACTTACACATAAAATCCAGTACCTCAACTCCCATGAAGGGAGTAAAATAAAGTCCTTGGTTGCAGCATCATCCTGTGAGTTGGGATGAGAATCATGGTGAACCATAGTTATTGTGATTCATTCCCTGTGTACTGCACAAAATATTCAGCTAGCAAATCATTGTATTTTGTGTTCACCACATATTTTAAAGGATACTAACAGGTAAAGCTGGCAGAGGATTGTTGTCAAATGGTGGCAGCCAGGTCACCACCACATAACTGCTGACAGCAAAGACATCTTTGTCATTATACATTTTTAATAACCATTGTATTATGTATTACCAAACACAACAGAAAAGACCAAACTGACCTGTGAAGCTGCAAGTGCAGCTATGAGTTGGAAACACTGATTAGAAATCTGTTTGAAATGGAAAGATATGGAAGGATATTACTGCTGATACATTTACATCAACCCTATGTGAACAGCTGAGTAATGCATTGAAACGGACAATTACAACTCATCAAAGGCCAAAGACCAAAAGTCACTTCTGATTAATGTTTAGGTTGGGCTCAGTTGAAGTAAATTCTCATTTGGATCTTTGGCTCTATCCAAGACATAAGCCAGATGAAAAAGGGAAATACACAAATTGTAAAATAAGTCATTAAAACATACAAAATGGAACAGTAATCCTGAAAAAAATATTTATGAAAATGACTGCAAAATGTACATGTTACCAAATTCTGTTCTGTTGTGGAGAAAGTTGTCTCCCCCGCCCCCTCCTCCCCAGATTCGAAGCTCACGCGTGTTGCCAGGTTGAGGACACACAACAGGAACGAGCAAACTGACAATGGCAAGCAAAGAGCCTAACAATGTAAGTTGATTAGCTAATGTATACATTTGCACTTTTTTTATTGCTTGCAAACTATAAACCAGCTCATGTGCATTTTCTATAACTCTGTCAATGTTAGCCAGATGTATTGCTGGCTTCCGCTGCGGCAGTGCGCTGTTTACCTGCTAACAGAAATTATGTCCCAGAACGGACATTTCAAAGTAGAATATACTGACTGTAGCATTAGCCAGTATTTCAGCTTCATGTTTGCTAAATCTCTGATAACATATTATGATAATTTTATACTTTAGTACATTAAATATATTACGTATTGCACCTTTAATGTATGTTTTGTGTTCCCTTATTTTTATGTTTATTGGTGCTGAACTAATGTATAAATTTCCCAGTGTTGTGTGTTTACAGTATGTCAGTCATGTATTTGAGTGTTAAGGAGAGAAGTAACCCCTGGATCGTTGTTCACTGTAGTATTTAGGAGGCAGGAGCAGTAACCCTACAGCAGTAACAAGGGGTATGTGAGGTGACGATGAGGGTACGCAAACAAAATTCTGAGATGTACCTACTTTTAATTTCATCCCAGTCTAAAGTAACATTCAAACCGAGTTCATGTATTTCTCACTGGCAAAAAATAACTTTGTGGCATCTAGTGTAGAAACACCAAGCTGGTTGTCATGAAGGTCAGAAATACCTTTTATTTTTTGCAGTAAATCTACTCATGCTTCGTGCATCACGCAAGTATCTTTTTTTTTTGTCTAGCTCAGCACACTGTTGGTGACGTAGCTTAGTGACAGCAAGAAAAAATTAATACTTTTCTGTTTAACCAGTCTCGCACTTGTCAGGCATCCACGATTTAGGTGGTTTTTATTTATTTTTTAATCGCAGTTTGAAACATAATTTGTATATAAGGTGAGAAACATAGGGAGTTTTGATTCTGATGGTTGATCATTTTTGATGACAGGTGTCAGATGTCACTCGCACCGGAACGTCAAAATAATTTTCCACATTCACACCCAGTAATATTCACTTGCATGCTCGCGCCCTACAGTCGTGGTTTGTCATTGTTGCATGATGTTTTTTCATCAAATGAGGAACACTATGGTCCTAATAATGTTCCAGACATGGTCTTCTGCTGTTGTAGCCCATTCACCTCAAGGTTTGATGTGTTGTGCATTCTGAGATGATATTCTGCTCACTACAATTGTACTGAGCGGTTATCTGAGTTACAGTAGCCTTTCTGTCAGCTCAAACCAGTCTGGCCATTCTCCATTGTCCTCTTTCATCAACATTTCATTTCCATCCGCAGAACTGCCGCTCACAGGATGTTTTTTGTTTTTGGCACCATTCTGAGTAAAATCTACACTGTTAGAATTGACCAGGCATTTTGTTTTACAGTAACATGCTAGCAACACTGTTGCCAGCTAGTTACTGTAAAGACTGCTTACAGCAAGCTACTGCAATGTATTATTTACTGATTACAGTAATTTGTAAAGTATATTACTGTAAAAATACAGTAACTAGCTGTAATTATCATATACACTAAAAACTATTACTGTAATATCATAGTTTTGCTCTCGATTTGTTAATTTGTATGAAAAAAGTTAATTAAATAAAATAAATTCATATTTTAAAATATATTTTATTGGTACATGGCAAATGTTTCATATACATACTATATATATATTCTTCCATATATATATATATATATATATATAGCAAAATAGTCATAATCATCGGTGTAGAGTGAATTGTGTAGTTCATATATTATATTATTCATATATATATATATCATTTTATTTCCCATGAGCACGTTTAATTTGTACTTTATACTGTATATTTATAAATGTTCTTATGTAAAGCAAACATTCATAGTACACAATGCTTCCTTTTTTGTTTATTTGCATTACATTTCATAAATTTACATTTTGAATATTGTTTATGCTGAAGATTTTTCCACATTCATTCTTCTTCACTTTTACACTACAAACATTATTAGATTAATCTGATGGGAATATTATATCATACATGTTATTTTAATCTTTTGCATTGATATATTGTTAAAGAAAAGAGACACCATAACACTCATTGTTACAGATTCATGATCAAGCTCAAACCAGTGATATGACTAGGGTTGCAACGGTATGAGATTTTCACGGTATGATAACCGTCTCAGAAAATATCACGGTTTCACGGTATACGATATTACACAATTACTATTATTAGTGAAAACAGAAGGGTTATTTTATTTATTTATTTTTGAGCAAACACTTTATTATAATTGAAACTTGAAACCATTTATTTTATTGAAGAATGTGTTACACTTTTAAGAATGATGCAGCGTCCAGTCTTGGTACATATGTGTAAAATAAAGTCTCACTTTTGAAAATAAATAAATAGAAAAAATAAGAAAGCTAACAGAATTATAATAAACAGAATTATAAAAATATAATGTAACTATAACATGTTATATAACTAAAGCATGTTAGTTTACATGTTAGCATAGCATGTTAAATGAACTACTAAATGAAAAATAACATCAGCTGTGTGAGCTTTTAAAGTAATGTCCTATAATTATTAACCATTAATATATACTGTAGGTGTGCGACAACAAGGCCAGACTGCTCCTGTCTGTACCTTATCTCAGTGTTTCTCAACTGGTTTTGCTTCAGGACAGATTTTACATTGGAAATCAAGTGTCGACCTGCCATAGATTAAACATAACATTTAATGTATCCTGGGTTGCATTTCCTTTTATGTTGTATAGTTTTGTTCATGGTTTTCCAGTATAAGGACATGCATCAAGTGACACTATTTTTGTTGATGATGTCAACAACAAAATTTAAAGGAAGTTAAAAACTGAAGCGCATATTTACTTATATGAGCCCATTATTATCCCGTTTGTTAACTAATATTACATATTTATACACATATTACACAGAAGGAAAGGCTCCTCATTACCATGGTTAGGTCAGTGTAGCTAGTCTTAAATAATAGTAATATTAATAACAAATTATAGTATTTATGAAAAATAAATACAAGCTGAAACACATCTTGAAACTTTAACTAAAACTGCCACTGTTGATATAAAATGAGGTCTAATAGATTCTACCTTTAGATTATTTCATATGAAACTGAAACATTTTGTCAAAATATAACAGTTTCTTTTACTCATGTAAAATCCTGAAACAGATTTGTAAAGGTGATGGTGTGTAATTATTAATATTTTTAACTATTTTGGTAAAGGGGCCCACATCAGGTTTAAGTAGTGCATAGGGAGCCACATTGTATTACTTTTGAGATACAATGTTCTACATTGATTTGGTTTTTGTATCTTTTAAGCCCAGAAATAGTTGTGTACTCAATTTTCTGACATGTATCCGTGACTAGTGAGACTATTCTGCAATTGCCTAAAGTATTGTAGCCTATTGCTCTACAAAGATAGATACTTTAATATCAGGCATTAAAAAACTGAATAAAGGCGGAGATTATAAATTTATTTTGCCATCTCTATTTCCCTGTTAATTTATTATTCAGTTTTAATAATAATAATTACAAATCTATTATTAATAATAGAACTTATAACGTTTGTCGCAAAGCGGGCGAGTTTACTTGACTTTTTTCTAAAACTTTACCGTTTACATGCTAAAAGGGTCATGGTTGCCAGATTGCACAAAATAAGTATAACATTAGGTGGAATATTTCCAATTTGCGCAAGTATAAATCTCAAATTTATGTGAGATTCTCCGTCTGGTTGCATTTTTTTTCTCAATACCGTAGATAAGCAAATGTACATGGTATGATAACCGTCAATTTTCAAACCGTGGTATACCGTGAAACCGGATATTACATATCTATGCAACCATAGATATGTAATATTTAGGATCTCTGAATCATCGGTTGTGTTAAATCACACAGTTTAATTTCTGATCCTTCATCTACCCAAAACCCAGGATAGAGAGGTTGAGTGAATGTGGTGTGGACTCTGTGGATGAGGGTCATTGTGTCAGAGACACTGTAGAAGGACAGAGTTCCTGCACTGTGATCTACATACACTCCGATTCTACAGGAGCTGGAGTCTAAAGGGAGTGTAGTCTCTTTGTTATTGTGCCAAAATGAGCAATTGTAGCCAGACCCAGAGCAGTACAAACTCCAGGATTGATTATTGTTTCCTAATCTAGACTCATTACTCCGCCCCTTCCTGCTGATGCTGTTGTATGACACTGATATATCCACTTCATTCCCTCTCCACTCAACCTCCCAGTAACAATGTCCCCACACACTCTCTCTACACAGAACCTGCTCCCAACGATCAAAACGGTCTGGATGATCAGGATACGGCTGGATGGTGTCAGTATATGCAATCACTCTGTATCCTTCTGACAGACAGAGATGTTTATTTATTGTGTTTGTATCTGGATATATTTGACATGAATCTGATGGATATAAAAAATACATAATCTTCATGTTAATCTAAGAAAATCTTTTAATTAAAAAAATAAAATAAAACAGCAATTGGATCTTATACAGTGTGTAATATGTTCAATAATAAACATTAAAGTTAATGGAGATATGGGGAAAGATTTGAATTTCTTTATTGACCTCATTGACTTCTGTGTATGTGTGCTTGCTTGTTTGCATATATCAACTTACGTTGGAGGAATGCCTGCCTGGTTTTGTGGTCAATATTGGGAATCATCTTGATGCGTGTTACTATGGAAACCAACAGATATTATCAATGTCATTTTCAAGTGAAAAGAATGTTAAATGTACATCTTTTCCATATTCTTACACAATATCGCTTGATCAATTTCTGATTGTCAATTAATGTTACAGAGAATGCTTTACCTTTCCCAGTTATCTTTTCTATCTGCTCTTTGAGATGAGAGACAGATTTTCTTACATCATCAAAGGAGAGAGGAGAACTGATAATAATGTTGGATGAGTTTGTAAATCTGCGAGTGACAGAGACAGACTGGTAACTCTACACACACACACACACACACACACACACACACACACACACACACACACACACACACACACACACACACACACACACACACACAAACACACACACACACACATTCTAGTTATATATATTTATAATAATATTTAATGGAAATAATTTCATACCAAATATCTCTATATATATATATGAATAGTGTAAAGAGACCTTAAAAACCCGCTGTTTTACATTTATGTTACCTGGAGGAAATAGACGTGATCCTCTGTGTGTAAAAGCTCCTCCAGTTTAGCATCTCTCCTCCTCAGATCAGCAATCTCCTGCTCCAGTCGCTCCAAGAGTCCTTCAGCTCGACCCACTGCAGCCTTTTCCTGATCTCTGATCAGCTTTGTAACCTCAGACCGGCTTCTCTTGAAGGATCTGATCAGCTCAGTAAAGATCCTCTCACTCTCCTTCACCGCTTCCTGTGCAGAGCGCTGTAAGGACACACAGAGAGAGGACCATTAGAATCAGCTCTTACTTCACACAGCCTGTTACCCTCATTGGGGTTCAGTGGGATTGGAAAGTGCTCCAGCACTGGGGCTCCTCACTGAATGATATGAGAGTCCTTACTGAATGTGAAAATGCTCTTCCAGCAGACAGCAGTTGTTCTTCTGCTCAAAACTCACCTTGTGAGACTCCACAGTCTCTCTCAGCTCCTGAAGCTCCTTCTGTCTTTCCTGGATTGTCTGCCGGAACTTTTTCTGTGTCTCCTCCAAATGTGCCTGTTAAGATAGTGTTGTATACAGTTCACTTTATGTGTGTCATTTAATCTATAACTTTTTAATAAAATAAGTTATTGTGTAACAGGAAAGATAAGTTATTGTGTATATATGTTTTATTCTTAGCCTATTCTATAGCATGTTTTTCATTTGAGTGCTGTCACAAGAACGGTGCATCCAGCGGTCCTGTAGTTTTTAATTGATAAATTGATTTGTTTTAATTTATCAATGACAAATTTGACTATTGTAGCCTACATTTTTGACGTGCACTCAGTAATAGCCTACGTTTGGTAATTTTGAACGGACACCTAGCGGGTCTATTCAGCATCACGCTCAAAAGTCTCTCAGTTTACCGATGTATATTGTAGAAATGCGCTATTTTCCCCAGCAGGATGTACAATTAAGCAGCAATGAAGTCTTTTAGCAATTAGCAAACTTCTATACAGTAGGCTACAATGGGGCTAAAGGCAAACAGTAAAAGTCTTTTTATTGAGTATAAATGGAGCAAAACATTTGTGTGAAAATAAATAATAATGGAAGATTTGGGATAAAAGGCTTCTTGGGGCGTGAGGTTTACACACTGCACAGCTACCTACCAACTGGCTACCGTTACACTCCTACACATTACAGACACCACATATACATGACTTATGAATCTGGAAACTTTTAGGCGTAAACTATTTTTGTGACATTGCGACAAAGTTTAAAAGCATAAGTTGTATTTCAAAGCATAAATTTGTTCACGTTTGCTAGCGCTGCTGCTGTCTAACTTGCATTGTTACTCATTTTAGTTGAGTATGAGTAAGGTATGGTAATATATTTTCCATTTGTTTTTTAAATAATTTCTCATTGTAATTGGCATTAATATGAACAATATCTGTTCATACCTGTTTCTTAGTTCTCTCTGCTGCAGCTGGAACAGTCTTATGGTTTTTGTGTTGATCCATTGTACATGCATAACAAATACATTGTTGATCAGTATAACAAAAACTGTCCAGCAGTTTATCATGTTGAGGGCAGATCATCTCCTGCAGCCGTCTAGAGGCATCCATTAGATTGTGTCTCTTATTTTTGAAGAAGTTCTCATGTTGTTCAAGATGATTTTGACAGTAAGAGTTCAGACACACCAGACAGGACTTGACAGCTTTGTGTTTTCTCCCAGTACAGACATCACACTCCACATTTTCAGGTCCATCATAACATTCAGTAGGTAGAGCAGCTTTGAGTTTTGTCTTCTTCAGTTTCTCTAACACTTCAGCCAGCATGGCGTTTTTACCTAAAACAGGTCTTGGAGTGAAGGTCTGTCTGCACCGAGGGCAGCTGTAGACTCTCCTCTGATCTTCATGATCCCAGTAGTCTGTAATACAGCGTATACAGTAACTGTGTCCACAGGGAATGGCCACTGGATCCTTCAGTAGATTCAGGCAGATTGAACACCTGAACTGGCCCTGATCCCATGCAATATGGTCTTCTGCCATTTCAGTGTACGCACTGACACGTACAACAGCTCACCAACAGCCCCTTGGAATTGTCACGACCAGACTATGCAGGAAAACAGAATAAGTTAGTAAAATATTAAACTCAGGGTGTGGTGGTTGAAACCTGGTTCATATAAGGAGGAAATTTATGGGTAACCTTTGCATCCTCACTTTAATGTGTACAGTAGGTTGTACTCTGTACTTTACATAAAATATACAGATAAAGTACAACAGTACCAAGAATACATTTAATGAATTAATTAAATGTAGTTATTTGAAGTAAACAGGTCAAGTGTGCATTACTTAAATCACTTGATTTGTTAATTCTTTGATCAATTATCTCAAAACATTCTAAGCTGAAAGAAATTATATCAATGTAACCTGAGTTCAGGATGGGGATTATTACTTTTAAAAAATGTATTCCACTACAAATTACAAAATACATGCTTTTTAGGGCAAGTTTCCATAATTTTTTTGTTAAATAAACTTGTCCGGGCCACCCCTCAGCTGTCAATCAATCGCTGTGCTAAAACAAGAGTTTAAACTTGGTTGTTTATGAGTGGCTTTAGGACGTTATAAAAAAAGTGGATACACGATCACGAGAGCTTGGATCTTCTTTAGTGTGTCTGATATCAACACAGATGACAAGCACGAACGTCTCGGTTACGTACAGTACGTAACCTTGGTTCCCTGAGACGAAGGGAAGGAGACATTGCATTTACTAACGCATATAGGGAGTGCCTTCATACACTACCTATTTGAAACCTCTCTACAATAACGGCAGTATTCTAATATTGAATATGGTGTTTGAGCCTCGCCTGTTTTGGTGCAAAACTGACTACTCATTTTGGTACAAATTGACAGGTGCACAGACACCATTTACTCTGAGTCTTGTGGTGCGGCTAGTGTTCGCAATGTCTCGTTCCCTTGGTCTCAGGGAACCGAGGTTACATACGCAACCGATACGTTCCCTTACGACTTCAGTCCACATGACATTGCGTTTACTAACACACATGAGGAACAGAATCCCATCACGCCTCACTACACAACATAACTTCCTAGAGAGGAAACATGGCGGTGCAGTCGTTTGGGACGGCGATCGACATGTGTATGCTGCAGTGAGTGATCCTCATGATGGCCAGGAGGAGAGCACTCATAATGAATATATGAGCTATAGCCATATATGAATTACTCCTTATGAACCCGGCCGGGAAGGGAGTTTATTTATAATGAAGTGCTTGTGACTTTAGAATTCTAACAGCCTGAATGCAGGCGGTTGTGTAAATGATGCGAGCCCGTACTTAAAAGGGGGCATAAGTGTGTATATATATATATGGCCAATGAATAGCAAGTGCTCTAAACAGAGAGGACTTGTGATGAAAGAGACGTTATATCTAGGTTGTAAAACCTTGCAAACGTATTTTGCGAGGACCATCCTGCTGCAAAACATATGACTTGTAAGGACACACCATTTGTCCATACCCATAAGGAGGCCATGCCTCTAGTTGAGTGTGCTTTAACACCAATTGGGCAAGTCTGACCCTGCGAATCTTAAGCCAGTGTAATTGCATCGACAATCCAGGGAGAAAGTCTTTGATTGTAGACGGAACGAGGGCGATTCGTGAGCAAAGCGACTTGAGTCTCATGTCTCAAGTGGCTCTCTAGATATACAAATATATATTTATACTTATATAACTTATATTTATAACACACAAGTACAAATTTTGCTTTAAAAGGATACTCTACACCTGCCGACACGCTGCGGAGAATCAGGATGCTGAGGTCCATTCACCAGCGAAGCGACGAGCGCCGAGGCGGAGTGATGTTTGCCGGAGCACTGCAGGGGAGCGAAGAGTCTTCTCGTGGCCGTGAAGATTCCGTCCGCTGACTGGTGTGTACCGACGGTGAACGTAGAGGGCTTCGAGACAAGAGATAATCGCTGTCTTGAATGAAGAAATTCTGAGGAAATGGTGTCTGTGGACCTGTTTTATAATGGTCAGTTTCGCGCCAAAACAGGCGGGGCTCAATCACCATAGCCAATATTAGAATATTGCCATTATTGTAGAGAGGTTTCAAATAGGTTGTGTATGAAGGCACTCCCCATATGCATTAGTAAACACAATGTCAAGTGGACTGAAGTCGTAAGGGAACACCTGAAGCTCTTTTAATACAGGGAATACACTAAAATAATGGATAATTCTGCTTGACATGTTGCGTTTGTGCTTAGATTATATTTCAACAGCATCTGGAAGAAACAGTGCGGCATTTTTTGGGGGGTTTTCTTGTCTTTTCTGACTTTGTTGTGCTTTTATTATTTTGCAATAACACTCTGACACAGTGATTGATGTATATTGACCTGAAATCAGAGACCCTCCTCCGAATCCGAACACAAGTGGTCACAGGAGACACATTTAAGTGACCAGGTGTAAACAGCAATGTGTCTCAACTGACCACAATAGCAGGGGCGAAACGGTCCGGTCAACTGTGATACCTGTGGCAATTATTTTTCTTTATAGTCAACTAGCTATGTTACATTAAAAAAATACTCAGTAGCCTCATGCACAATTATGTATGTACACTGTCAGAAAAAAAATTGCTGGTAAAAAAACTGGTACAACAGCTTGTCACTGGGGCACTTTTAAATTTTTACACCTTAAGGTACTACTAATATGTAGCCTACCCTTTAGGCACAGATTCGACACTTAGGCCTAATGTACTAATATCTACCCTTTAGTTAAGGTTCAAATACGTTCCAACTGACATATAAAGGGTACATATATATATATATATATATATATATATATATATATATATATATATATATATATATATATATATATATATATATATATATATATATATATATATATATATATATATAATCTAAAACCTATTTAACTTATTTTGAAAAATATTTAACTTGAAACGGTTGCTTGCTCTGTTTCTTTAAAATTACTAAAACTTGTTTGATATTTTATTCTATTTAATGCAGTTTTTGCGGTTCCATTTTGTTTCCATTTTGTTTTAGAAGTGTCTTCTCGGTGTGTGTGATTATATAGAGTGTCTTCCATCTCTCGCCTCACGGTGGCGTCCGAATCCTGTCAATCATCCCTCCTGGAGTCCAAGTGTAGTTTCCAGGCACCGGCCAGTATGGAGCGCGTGGGAGCGGAGCAGTGGGAGTGCGCGTTGGCAAAGTAGCCGCGAGCGTTCTGGACGAGTTCGTTCGCGCCGCGGCTCTGGAACAAGTAACTTTGACACACAACTCCTCAACAACAGCAGTGACCCTCACATTTAGCATATTTCACCCAGTTTAGTACACGGAACACCTGGGATATCGCTTCAGGTAAGTTCATATCGGTGATATGTGAAAACACGGACGGTTAAATGTGTTTTCTCTGGGTTGAGTAGATTTTTGTACCGCGTTAGCAGTTTAGCAGGTAGGAATGAGAGCGAACCTTTTTCTTCAGGTCTCCTCACATTTTCTCTCTTGAAATAAACACATTCATACAGCATTTAACGCCGCTTAACGCCGCTTTTCATAAACGAGAAGTATTTTATTGGCTTTTATGATGCAATGGAAGTTTGTAAGGGCACTTTTTGTCGTGAAACGCAAGCTGAGAACTGAATCTGTCTCACACAGGTGAGTTTTAAGGAGTGTTGACTCACCTGAGCGGAGTTGTTCACCACCGATTATACTCTTCGCTTTTGTGTCAATCTGGTTTTATTGTATTTTATTGAATGGAGTTTGGACTCCTTTTGTGTAATGTTTAGGTTTGGGTTATTTTGGATTGTTTTACATTTTTCATTTGACATTGATGTGTCATTGCCTGAGACATTATTCTTCAGTTTTATATGTCATGCAAAAGGAAACGACAAGGTAATTACATTTTTTTAATGTCATATATTGATGGAAATGACAAACTGTACAATTTCTACGTGCTGTCATTTAGCGAAATACTATGTACTTTCCTTAAGCATTGGGTTAAAACTGCATGACATCGCACAACTGTAGCTTTCCAAAAAAGTGAGAAAATGACAACAAGCATTTTTGTTGTCATGCTGACCGGTGGACAGTGTGTTTGTGAGTGATTGTGTTGGATATAGGAGGTTTCTGTGTGTAAGTGTAACTACTGTCTGTCAGATGCTTTGGTCTTACTGTCTTGTTAAACTTGAATTTAGCATTATTTTGTATTGATTTACCTGACTTTACCGTTTTTCATCTACTGTATTTTTCCCATGACAAATGTCTGTGTTTTAAAGGCAGCGTGTGTTTGTTCATATTTTGTCAGTGTGACAGTAAATGGTAAAATTATGACTCATCAGATCTCTCAGAGAAATTCTGGAAAGTGTGTGTCTGGTCTGGCTCTTGTGATTGAAACATGGTTGTTCTTCTGGTCCAAAAACATGAAAGAAAGGTTTGAAAGAAAGAAAGACTCTCTCTCTCATCCTAAATATCCTGTGCTCAGACATTTCACCACAGGATTTACACTTCCTGATGCCATCTCTCATTAGATCAGGCTTCTGTTAAGTAAGCCAGTGTTTAGTTGCTGTGTTCAGCGGCCTCTGGCTATAATGCAGGTGTCATGATGTAATTAGTCTGCCTGTGAAATTGTAACCATTTAAAACGATGTGTATTATTATAGCCACTCTACATATTAACATAACTTGACTGGCTTCACATAAATAACATATTTATTAGTAGTAAAACAAAAAACATTCATGCATTAAAGGCATGTTGTAGGTAGGGATGTCCTGATACCATTTTTTTTTTTTTTTTGAGTACGAGTACCAATACTTAATTTATGGTACTTGCCATTACTGAGTCCAATACCTGTATTTAAAAAATTATTTTTTTTGGATATTCTCCCAATTTGGAATGTTCCGTTCCCAATGTGCTCAAAGTCCTCATGGTGGCGTAGTGACTCGCCTCAATCTGGGTGGAGGAGGACGAATCTCAGCTGCCTCCGCATCTGAGACCGTCAACCTGTGCATCTTATCACGTGGCTTGTTGAGCGCATGGAGACATAGCATGTGACCGTGTGTGGAGGCTTCACACCATCCACCTCGGCATCCACGCACAACTCACCACGCACCCCACTGAGAGTTGAGTACCACATTATAGCAACCACGACATGGTTAAACCATGAAAATGGTTAAACCATGAAAAAAAATGAAAATATAACCATTAATTTACTACATAATATTGTATTATATTTTATCAAATGAAGTGCATATATACAGAACCTCACAGCACAATCCATAATACAACATTGTATTTATTTTTGTCAAATAAAGTGCTGCACTACTGAGATATTGCTTAAAGGTGCACTCAGTAATTTTTTCCTCATCAAAAAGTGTAACTCCTAAAGACATGAAATGCAATTTTGCAATATATATGTTGGAAATCATGACCACTCACATTAAAATGAAGACTCCAGTCATATCAATAACCTTATAAAAGCCGTCATGGCAAAATCACCATGTGTTGTTCAGAACACTCTTGATTGATGTTTTGTGGTAAAACAGAGCTTGATTTGGACCACTTGGATGAGACAAAGCAGTCGATACCATCTGATGTGAGAACACTGCCATGAGGCCCACTATTGAAAATAATCATGCAGCAAAAGCCCAGAGACAGATTCTAAACAGTTCAGAGTAATTCAGTCCAAAAATTAATTAGTCCTGGCTCAATCCACAGGATACAACAAAAATATTGATACAACCCTCTATAAAGTTATCAAAATTTAGAAGTGAGAGCCTTGTGGTCAGTGTGGATTTGACATATCAAGCTGTGGTGCTCGTGATATAGACCTAGGTTTTAGTCCAGTCGGGGTCATGTTCCATTCTAATCCCCGCTGTCCTTCCCTTGATTTTCTTTCCTCTCTCAACTATGTCTGTCAATAAAAGTGTTAGAATCACATGACCAGCCGAATACTACTCGTTTAACAGTAACTGTCCTATTATTTGACACTTATTGATTAAAGTAATTATGACTAACTTCGAATACTAGATTTCTACAATGGCATCTGAAATGGAAAACTATTGATTATAAATTATGCTGCATCCAAGCCGGTAGGTGTCAGTGTAAGTCCAAGATGACACAAAGACAGAAGTTACTGAGTGCACCTTTAAATGTAATACAATTACTATTGAATTATTATTATTAGTAGTAGTAATACGGTGAATATTACATAATTTTACAATAGTGATATATTTCTGTCATACACTTAATTTAATTTAAATTAAGCTTTTATTATGAAATGTTTCTGTGTAATGACGGAGTGACACATGACAAGAAATGCTGTTAGTCACAAAGACACGCGCTTGAAGAAACACATTTCATTATATTTTTAAGTACAGACAAAAGAAAAGCCATCAATGCTTGTGTCTAATTAGCTCATGTCCCGTCACGTGCAACAGTCTCGTGGAACAAGCACATTTAAAGAGTTTTCACTTTGTTTTTTTTTCCTCTGTTTGTAAGATTAACATTGTCTATGAGAAAGCTGCTAATTATCTCAGATCATCCCTGGAGGTTCTGTGAGTTTAATTTGCTTTATTTCAATGTGGTTGGCTCTGCAGGTTTAATAATATATTTCTTTGTATTAAAGAAACTTAGACGATAGTGATTAAATCATAAAATAATACAAGACATGTTCACCTTGAACCTAAAATTTAGTTTTCTTTTCTTTAGACATCATTAATGGTATTACCAAAACACAAATTCGATAAGAACACACATTTGGCAGCATTATTTTGGGAACAAAAGGGAATTTATTATTATTGTCTTTACATTTGTAATTGTCTTTAGTTCTTAATCTGTAGGCTATTAGTTATTTTCCACCTGTTGTAGTTGATGGATGCTTGCGTGATGGCAAATGGGGCCATTGGAGACAGTAAATGTTTGGATTTGGGGAGGTGTTTAAATAAGATTTTTGATCACTTTGTTATTTTATTTTTATGGATTCATTCTATTATGTGTAATAGTTATTAAAAATATTTACAAAGTTATATTGACACACATCATAAAATGATTTTTCTAGGATTTCTAATCAGGTAGTGTATAGAGTACCCATTAAAAGTTCTATGAGCCAATGGAATTGCTATGATGTCACATGGGAACTCGATTTGACCTGTGGTCTCATTTGCTCTTGACACCGGAATAGCATTGATAGGGGTGGGCAATATGATTAAAATCTTATATCACGATATGAATAATTTTCTAACACGATAACAAAATATATCAAAATAGTATTTTTTCTGGAAAATCAATAAAAATGTGTTTTATAGATTAAATAACTATATTTTAATGTCTGTTTTTGGATAATCCATTCAGTGAATTAAATACTTTATATGAAAACTATAATTTTCTCCTTATTTGGATCTTGATTAATATAGTCAAAGAAAAAAACACACTCAACTTGGTTTTAAATCAACCTTACCATAATGAACATTTCAGTCTAAACTTTCCTCAAGAAACTCAACATCTTCTCAAAGCAATGCAGCAAAGAAAATAAAACATAAGAAAATATAATCCAATGAAAATACAATCTTATAGGCTCTAAATTATTTAAGTCATCTCTATAGAGAATATATAAATATCTGAAGGCAAACATGGTATGTTTATTTTCTAATATCTTACATAATTGAACAGAATTTTTGTAAGGGGAATGATGTTTATTATTTTGCCCTATGACAATTTTGCAGCTGTTAGAATGTTGGGCTGTCTTTTTAGTTGTTTGATTTCCTCCACAGCGCTGTGAGCTGGCATTCATAAAATAAAATGTAAACTCGGAAGCAAATAAATTATGTTGCCAATTGACATTAACAATCTATTGGACTATTGAACGGTGCTACAACTGTCTTATTACATTAATTGTTTTGGAGAATTTTGAAGATAAAAGTGGTCATTTTACAATGTATTTAAAACCCATTAATTATTCAATACATAGACCAAAATTGCTAATTTTCATACATCTAATTTTGTTTATCATTTATTAAAAACAGAACATTTTCAATCTTAACAGATTTTAATTAAAAACAAATGAGCGCTGTCTGCGACTGCTTGTGTCTTTCATTATTTCGGCATGAACCAAAGGAGAAATGCATCCAATCATATGCAACTATTTGCTTATATACATTTTTTTTCTCACTTTGAATCTTATGAAATTCAGTAGTTTTCAAGGTAAATAATGAGATCAATATTTTAATAAAAACATTTGGTACCAATATTTTTGTGCGAATATCAATCCTCTCGATACAACTTCAGTATCTGATGATACTTTCAAATTCAGCTTCCCTGCTGCCTTTCCTTGGGTTGAGCTCAGTCACTTTTGTAAGGGGCCTGGTATGCATAGGTTTAATGATATCTAAATAAATCAATGTAGAAATGTGCAGTATGTATTTTAAAACTTCTATAGTATTTTTGAAATTTGCCCATTCCCAATTTAATACGATTCGCAAATTTATCTGTGGTCAAACCCAAGCAGCCTGTATAAACTATATAAACCTGTATAAACCCAAGCAGCTTGTATAAACTATATTTAATGCAAAAATGATTAAAGATTAAAGATTTCTATAGCTGTTTAATAAATCTACTGTATGTATGTGGTTGAGAAGAGCAAGAGTGTGGGTGTGTAAAGGTGTGAAGAAAATCACTGCAGTGCCACTTGTGGTGATTGTACAATTTATGTCTGACCCCATCATCGTGTCTCAGGGAGAATGTTTAATAGAGTTGCTCATATGCTTTGAGACAGTCAAAGATATATCAAATGCTCTATACTAGTAAGACAGCATGTCAGCGTCCTTGTCTAACTCAATGAGATATAAGCAAAATCTCAACATAAACATTAAAACTGTCCGAATGACACCATGGCAACTGTAGCAAAGCTTCATTAAATGTTTCTTTTCTAACCAGAGCATCTTTGCACAACTGCATAAGGATGAAGTGCACCAAGAGCTTGTAAGTTTCTTTTTCATGGATCTTAAAATTGCATACAATTTCTGCGTCTTCATAACCACTTAAGCCAGGCATACACATTGCAAGGTTTGACACTCAGGAGGCCGTGAGCCCCTTCACACTTTACGAGTCAGTTTATCTGATAAGCGTACAGATGCAGTGGTATACAACACCACTTAATGATCTGGCGAATTTCGGAGCAATCGCACACATTTTTGCACTATTTATAAGCGTCATTATAAGACATAAAGCCAGAGGAGGACATTGCTTTCATTCATTGTAGCTTGCGATTTAGAAATAAAAAAGAAGACTGGCATGTTTGGGGGCTACATTTGCTGAAAACTTAACTGCCGATTAAAAAAATATATGGATAATTACTACAAATTTTAGTCGAGTGTTTCAAAACTTTTGACCGGTAGTTTATGTGATTCCCTTCATACTGCAAAAAAGACCGGCCCTGAATCTAGGCATGATCAGCTGATCTCCAATCACATATTTAAGATGAAGATCAGCCAATTTAGATCAGTGGATGATCGATTGGTGCACACCTAATGCCTGACTACAAATGCCAGCATAAATTTCATGCCAACCCAAAATAATTTTGTGGACTGTGGTGTTGAAGGCAGCACTAAGATCTAAAAGCACAAAAAAAAAAGATTCAGTCCGAGGTCAGATGATAAAAAGCAAGTCAATTGTAACTTTGACAAGTGTGGTTTCTTTACTATAATGGGTCCTGAATCCTGATTGAAGTTCTTCACCGATACCATTTCTCTGTAAAAATAGTAAACTTAGTTCACTCACTTTCTGGGATTTTAGACATAAATGGGAAATTTGAGATTGATCAATAATTATCCAATCTACAGGACCAATATGTGGGTTCTTGATAAGGGGGTTAATAACTGCCATCTTAAAATTTCTGGGGGCATGTTATAAAAATAGAGAGGTCGCGGTGGCTCCCACATGAGTGCGGCTATAAAAGTGTGGCTATTTAAGTGTCGGGTCAGAAGTCCTTTAATTTATTTTCAAGCATATTGATCAAGCAAGGCATCGTTGTTTCTAAGTGACTTCTTGTTCTAACCTGTTCTTTAAAAAGACACCTCTTGCTTCTACTCTATGTGGCAGCCTACACACTGTAGATTATTTTTAACAGCAGAATAAGAATATAATCATTGTAATAAGTGACACAGGCCTAGGCTAATTCACAATTAAACTTAACCATATCACAAATATAGCTGGAGATTTCTTTCATTATTGTCCCGGACATGCGGACAAGCGTTAACGTTGAGCTCTGTTGTCTACACGGGCCTTAAAGTGAAACCCGACCCATACCCGTGACAGTGTGGCCCAATCCTACCCGCCCAAACGGTAACTTCAGGTTTTAAGCCCGAACCCGACCTAAACCTGAAATCGCTCACTGACTTGATAATTTATTCTCCTAACAAGTACAGTTGCAATGGGCTGTATTTTATGTAAGCATCATAGGCAACATTCGTAACCATATTGTGACACCATTTTAATGAGGCATGGCAGCCCCTAAGCACATTAGAGCAGAAGGGAAAAAAGCATAGCCTTATTATTTATCAAGTGCTGAAATTTTGCCTGGTGCAGAACAATGTGGTATAATGCTAAACAATGTAACGGTCAACTCTTTGTAGCCTGAACTTGTTAAAAATGTTGAATCTTTGTTACACATCTGCTAAAAACAATGTAGACGCAGTGCGATGAATGAAATACTTCTCGACATGTGTTTTTGAAACTTAAGTTCTTTTTAACTTGACACTTAACCATTTTCCACTGACGGTTCAGGGGCGGGTTTCAGGGCCGGTGCAAATTTGCAAACTGTTCCGTGCGTTTCCAAATCTTAAATAAATTGAAAACTTCAATGAGAGTACAGGGAGTATAAGAGACCCAAGCAAAAGTGGCAGTGGGGGAGCAATGATGTCTTGGACTCTGTGTTTGGACACCATATTACATAATATTGAATTCAGTCTCAATTGAGATAAACTCCCGAATCACTGCGTTCTCTGCTGGTGGTCGGTAATTAATTATATATACCAACTTTGTTAGCTTACCTAACACTCTTCTCTTCTTATTTTGTGCATTGTTTTGTTCAGAAAGAGGATTACTTATTTAGTTAGGAAGATCGCTGCTATCTGTTATGTAATATGGTTGGGATTCTCAAACAAGACGTAAACATAATATTATATGCTCTGGCTAAAATCCAAATATAACCATCTGCTCCATCAATGTTAATAATGATTCTACTGTTACAATTGAAAATGTTTATATATATGTAATTACGTTACCTGTCATATGGGCATAGTATCATCTCTGGCAATCTTGATGAGTAATGTAATAATGTTTGATTGCATTTCTCTGTATTTTTAAATATGTCCTCAAAAACAGAAGTTAAAACTGTAGGCTACACAAACACTGTGATGCACCATGTTTGAGGTAGTCACATAAAACCTACCAAGCAGCTTTATGTTACGGTTCGACTCTCATGTTAGTGCAAAACATGACTGGTTTACGATAGGCTTCTGATTGCCCAGCCGGCACAAAAACCATGTTTATTTAAGTATACAATGCAAAAAAAAGCATGCAAAAACACGTTCGTTGGGAAAAGCCCCTAACCTGTCCATTTGAGCATGTCTGTGAGTGAGAGCGCGTGTGCGAAACAAGTTCGGTAGTCCTGTTTATTTTTTAATTAATTAAAAACCTGAACCTGACCCAAACTTGACCCGAAACCCAACTAGTTCTCAGTTCCTGTCGGGCCCGGGTAATTTTACAGCAGTCAAGGGAAACCATTAGCAATGTACATGTGCTTGTAAATCACTCTTCAGTCATTTACCACATCACTTACTTCAATAAGCAAGTTAAATAAATGACCATGTCTGTAATTTTTAAACTGTTAAACAACTTCACTTTTTGTTTCACACTCTGAAACAGACATCAGTCACTGGTATTTCTAATAAAATGTCTTCCCTCTTTGTCTCTTTCTCATTCAGCTGTATCCATATCAACACACCGCACGCACCTCACTATGCTCCTTTCTTCCTGCTGATGACCTTTGACCTCTGGCAACGATGGCAGACCGCCCGTTGGCTCCTGGTCAGAGGTACATAGAGGTGGAATACGACTATGATTATAAATCCAAAGACCGTTTAATCACCATTAAACAGGGGGAATGTTATCTGCTAATAAAGAAGACCAATGATGACTGGTGGCAGGTGTGCAAGGAGGAGGGCAGTAAGCCCTTCTATGTTCCGGCACAGTATGTACGAGAAGTGCGACGAGCTCTCATGCCCCCTCCAAAACCCCTCCCGCAAACAGGGTTGGGGGCAAGAGGGGGAACTGGAAACATTCGGCCATCTGCCCTGGATATCCAGCGATCAGATGAGAAGAAGAGCCCATCCCCCTCCACTGGGCAAAGCACCAAGTTATTGCCACCCAGAGATGACCGGGGCAGCCCGGGCAGCCCTACAGGGCATGCCCCCTACACACAAATAAACACAACCCACGGTTCGCTTCCTCTATTGAGAGCAGAGTCCCCAAGTCACAAAACTGATGGAGAAAGGGACAAAAACAGGGAGTTGGAGAAGCGGGATCAAGGACGGGAAAAAAGTGCAATTCAGGAAGAGTTAGCCAGAGAGCGAGGAGGCTTGGTTAAGAACCAAAATGACTCTGAGTCTGGGGAAGAGCTCAGCAGCGGTTCCATCGATAACCTGCAGGTGAGAATAATTTGTAAACCTCCATGCAGAGTATAACTGCAATTAGTTGCTCCAGACTGCAACTAAAATGGTTTACCAAAAATAATTGTTTTAACATCTAGTCACATTGGCGACAGTCGGGTTGTCATATGCGGTTTTGTCAGATATCATCTTTGGAGTTTTTAAATACATCTTTAGAGCGTGCACCACCAGTGTGTCTCGTAACGCTTTTCACACGTTCTGTTGTGATAAGCTTGCTAGTCGCTACACTGCACACAGCAACAAACCCAGCTCGAGAGAGTCATAAACAAATTACTCTTTTGAATTAGGTCTTTTTCATGAATCACCCAAAAGAACTGATGGTTTGAACTCAGGAGCTCTGGTTAGCAGTTTGAATCAGTTTCACATCTGAGAGTGCAGGCATTTCAAAATTAAAGGTCCTGTAGTGTGTACTGCTTTTTTCTTCTTCTGGTGATTATTATTCATAAATATATATATATATATATATATATATATATATATATATATATATATGAGATCAAACTTTTGACACTTAGGACAATTGAGGGACTTTTACGCAACTATTAGACAAGGTGCAAACATTCATTGATGCTCAAGAAGGCAACACACTACTATATGCATACTATACTTGTAAATATCTGTAATGTAGATTCTGAAGGGCAGTACAAAATAAAAAAATCTTTTATGTCTTATATTTGTATAAATTGTGAAAGGGGTGTGAACATCTGAGACAAAAAGGAATGCAAACGTATCCTATATACAATATAGTCTGTTTATTAAACCTCCGATTAATGGGTTATCAGCTTCTTCCTTTGGCTTTCAATCTTGTTTCTGAACAGCAGTTCTCTGATTTGGCAACTAAAAACAGCCATTTGGCTCCGGCCAACAGCCATGTTTCAGTTTAGCAGCCAGTTGCTTCTAAGTCATTTTTTTAGTCTGGAGCCCTGACCCCTACTGATCTCTTCAATTTTTTCCAAAACCTTGCTTGGCCATTACTGTCTCGTACCCCTTTTGAACAACTTAGAAGAATAAAATTAACACTATTTCAGTGTTTTGAAAACAGATTTAAGGAAAATCTGCAGTTTAAAAACATTATTTTTTTTCCTGTTTGATACACTTTAATTCTGCAGTTTTTTTTTTTTTTTTGAGGTTATATTTGATACCCTTAAATATCTTGTGGTGGGGTGAGCAAGAGACAGACACAGTGGGTCAAGTCTCTGAGAGGCGTTTACTGGAAATAATAAACATAAAATGTCCAAAAAGGGCAATAAAAATGTGCAAGGTGAAAAGTGTCCAAACTAAAGGGGAATCTGGCAACCTCACGGTGAAAGGGACGTTGTGTAGGGATGGGGAGTGTCCACAGGAGGATCCAGGAACAGGGTCAGGCATCCACATGCACTCCCCTCCGTGGCACGAGTGGCGGCAGTTCCTTTGGCAGCTTAGCTTCCCTGGACCGTGGCGAGTGTGAGGGGAAGGAAGCATGCCGCGACATATGTTCCAATCCCCCGGTGTCGTAACTAACTCAGCCGGTACCCTCCCCTCTCTGCTCCTGGACATGCAAGGACATCAGTGTGTGCAGACAAAGAGATAGAAGACAGTGTTGTAATCAAATGAGTCCGCCCATAAAAATTTGTCCGCATCTGACTTCATAGCGATTCTTAGTGATTCCATTGCTCATAGAACTTTTGATTAGTACTATATTCACTGCCCGAGTAGAAATCCTACAAAATCAAATATTGATGTATGTCAATATAACTTAGTAAATATGACATTTAATGACTTTTAAATAATTTGTTACACATAATTGTATATCAACACAGCTTGTAGATTGTGAAATTTAAATTTCTTGTTCTGCTTGTTTTTCAGTTAGCTTACATTTGTCAAGCCATGTGCCATATAATTACTGAACCACAATATTACAAAATAATTAACATGTTTACACACCTTAAAATCGTATATGCACACCAGCTATTATGCTGGAAAAATAATTGTGTCCTGAGCAGGTTTATGTACATTTAGCTAAAACCAACTTTCCTAAGACAAGTCTTTTAATGCATGACTGTTTACATTTTTTTTTTAAGCATGTTAATTAATTATCTGAAGCCAGTCGAGTTATTGTTATATCTATAGTGTTTTTCACCATTTCGGCAGCGTTAATGAGGCTCCTCTCACTTTAGTTGTACCTCATCATCCGCTACCCTCCTCGTCTCAGCCCACTCCCATTGTGAGCCTGGCTGAAAGATGGCCCTAAGAGGCGGGGCGACGAAGGTGAGATGGATGAGCGGGTCGTTCTGCCACAACATAAACAACTATTTGTGAAACATTCCTTTCAATGGCTCTGTTTTGAGCCGTAATTACTCAGTCAGTTTTAATTATGGCTATGTGAATAGATTTTCTCTTTTGCTTTAACTCTCTCTCTCTTACACACACACACACACACACACACACACACACACACACACACACACACACACACACACACACACACATACACACACACACACACACACACAGGGTCACAATACCTCTCCTCTTTGAACCTCTTATTTTTGTAATCTCCTCCCTCTGTTTTTCTGTCTTTCCTCCTGCTGCATCATCACAGCATTTCTGCTAAACAGCGACTGTTTGCTGTTTTTTCATCATGGCATGTGTAGGATGAGATGAATGCCTTATTTTAAATGCTCACTCACTCTCACCCTCTCTCTCTCTCTCTCTCTCTCTCTCTCTCTCTCTCTCTTTCTCTCTCTCGCACTGTCTCACACTCACTCTCTCACCCTCTTTCTATCTCACACTCACACATACACAGGCCTGCAGCAGTCTCTGGTTATCAGGTTTACAATGTGATATGATGTTGCAGGATACAGTGCTCTGAACTTGTTTGACACAAACATTCTTGTGTATCCTCTTACTGTTTTACTTTCTCTGATGCAATGGTTCCTCTTTGTGTGCAATGTAATGAATATATGGGCTGTTTTGAGTCCGTAAGGGATGCAGTGCAGTGCAAACAGTTTTGCTGAAAAAATTGTTTGCAATAAAATTCTCTGACTATTTGGTGGCGGCTACAGGACCACAGGATAAAAAACTGTTATATCTAAGTTGTGAAAATTCTCATCATCATTCTCAAACCCCTATGACTTTCTCTCTCCTATGAAACACAAAAAAGAGATGACAGTCACCATTCACTTTATTTTTTTTAGAAAAGAGATGCAATGAAAGTGAATGGTGACAGAGACCGTCATTCAGACTAACATCTTTTGTGTTCCACAGAAGAAAGAATATCATACAAGTTTGGAACAACGGTTCCCATGCATGCTCTTTGTGATATACTACCTTTAATGGAAACTGTAAACATTGAAAATCTCCAAACCAAAATATGTGTCTTTGCTCTTTGAAACAGCTTGAGCAAGGCGTGTTCTGTTTGTGTGAACCTGTCTGTTAATGTGTGCGACCAAAGTTCACTGACAGGGAAGTGGAGAATTTTTTTGAACTGCACACCACACCACAATTCCTCTCTTTTTTCTTAGTCTTTGTCCATCAAAGTGGTAACTTTGAAAGTTTGAGGGAAGAAAGAGAAAACCCTCAGTCTGCTTTCACAACCTCATCACTTTCAGCCGTGAGTGTGTGTGTGTGTGTTGTGGGGTGGATGGGGGGACAGCGGGATAGTGAGAGAGTGTTTGGGTCAGGCTATTCAGCAGCATAATGTGACTGTGTTGAATAGGAGGAGTGAGGGAGTGTTGATGCGTGTGCGTGTGTGTGTGTGTGTGTGTGTGTGTTTGTTTGTGTGTGCATTGGCACTGTGCAATGGCTCTAGCATCCTCTATCCAGTGTTTCAGTATCAGTCGATTGCAGCGGCGTCTCGCTATTATAGGATATTCTGCATTGAACAGCACTGCAGAGACACCATGTACCCAGAGGGACCGGTAAGATAGACACACACACTTTCCATTTGTGCCATACATTAACATTTTTTACATTCTGCAGAATTGAAGCAGATGAATGCACATAGCCCCAATTACTGCACAAAGATACAATAACTGATTTTACCAGAGGAAGGAAAAGCATTTTTTCTCTCACTCTCTTGCTTTCTCATGCTCTCTGTCTCTTTGACTTTCTCCTCTCCAATACACAAACATTTAAGTCACAGGACCATTGACAACTTTACATTTATGATGGAAGTTTATGTTTCCTCTCTTAGCCATGCGAGTGCAGTTTGAAGCTTGAAATTCACACACTAACACGGGACTCTCTGTAGGCATGCGTGTACACATACACAGAGAACGGCAGTTTCTATCAAATTAAGAAACAGAGCGGGGACATGTAATTAAAGTATTGCCAAAATTGTTGTGACTGGGTGATGTGACCAGGATGTGCATGTGTTTGTGTCAAAGGCAAAGCAAGCATGTGTGTGTGTGTAAGTATAAGTGAGTTTCTAGCATGTGTATGTTATGTGCATTGCTCTGCTACATGGACAGCTTGCCTGAGAACAGCAAGAATACACCCAAATTATAAAAAACATGGACTAATGCAAAAAAAGATACACATAGCTTTTACACATCACATTTGATTTTAACACAAACCGCTACACAGCACACTACAAATCACTGGCACACATGTGAGTTTTTTATTTGGCTTTGCATTACACAGCGCTTCAATAATGTGATTGTAAATAACGGTCTGAATTCTGATTCCTCAGAATTCCTCAGAAAAACACATAAACTGTTTTAATCTGTTTGCTCTGTCGACAGAATTTTAGTGTTCAGTGGACCTATTTCACTAGAACTTACATAATGGTATTACTGCAGTTTTACTGTTAATATGACTGACTGTAAACATGGATCAACTTTCACCATACTCAGCATCACTTGTGATTTTTTCACAGCTTTATTTCAAACTTCACTCTTCTTGAAGTGAAATTAAGTTTGGGTCATTTTATGTAATGTCCCCCTGGAATAAATGCACAAATAGGATTGTGATTTTAATGCTAATTCCTATTCTCTTCTTAGAAGGCAGCTGTCAGCTAAAGAGTTTAAGCTGTCTTAGGCTTTGTGCATATAGTTGACTTTAAACCACAGTTAGAGTCACAATTTTGAAATTTAACTGACGATTCATTGTCAAACAAATTGTAATGCATCTGTCATAGGTGTATGTGTGCTTCATAAACCTTTACAAGTAATTTATCAGGTGCGAACCTTCGCAGACGGCGCATGGATCGCAGCTTCACACCAGTTCAGAAGTGGTTTCTTTTCAGGAGCTGCACTCAGTGCGGAGCGTAGTGTTGCTGATACAGTTGGAGAAACTCAAACACACTGTTCATTCCCTTTTTTGGTCAGTAAAATGTGAAGTGTACAAAAACCGGGGTTATCTCAAATAACCACGGTTAGGTCAAATATCTGCGATTAGGCGATTATTTAATAATCACAACAGTGTTTAAAGTGTACCTTTTTATGTCCCAGTTTAGTGGACAGGAATAACTTAATCACTGGATTTTCTGAAGTTTTCCGTGTTAGTGGCATCACATATTTAATAGATAATCAGGATTTTTTTTTTAGGCACTTGAGTAACAAGTAAAGGTTTATGTTGTATGTTACATTTAAAATGGTTATTTCTGATAAATTGTTAGAACTAATTACTTATGGATGGAGAGAAATTATGATTACCAAGTCTACACACACTTCTGTTAAACTTCGATCAAGCCAAATTCAGATTGTTGCCCTTTAAAAACTTTTTAATTTGCTTTATTTATTGTTTTGCCAAGGGTTACTTGCCTTGTAGACTTGCCACAACATCAGTATTTTCACACTGGTGATGTGTTCACGTTCAAACCGACTAACACCAGAATTACTGCTGGTTGGACGCTAAGTGGTACTATATGGGGTCATTTTTGTTTATCAATAGCCTACAAAATAATGCAAGGCAGCTTGATTTCAATCTATGAACTTTAATTTGTATTTTTTTCAACTAAAAATTCAAATGAAACTGAAAAAAAGGTGTTGTTCAACTTTTTGAAAGATGGCTTTTCAACAGTTGTGAAGGGAAACATCTCTTTGGCAATTAACCTACTTCATTTGTGCATTCTCTCCATCATGGGCTACCGGTCGGATATTTTGTTGTCTGTGCAAATACATCACTTATTGTGGGTTGTTGAGGGTTTAAGGCGAAAAATTATTAATACTAAATCTAGTATTATAAATCTAAACATAATTATAATGATGGTAATAATCACTAAAATATAAATCATGGTTTGTATTATTTTATGATTTAATCACAGATGTATAGGCTCTCTCACTCTTTCTCTCTCATATATATATATATATATATATATATATATATATATATATATATATATATATCACACACATAGACACAGAGGATTATTCTTCATAAAGTGAGGAGCTCTTGGTTGGTCAGTTGTGTCTCTGAGTGGATTAGATTTTTAATCATGATGTGTGTGTGTGTGTGTAGTCTATACATGATCACAGATCACAGATCATTTTGGTGATGTTGCCACATCACCAAAATGTGGCAACATCACATACATCAACAAACTAGAAACTGTGTGTTTGTTACCCAGAGAGGACCATTAGTGATCAAGAGAGAGACACTTAAAAATGATTCTTTCAAAAATTAATAGATTACAAGTAAATGTGTCCTCTCCTTCATTCACTAGTTAAAGTGCATGCATGCTTGGGTACTTTGGCCTGGTTTTTTGTATAGATCTGGACAGCATCCAAATATTTAAATGTAGAAATGTTTTGTTTTACTGTGTTTTGAGGAAGTTTTTTTAATGGCATGAATAGATTTTTTCTCGCTCTTATTCTCTCTTTCCCTCCATACTCTTTTTCAGTTTCCTTTTCTTTTGAACATTTCTTTCTTTGATTCACTCAATCCTTTTTGTGGGCCTATTAGAGAGCGGCATAGAAACAGACTCAAGCACATACATGTCTGATGCAGTTTTGTAAGGGCATGTTGATTTTGGTGGGAAGTCTAATAATGTCAAAAATGTAAGGAAGACAAGGTAAAAGAGAACACCGTGGCAGTGGACAGAGATTTAGTGGTAACTTGAAATAAACAAATTAAAACACTTTGAGGTTTGAAATTAGCCCTGGGCCAGTGTGAGAGGGTTTCAGGCCAGTTCTTCATGAACTGTTAATTGCCCAATTGGGACATTGGGGCAGTTTCACAAAATCTTAGATTATTATTATTTTTTTTTTAATCATTTAATCACTTAGATTATTATCATTTTTTTTTTGAATCTGCCCATGCTGTTTTTCAGTTTTATTCCTATTAGTGCTGTCGATTTAACGCCTTAATTCAGTGTGATTAATTTGATTAAAAGTAACGCGGTAATAAAATTAACGCAATTAATCGCTATGCCCCCGGATTGTAATAAGGAAGACTCCTGAGAAATGCAAGCTTGTAGTACCACCTGTTTACTCCAGAGGGCAGTAATTGACTTTTCAGCTGTGTGGCAACTCGCAGATTATACAGTGAAGAAAACAACCAGACAGCACAAAACAGACATTCTTTACGTTCTTGCGTTCAAAACTCTTTCACGCAAATTCGAACTAAGGGATCTCAAGATGTGTTCTAAGTATTAAACTATATTTAACTTGACTTGAATTATTTCAGCATTATATATTGAATTATTGTTATATGAGGGGCTTTCTCAGCAAATATTTGTATATACGATTAATCATGATTAATTAATTGGGACATAATATAATTAATTCGATTACAAATTTGTATCGATTAACAGCCCTAATTCCTATACATGCACTAGACGGACATCTTTGACCATTGTGCTTTGTTTTTGTGCAAGAATGCATTCTGTTTGAATTGCCCTTAAATTTGTTTTTATGCCTTGCGAATGCCTTTAAAAAAAGTATTTAAAGTATTTTTGTCAATATGTGTATATGTATTTTTTATTTTTTTTGTGGCGGGCCAATGATAATATAAGGCAAGTAAAAATCGGAACCACAGGACTGACTGTGGCAGCAGAAATAATCCTTACCTTTGAGCCCTAAGCAATTAAAATTGAAGAGAAGAGAGGGTTAAATAGAGGTAGACAGTGTAATAGAGGTATAGGGAGAGGAAAAAATAAGTGATCGAGGTGGAGAGAGATATAGAGAGGGTGCTATATAAGTACTGAGAGAAAACAGGAATTCTAGAGGGAGAGAGAGAAACATAGTTCTAGACTAAGAGAGGCAAACTGGAGGAGTTCCAGAGGTAGAGAGAGACAACATAGTGTGGTAGAGGGAGCTTTGCTCTCTTCTGGGATTCTGTTCTGACATGCCGCTTGAGCACATACGCTTCCTCATTCCAGCACTCGCATGTTGCTAGTGCTCCTACTGACACACACTCAAATAGATACATGCTCATTCTGTGTAGATGTCTTTCTGTAGCCACGGCTTTCCACAAACAGCACAAATGAATACCAAACCTGCTATTGACTCAATTGGGGAGAAAACAATTACAAAGATTACAAAATGTTCACTTACAGCTTGCCACTTATACCAGTGTTGCTTTAAAAAGTTTTGTTTTATCAGAGTTATGAGTATGAAAGCAGTCTGAATTAAATGTGTTGAGATCAAATGACTGGGAATGGTGAAATAATACAAAGACAACACTTTGTTCTCTTGCATTGTCTCCGCTGGCTGCAAACAAAAACAAGCAATGTATGAACCAGTAGCCAGATCTTTTTAATCAGTCGGTTAAAATGACTCATGAAAAACCCTTAGTCACGCCGAAACATGAACCAGTAAATCGTAACATGCTCCTTCACTGCAAAAACAGAATTATGTGGGAAATACTGTATTATACAGTATTTGAAATATTCATTAAATGCAACTAGATTTTTTTTATTCTAACGAAAGACTTTAATTATACATGAATTATCTTCATATGTGGTGGAGACTATGCTTTAATAGTTGTGATAAAACTTCAGACAACAACATACAGCTGTTCAAAGGAATGGGAATATCAGCCAATCAAAGATGGATAAATTTTAGGAAGTTATGCCCAATAATTTAAGTCAAGTCAAGTCGATTTTATTTGTATAGCGCCTTTCACAACACACATCATTTCAAACCAGCTTTACAGAAGATCAGGAATTAACAGAAGATAAAACTGTAATGTCTATAATGTTGATGAGTCATCATTGTGTAATTAGATAAAATAAGATTGTTAATCGTGTATAAAAATAAGTAATAAAATAATAATTGTATTAATAACCCCAGTGAGCAAGCCAAAGGCGACTGTGGCAAGGAAAACAAAACTCAAAAAGATGTTGGTTAATGGGAGAAAAATAAACTTGGGAGAAACCAGACTCACTGTGGGGGCCTGATCCCCTCTGGCTAACATCATGAATATAATGTCAATATTTCTTATGTATAGTGCATGTCATGGTTTAAAACTATTAAACTAAGTAAGCGTTAAGGGACAGTGTTTAAACATAGATTTTGTATGAACTGTAAGATTAATGACCAATGTCTTTGAAGTCCATCCTGGATTAACTGCAGAAGTTTACATAGATGCAATTGTCCTTGTTAATTGGCTGATGAAGGCTTATGTTGGCAGTTGATAGTCTATTTATTCCATTTCAAGTGTGTAGTCCATCAATAGACCGAGGGGATGCAGTCAGAGATCAGTGAGGTGCATCGCAGAATTTTGCGATCTTAATGAACGTGATGGAATATAGCATGGTAGAAGATCACTTAAGTACTGCAGAGCTAGACCATTCAAAGCTTTGTATGTAGTTAACAGAATTATTTTAATTAATACAAAATTTAACAGGTAGCCTATATAACGATGATAAAATGGGGCTAATATGATCATATTTCTTGGTTCTCGTTAGCACTCTGGCTGCTGCATTTTGAACCAATTGAAGTTTATTTATTGATCTTGCTGGACATCCTCCCAGTAATGCATTACAATAATCTAGTCTTGAGGTCATGAATGCATTAATTTGTTTTTCGGCAACAGCAACCGAGATCATATGCCTTAATTTAGCAATATTTCTTAGGTGGAGGAATGCTGTTCTACAAACATTGGTAATTTGATTTTCAAAGGACAGATTGGTATCAAATATGACACCTAAGTTCTTCGTTGTTCAAGATGATGTAATGGTACATCCATCGAGAGTCTAAGACTCTCGATAGAATCTTGTATTTTAGCGGCTTTTTTTGTTGAGTTTTTTTGTCCAATAATTAGTACCTCTGATTTGTCAGAATTGAGTAGAAGGAAATTTCTGGCCATCCAATCTTTTATTTCATTGATACACTCTGCTAATTAGGAGAATTGTGAAATCTCATCAGGTTTTGAAGAAATCTAAAGTTGTGTATCGTCGGCATAGCAGTGGAAACTTATTCCACGATTCCTGAAAATATCTCCCAGGGGAAGCATATACAAGGAGAAAAGCAGAGGTCCTAAAACTGATCCCTGTGGCACTCCATACTTTACTTTTGTTTGGTTTGACAATTCCACATTTACATAGACAAAGTGGTAGTGGCCTGCTAAATAGGACCTAAACCATGCTAATGCAACTCCACAAATGGCAACATAATTCTCCAGCCTATTCAAGAGAATGTCGTGATCTTAGTGCTGCATTCGACACGATAGATCTAAAAGCACTAGAAGAGAAATGCAGCCGCGATCAGATGATAAGAGCAAGTAATTTGTAACTTTGATAAGTGCCGTTTCTGTACTGTGATGAGGCCTAAATCCTGACTGAAATTCTTCGTATATACTATTTTTCTGTAGAAATGAGCATATTCCAAGCTGCTCTCTTAAGAGCATGAGTGTGATCATTTTACCATGGTACAGGGCTTATTTCTTTAATTTTCTATAATCTAAGTGGGGCGACACTATCAAGAGTGCTAGAGAAGACTGCATTTATATTTTTTGTTATTTCATCAAGTTCTTCTGGGCTTTGGGGTTTATTGAGTGTATGAGATAGATCTGGAAGATTATAAGTGAAGCTATCTTTAGTGGTTGAAAGAGTAGTTCTACCTGAACAATAGTGTGGTGTAGATTGAGTAACATTAGCTGATTGCAGCATACAAGAGACGAGGTATTGATCTGAGATGTCATCGCTCTGCTACAGAATTTTTATATTATCAACATCAACTCCATATGACAGAATTAAATCTAGCGTATGATTATGGCGATGAGTTGGTCCTCTTACATTTTGTCTGACTCCAAGAGAGTTTAGAATATCGATAAATGCTAATCCCAATGTGTCATTTTCATTATCTATGTGATTGTTGAAGTCACCAACAGCTCTATCTACAGTAACTACAAGATCTGATAAAAAATGAGCAAATTCAGAATAAGGAAGTCAGAATAAGGCCCAGGTGGTCTATATACTGCAGCAAGGGTAAAAGACAACATTGTTTTTTTATTTATATCTGACAAAAATATAATTGTACTGTTGACTCATGGCAACCAAATACATTTTTGACTCCGTTATAAGACACACCCCCTCTCCCAAGTGCCATTCGAAGAGGATGTAACAGCCAGTCATTCAACGTCGTTACGAGCAGTTTAGGTGATTTTATTGGATCTGTGAATCCCACGCACAAGAAACGGATGCAAAACATATCAGAAATTAATGTTCGCTCGCTGTGAAATACTGAACGCGGCCTCACCTGATGCATGTCCAGGAAGGGATCTGGTAATCGTGTCTGGTAATAGAACCAGCCTCCCGACCTACAGCCCGAACTGAAACGACTGAGGTGAGAAAGGGCAATGGTTCGAGTCGCTGGAGAAATGGAGTTTCCATAATTTATAGTGAAGACAATGCACATCACTTTCAGTGATATCACACTCATAAAAAAAAAATGTTTTTTTATAAATGCTGTATGATCATCTTTTTTTATTAATTGTTTTTAACAATTTCATTGATTCCAATTTTATTTATTCCATATTAATTGATACAGAGTCTGGGGCTAAATGAAAGATCAGTGTTCAACACCTTACACATAAAATTCTTAACTCCCAACCAAAATTCTTGGATCATTACACATCCCCAAAATACATGGATTGTGTCCCCATCTTCTGATTGGCACCGCCAGTAGGTGGGTGTGTCTTTAAGACCCAACCTATACAATCTAGAGGGCTTCAGACAGACCCTTGCATCTCTAGATGTAGACTTGATGCTTTTTAGGATCCTAGCCCACACTCCCTCCTCCAATACCAGGTTTAAATCATTCTCCCATAATATCTTGAGAGAAGACGAAGCTCCATCCCCAGACTCTGAATTAACAGTGAGTAATACACTGATGCTTCATGACCTTTCCCCAAAGCAGTAATCACCGTTTCCAGAGAATCTGCCACTTTAGGAGGGTGTACACTACTCCCAAAAATAGTACAGAGCACGTGGCACAGCTGTAAATACCTAAAGAACTGGGATCTTGAAATCTTAAAATGTTGAACCAAATTATCAAAAGATCTCAGTACTCCGAATGTGGCACTTGGTGCTGAACGCAGCATTGACGCCTTGACTCATCTCATGTGAAATGCGCTTTACAATGACGAAAGAACATTAATGAAACTCAAAATTATTATTATTAGTCTATTATTGTGGTCTTTTCTGATAAAAGCCATGCTCAGCAGTTTAAATAGTCTACTGTAGGAAAATGATACCATAGATCTGCTTTGTGTTTATAATTCTTATTCTGAAGTTTTAATAAAGGAGAAGGTGAGGACGTTATTGAAACACACTATTATTTTTGTCTGTTATATAATGCTGAGACTGAAGGAAGACTATCTGCTTTGTTCTTTTAATGCTTAAATACTATAAAGTCTCTTGGTAGATTTCAGTCATGAATGACTCAAAATGATTCACTGATTCACTCATAGCACATAAGATGCTCATTTGTCACCATCTAGTGACATTTCCCAAAGGGGTCACTGAACTAATCAGTTAATAAAACTGAACATATTTGTGAAACAGAAGCAAGCCTCACTAAAATACTCTTTTATTTCGCAGCCATTTCTGCACAATTGTAAACTTGAATCACTAAAATAGCTGGAATTGGTGCTTTTAGCTTATTTTGTATATATATATAAAAATGGACCGTCTTACCTTTTTTGCCCCTCATGAGTTTGCATCCCTGTAATTTGTTGTGGCATTGCAAGAAGAAATCTACAAATTAGAAAAGAAGCAAATTTGTTGTTTTTTCATTACCCATTTAGTGCTCTTGCCACCTGTGACCTCACACAGAGTAGCCTACCTATGTGACTTGTTTTTTTTTTGCATAGCTGAACTTCAAACATTACAATTAAACATGCTACTAAGATGGACTGAAAACATGGAAAAGAAAAAATATTAACGGTGGTTAGCCTATGTGGGATAGTGGTGTGCTGTAGAATTTTGTGTAGAAAAGTAGTGTGCCATGGCAGAAAAATGGTTTGGAAACACTGCTTTAATGATTCTGTATAAACTTCTAACAAAAGTTAAGACAAATCTGTAGCATAAGATCTAAAAAATTCAGCGGCAAAACCATCTGGCCCCGGAGCCTTGCCTGTAGGTAAGGCCTTAACTACCTCATAAATCTCCTCCAAAGCTATCTCAGAATCAAGATCATTTTTTTGCTCAGTAGTCTTTTTAGGGAGTTCTAATGCTTCCACAAATTTTCTAATATCTTCATCAGTAGACGAAGACTTAGAACTATAGAGATCAAGATAAAACTCTTTAAAGGCATTATTGATATTAATGGCCGAGGTAAAAATTTCACCACCAGCAGATTTTACTGAGGGAATGGTAGAAAATGACTGCTTTATACGTATATCTAGCCAAAAGATTCCATGCTTTGTCCTCTGACTCAAAGTATGACTGTCTTGCCCTGAATAACCAAAACTCCACTATACGTGACAAAATAGTATTATTATATTATATCTGTATTTCAATCAGGTCAATTCGGCGCTTCAGCTCTGCTTCTACACTTTTAATATTCCAACTTCCTCATTAATATTCCAACTTCCAAAGAGTTTGCGTGGTTTGGATTTGTTGATGAATGAGGCATACTGTATGATCAGACCCCTAAGAACTGCCTTAAGTGCCTCCCAAGCCACGCCCACAGAGGATACTGAGGACCAGTTGGTCTCCATATAAACATTGATTTCAGTCTTTAACATTGGTTCGAAATCAGGATTTTGCAAAAGGGATACAATAAAATGCCAGCTATATGATGTCTTTTCCTCCGTATGTGGCAACATCTCTAAACCCACCAGGGCATGATCTGAGACTACAATGTTTCCAATTGAGCAATCCACAACAGATGAAATGAGGGACTTGGATATATAATAAAAAAATCTATTCTAGATTAAATTTTATGGACTGATGAAAAAATGTATAGTCCCCACCAGATGGGTTCAAAAGTCTCCAAATATCTGTAAGACCAACATTTTTACACATCCTGTGAAGTGTCAATGTTGCTCTAGGGAGTCCATCAACAGATTAATGACTCCTCCCAATATTATATCATGAGGGGTGCCAGCGGATTGCAACATCCCTTCAAGTTCTATAAAAAAGCCCTGATCATCAGCATTAGGTGTGAAAATATTAGCCAAAATCAATCTTTGCCCCTGAATTTCATCTAAAACAATAATGACTCTTCCTAATTTATCATGAATCTGTTTGAGAAATTTTAATTGTAGATGTTTATCAATATAATGACTACCCTGCTTTTACTTGAGCCAGCACTAAAGAAAACATGTCCACCCCATATCTTCCCAAATTTTCCAGCTTCCTGCAGGAAAGATGAGCTTCTTGAAAAAACACAATATCATATTTCTTACGTTTAAGAAAAGAAATAACCTTCCTTGTTTTATAGGTTGCCCCATCCCATTCACATTCCATGTGGAGAGAGAGACAATCCACTCATATTAACATTTGACATTTTGATATAATATAAAAATAAATTGTGTTTCAAAAACAAAATTATAAAGACCACATTTCAGCATTAGTACAACAATAAAACCCTGAAATTCCCCCCCAAACAAAACGAACAGAAAAAAATAAACATTTGCGCATTAACCCCTCGCACGACAGTGCCAACCGGCATCGTTCCCTCTAAATTCAGAGATGCACGCCTATGAGAGCTTCCACGACAACTTTGCAGTCGGATTGCTCAAGCCCAGTGCTTCTATACAAATTTTGTGAGGCAAAATTACATAACATAAAATACATTGTAAAGCAGACTCCAGCAAACAAAAATAATTGCCTTTGTTTGATCGAGAAAAGGTGGACTGTCAGAATGACGTTCAGCTGATGATACAGAGAAGGCAAGAGAGCACAATTTTGTGGAACAAATGGCAGTGTTAAAACTAATGTTGTGTATAACTTATGTGTATTATGAAAGTGTCTCTTTCAAATGAAAATTAAAAAAATATATGTATTTCCACACCAACCTGCTGTTTATATCTGTATATAATGTCGCAAATAAAGTTTGTTCTTCATAAGGATGTTTATTGACTGACAGGAGCTATACACACAGTGAATACACAATCAATGTTTATTGATGTCAGTCAATAAACATCTTTATGAAGATGAGCACAACAAAAGGTGAAGCACAAACTTTATTTGAGATGTTATAAACTGTTATACACAGCAGGTTGATGTGGGAAATAATGTGTTTTTAAAGGTGTATTATCTATTTGTAATTTAAACCAGATTTCCCACAGTGTATATATGAAGAGACAAAGTGTAATGGCAATTTTTGTGAATCTCAGTCAAAGTCGGTATTGTATTGCAACGATGAGCTTTTTTTTTTTTTTTTTTATTATTTTTTTTTAATGTGATGGCAGGAAATTATAACAACAGCTGTGCCATTTCAGCAAGCATAATTTGTAAGCTGGACTATTACTCTAATTCTTAAATGATCCTTAGAACATTTCTCATAGTTTTATAATCTTTTATTATTCAAAATATGATCTCAATATTATACGTTCCTTTTCTTTTCTTTATATTGACTATGTACAAGAAGTACAAAAAGCTGTGGCTTATGGATCTCTCTCTCTTTCATTTGCAGCTGTAGAGGCACGACCCTGTGATCTCTCTTTGTTTTTAATCTTTAAATATTCAGAAATCTCTGGAGACACATTGCTGCTCTTTTTTGACCTGATATTGAAGGATGTTTCTTGAAATATTAAAACACAATTTTAGAAATGAATACATTAGAAAATAACTTTTAACATGTTCAATTGATATTTTAACAAAATTGTAGACATGGGGCCAGTTGCATAAAAACTTAGATCAGTCTAATTAAAGACCAAAATGTAAGACAGCACACCTCAGGCTAACTTTTGTTTACATTCCATTTTGCCATTGAAAATAACTGTCAGCTGAGCCAGTGGGGGCTGAAAGGGGCTTGAGTTGAGACTTGGTTGAAGACTTTGACTTCAAAAATGGTAACAAAATGTTGGGTTTTTAATTATTTGGGTTAAATCACTAATTGTGTTCATTAAAATACATTTTGAAGCATTGTAGTCCTCTAATAAGCAAATATTCTCAGCAAATAAAAAAATTATGGAGCGTCCACTTTTTTAAGCTGTTCAGTGTCTTATTTTTCCCACAATGCAATGCAAATTAGACTGTCTTACTAAAGACGACTGTGAGCTTGTTTTATGCAACAGGCTTTCTATGGCGTCTTTAGCAAGTCAAACTAATTGTTAGATGCAATTGTTAGAAGTTAATTGCTATGTTTATGCAAAACTTCAAACATTCTACAATGAAATCTAACATGAAAAATTAAGTATACAATACTACAGGCTAAACATGATGTAAAAAAGAAATATTTCCTAAATTTTAAAACTTCTATTAACATAATTGTAAAATAGACAAGTGAAAAAGACAAAAAAATTATAATTTGTGTGTATATATATATATATATATATATATATATATATATATATATATATATATATATATATATATATATATATATATATATATATATATATATATCGAGGACTTGGAGCAGCTGGGAATTAGGCATTCCAAATTGGGGAGAAAATGGGAGAAAAAAAATAATCATACAGTGTAGTTTTTTTTTTTTTTTTTTTTATGACCGTGATATCACTGAAAGGGGATGTGCGTTTTCTTCTGTATAAGTTCTGGAAAGTCCATCGGCTTTCTCCGGTGACTCTGTTGCCCGGGTTGGGAGGCTGGTTCTGTTCACAGCATCACGTTTACCAACTCCCATCCTGGACATGTATCATGCTGTGATATACATGTCCTCCCTCAGGTAGGGCCGCATTCAGTATTTCACAGCAACAGCAAACGAACCACCATTAACTTCTTATATGTTTCGCATCCGTTTCTTGTGCGCAGGATTCACAGATCCAAGTAACTGCTCGTACCGTCGACCAATGACAATAACTGAGTCAAAAGTTCATCGGTTGCTCTCACGTATCAACAGTCCAATGGCATTTTTTAACTCGATTCTCAATTGGTTAAAGAAAAGGAAAAGGAAAGGCAAAACAAAAAAGAAAAGAAATTGGCAAATACCTTTTTAAAAGGCAGTTTAAAAGGTGCTTTTAAAGTGCATTTAAAAGACTCCATGTACTCATTTATTGCTACATTTAATGATAATTTAAACATGAAATAAATCTAATTTACTAACAAATTTATTGGTAAATATAATGACATTTTTAAACATGAACTAATAAACACATTTAAATGTCTCTCTTTAGTTGTCCATTTATAAATTGATTTATTCAAGTTTTTATTTTCAAATTAATAGATTGATAATTATTCATTCATTCATTATTCATTTTTAATTGGCACTCCTGGGCTTCAGCTGGTACATTTACATTTACATTTATTCATTTGGCAGACGCTTTTATCCAAAGTGACTTACAAAAGAGGAAGAACATCAGCGAATCATCTTAGGGAGACAGTGGTACAAAAAGTGCCATATTACAAAGTTTCACTATCATCATAATAGTATACAAAACAGATTTAAATGCAACAAGAAATGTAAATATATTTTTTTATTTTTTTTATTTATTTATTTTTTTTTAAGTGACCTGTTAAGTGCTTTTGGAAAAGATGTGTTTTTAGCCGTTTTTTGAAGATAGAGAGTGAGTTAGCTTCCCGGATTGAGTTGGGAAGGTCATTCCACCACCGTGGTATGATGAAACTGAAAGTCCGGGAAAGTGTTTTGGTGCCTCTTTGTTTTGGTACGACAAGGCGACGTTCCTTAGCCGACCACAGGCTTCTGGTGGGAACGTAGCTCTGCATAAATGTTTTTAGGTATGCTGGAGCAGACCCAGTGACTGTTTTGTATGCCAGCATCAGAGCCTTGAATTTAATATGTGCATCAACCGGCAGCCAGTGGAGAGAGACAAAGAGTGGTGTAACATGTGCTCGCTTAGGTTCATTAAAGACCAGACGTGCTGCTGCATTCTGGATCATTAGGAGAGGTCTAATAGCACATGCAGGAAGGCCTGCAATGAGAGCGTTACAGTAGTCCAGTCTAGTTATGACAAGGGACTGAACGAGCAGTTGTGTGGCATGTACAGAGAGGAAGGGTCTTATCTTCCTGATATTGTAGAGTGTAAATCTACAAGAGCTTGCAGTTTTTGAAATGTGGTCTGTGAAATTTAGCTCATCATCAATGGTTACCCCTAGATTTCTGACCGTTTTGGAAGGCGAAACTGTAGTTGGACCCAGCTGCACAGTGATGTTTGTGTTCAGCAGCAGGGTTGGCTGGAAAGACAAGGAGTTCTGTCTTGATATAAATTAACAAATGAATTGACAAATGGTAAAAGAAAAGGAAAAGTCAAACAATAAAGAAAAGCAATTAGTAAATGGATGAAGAAAAGCAATTGCCAAATTGCACAATTTAAAAGGTGCATTTAAATATGATTTATTAATCCACAGTTTTATTGTTAAATATAATGACATTTTAAAACATGAATTAAATAAACATTTAATTGTGTAAATTTTTAAATGGGTTTAAATGTGTCTATTTATTCATTTATAAATTGGTTTATTTATTCACATTTTTATTTTCAAATTAATAGATTGATAAGTTATTCCTTCATTGGCTTCCATAGGTTTCACAAGTGGTTTCCCACAAAAAATACTGTATATGTGAATGCTTGAATTATCAGGAACAGACTTTGTGTTTAAAGACTGAACAACATGTTGGTTCTCTATGTATATTTTTTGGAATACTCATTGTATTTGTGTGTTTAATTATAGCCTTTTCCCTTTTGTGTTATTTTTCCAGATGCCATGTGTCATTGTGATGTGGGTCTTTTTCCAGTGTAGGGTCCTTATTCAGTGTGCATGTGACATGCTTTTTATTTGTGAGTTTCCATAGTGGAAACTAGTTTGTTGTTTCATTGCAAAGTGATGGTTGCTCTTGGTGTGCTCATCAGTGATAATCTCTTGGTTTACAATCACTATTCTTCTTTTTACACTCATACAAGTGATTCGTTTGCATATTGGACATCATGATTTGTACAAAGTTGCACTGTACTTTCATCATACAGAGGACATTATAATAGAAAGTTCTGTTTTATTTTAGTGCTCAGTTGTTCTCTCTTGTCATATTAAATGCAAACTGCAGACTTGGCTAAAATATGATTTTTTTCGACGTGGAGCTGTAATTACAGCATCCCCGCTGCTAAATCGTGTTGGAGGAAACGGTGACTACATTTACATGGACACCAGAAAGAAGCTTATTGCGAGAAAGCAGCTTATTTTGAGAAAGTAGCATTCGTGTTTACATGCACTGTGTAAACCATGTACTCTTTACACCTGTATACAGTGAGGGAAAAAGTATTTGCCCACGGACAAACAAATGATCAGTCTATAATTTTAATGGTAGGTTTATTTGAACTGTGAGTGACAGAATAACAACAAAAAAAATCCAGAAAAACTCATGTCAAAAAGTTGCATTTTAATGAGGGAAAGTTTTTTGATTTGTCTTTTTTTATTTGTTTTCTTAAATATCTAAAACTCCTTATGTACAATTACTTTAGCAGATATACGGCAGAAGAAAAAAAAATTATCTGAGAATTTTGAATATAATATTTACTTAATTTTTATATTAATATTTTAATTTATTATGAATATAAGGAAAAATCCTTTAGACAAGATATATTTACAATATACAATATATTTAGACCTGCTTTTATAACAAATGTTTTGAATATGAGTATATATTTTCTTTACTGCACTGGCAGAAGTATGAACAAGTGAATACACTTATATTTAAGATACATTCTCTTAAAGTCTAAATATCTTATGTTGCTTCTCAAATGAATGTATCTTGTTTTAAGGATTTTTAGACAATGTTAAATGGAAAACAAGACCAAAACACTTGACAACAGTAGGATGATTTGCAGTGAATTTTTTAATTAATCCAAGTAGTTTTTTAAGTTTATTCAATGATTATCATTTAGAGGTATTTTTAAAAGATGATTTTGTCCACTTTATTGTTAGTAGGCACATTTAATACAGAATTTTAAGTCCGGGCACAAGCTGAATAATCGGTTAAGAGCTAATGATTAATCATCCGAATAGTCGAATAATCATTATAATTATTTTGTATAATTTTTTAATTAATCGATTATAAAAATAATTGTTAGTTGCAGCCCTAGTTACCTTGTTTCAGACAGTTCCTCATTGCATGCTGCAATGCTTGGAAGGTAGATCTTGAGTGGTTAATTTGCATAATAATTTTGATAAACCTTTGACATCTTTAAGCAACTTAAAGTCCTGCTCTCTTGCTTGCAAATCTCATCTAATTCTCTCCTGTGATAATGGAGTAGAGAGAGGATTCAGGTGTGTTGGAGGGATCTGGAATGTGATTGTACTGGTTCTTCTATAAATAGTGTCAAGTTTGAATGATTGTCTCTCTGTTCCCTTTTCCTCTCTGAATGTGACTCCCTCTCTTATTTCTATCTCTCTCTCTCTCTCTCTCTCTCTCTCTCTCTCTCTCTCTCTCTCTCTCTCTCTCTATCTCTCTCTCTCTCAGTGTAGTCCCATCCTCTTTCATACTAAATAGAAAGAAATATATTTATATTTGTTTGCTGAAGTCATGTGAACAGTATTAGTATTCTTATTGTTGTTGCCATGTTAGCAGCTATGCATCTGTATTATTAAAACTAGGGCATGTTTTTTATTTTTACTTTGAGGCAGTAAAAAAGGTGATTGTCACACATTCAGTTTCACCAGACTATTCCATAAAGCACCATAAATCCATAAAGTAGAGGGCAGTATAATTAAGTAAATGTGCCCAAATACGAACTAATTTTCCCATTGTACAAAGGGGCCTCAGTTTGTTCCTGTAAAAGCAGCAGATGCCCTAACCCCACCCTCACCCTAACTATGTGCCTGTAAGGCTGAGCTTCTCCAGAATATGCCATTATGCACCAGTAGAGGGCAGTATAATTAAGTAAATGCTCCCAAATAATAAATAAATTGCCCATTGCGCAAAGGGGTCTCAGTTTGTTCCTGGGAGGCAGCAGATGCCTTAGCCCCACCCTAATCCTAACTTTGTGGAGCCTCTAAGTCTGAGTACACTGCTAGAATCAACCAGTGGCACCTTTCTCCCATCGCAAAGTAATTTACAGTCAGTCACACACATGGAAGTAGATGCTGCCTGCGTAGTGTAAACACTGTGTTCATGAGTCATTATGTTGAGACGATTAAGAGTCAGCTTTCGGCTCTCTCCAGATGCAGAGGATGATGAAGTTTTCACCTATAGCAGCACACAGGTAGACTGAGTGTTACATGGCCTGAATGGGAAAATGCATGATGTGTGTATGCTTCTTACATGGAGTTGTAACTTTATCATGTATGTATATGACAGTCAGGTATCGAGGTCTTTAAAGTATTTATTTATATTTGTATGCATGTTTTGCTCACATGCACTATATTTTATATTTCATTAACATTCTCAACAAAAATGAAAAAAGTTCATCCAGTAATACTATATGTTATAAAATCTTTTGGAAGGCTGATTTCAGAACAGTATGGGTGTCATAAATGTTTTGGGCAACAGTGATAGGCTAAATTAAGCTGACGAGCCTCTGTATCTGCACTTATCTCATGTTTTGCTTTGCTCAAAGAATGTAATTTTTATACCTCCACAAAGTGGTTCAACCTTGTACCTTTTATGTGGTGTTTGAGTGGATTTGAACTGAATTTGAAGTATACGTTTGCGAAGCTGAAGTCCTCTAAATAAGTGATGAAATCTTTGTGACATGTCGAAATGACAGGGTTGGACTTCATCTGTGTGATATCCATGATGTTGAAACTTTAGCACATACACTTTAGCTCTTACACTTCTTTTAAACACAAACTTTTTCAAATGTGATGTTCCCCTTTCTCTTCCTGTATTGAGCAAAATTTTATGTTTGTGCTTCTTGATTAATTCTGTGTTGTAAGAACTGTAAAATTATGTAATTGATTAGCATTTTCAGAAGGATATACCAGTGCTTGCAAAGTGGCAAAAGAATATTGTTAATAAGTTTAAGGTAAGCTTGGGTTTTTGCATTTGATTCGATGTAAATCAAAGGGGTCATGAAATACTTCTTTTATTATATATATATATATATATATATATATATATATATATATATATATATATAAGTATTCACAGTGCTTCACTTTTTCCACATTTTGTTATGTTACAGCCTTATTCCAAAATGGATTAAATTTGTTATTTTCCTCAATTTGACAAACAATACGCCATAATGACAACGTGAAAGAAGTTTGTTTGAAATCTTTGCAAATTTATTAAAAATAAAAAATGAAAAAAATCACATGTACATAAGTATTCACAGCCTTTGCCATGACACTCAAAATTGAGCTCTGGTGCATCCAGTTTCCACCAATCATCCTTGAGATGTTTCTACAACTTGATTTGAGTCCACCTGTGGTAAATTCAGTTGATTGGACATGATTTGGAAAGGCACACACCTGTCTATATAAGGTCCCACAGTTAACAGTGCATGTCAGAGCACAAACCAAGCCATGAAGTCCAAGGAATTGTCTGTAGACCTCAGAGACAGGATTGTATCGAGGCACAGATCGGGGAAGGGTACAGAAAAATTGAGGTGACCAAGAACCCGATGGTCACTCTGACAGAGCTCCAGCGTTTCTCTGTGGAGAGAGGAGAAACTTCCAGAAGAACAACCATCTCTGCAGCACTCCACCAATCAGGCCTGTATGGTAGAGTGGCCAGACGGAAGCCACTCCTCAGTAAAAGGCACATGACAGCAGCCTGGAGTTTGCCAAAAGGCACCTGAAGGACTCTCATGAGAAACAAAATTCTCTGGTCTGATGAAACAAATATTGAACTTTTTGGCCTGAATGGCAAGTGTAATGTCTGGAGAAAACAAGGCACCGCTCATCACCTGGCCAATACCATCCCTACAGTGAAGCATGGTGGTGGCAGCCTCATGCTGTGGGGATGTTTTTCAGCGGCAGGAACTGGGAGACTAGTCAGGATTGAGGGAAAGATGAGGGCAGCAATGTACAGAGACATCCTTGATGAAAACCTGTTCCAGAGCACTCTGGACCTCAGACTGGGGTGAAGGTTCATCTTCCAACAGGACAACGACCCTAAGCACACAGCCAAGATAACAAAGGAGTGGCTATGGGACAACTCTATGAATGTCCTTGAGTGGCCCAGCCAGAGCCCAGACTTGAACCCGATTGAACATCTCTGGAGAGATCTGAAAATGGCTGTGCACCGACGCTCCCCATCCAACCTGATGGAGCTTGAGAGGTCCTGCAAAGAAGAATGGGAGAATCTGCCCAAAAATAGGTGTTCCAAGCATGTAGCATCATACACAAAAAGACTTGAGGCTGTAATTGGTGCCAAAGGTGCTTCAACTAATTATTGAGCAAAGGCTGTGAATATTATGCACATGCGACTTTTTTTTTTTTTTTTAAATAAATTTGCAAATATTTCAAACAAACTTCTTTCACGTTAACATTATGGGGTATTGTTTGTAGAGTTTTGAGGAAAATAATGAATTTAATCAATTTTGGAATAAGGCTGTAACATAACAAAATGTGGAAAAAGTGAAGCGCTGTGAATACTTTCCGGATGCACTGTATGTATATGTGTGTGTGTGTATATATATACATATATATTAGTGCTGTGGATTTAACGCGTTAATAACGTACGATTAATTTGACAAAAATTAACGCGTTAAAAAAAATGTACGCACTTTAATCGCAATATTTAACTGAGAAATTCAAGCTTGTAGTACCACCTGTTTACTCTAGAGGGCAGTAATCGAAATTTCAGCTGCGTGAGCAACACACAGTTTATACAGTGAAGAAAACAATTTCTCCCGTTCAAAACACTTGGAGCGCAAATGCGATCTTTAAGGGATTTTAAGATGTGTTTAAAGATTGAGTATTAAACTATATTTAACTCGACACAGTGACCTAAACATTTTATTTTTATGACGCAACACACCCGAGACGCGACACAAGCATGTCTGATGCAGGTCGTACAGTCTTTACCTCATACATATTTAATTACCAAGAGGTTAAGGAGGTGTCCTTTAAACTGTTACACCATTTTTACCCAGTCAATCTTTATTTAAGAAACATGCTCCCTGAAATAGATCCACTTTGCTGCTCCTGTAATGCTGTAGATGAAAAGTTTGTTTGTTTGTACATACCTCTATTTTAACTAGTTTTTCTTTGCTAGCTACAGATTTGATAACTTAAGTTAATATTGTCTATAAAGCCCCTATTTGCACTTTTTTGTAAAGACTTGAAATATAATTTAAATACTCTTTGTACCTCCAACAACTCCAAAGCATTGAAAACCATTGCACTATGTAATTAATATAATGTCTTGGCATTATTGTAAAATATATCTGTAGTATTGTGTACTATGTACCCCTGGCTTGTTTCTAAAAAAAAAAAAAAATGTCTGACGCAGAAAAAAAATGTACATTGACGGATCCACTAGCCCTCATAATAAATCTCCAACTGATTGATAAATTCACTTGTGTAATGGATTGCTGTGAACTGTATGCCAATGATTGACTTATGATCAATAATATGGTAGTAAACAATACATTGTATTCTAAAGCTACTTTTTATATTGTCTTATCAATGATGAACTCTTCTGCCACAAGAATTTCATGCATTTTAATTATCTGAATATTTGTTTATTATATATATATATATATATATATATATATATATATATAATTTTTAAATTTAAAGATAACTATGTATAATTATTTCATCAATAATATTGAATTATTGTTATATGAGGGGCTTTCTCAGCAAATATTTGTATATGCGATATATATATATATATATATATATATATATATATATATATATATATATATATATATATATATTTATGTTCCCTGAGGTCCACTGATAATGGTAAAGTTTGTTATTTTCCCCCCCAAAACTATAATTTAGTAATATATGATAATTGTCTACCCTGTCTCTGGCTTTCTGTCTGAAATGCTCTGTTTTGGCATAAACAACTCCTTTAAACTCCAATGTTAATGCCCACTGTTATGATTGGCTAACACTGTTATGATTGGGGGTCTTCTTTTAAAAGTGATGCGATATGCATGATAATGGTCAAAGCAGCCGTCTAGTGTATATTTATGTAGAAAAACAATTAGGAAGGTGTCCTGTGGTAGTCCACTTTGTAGATAAATATTCCCTGACTGATGAAGCCCATCTCTTCTTTCCTCTTCACCTGTCTGACTGATTTACTGTGGGTGGGGCCAAGGGTTCGACATTGTAAAAGTAGGCATTGATGTCTTGTTGAGGCAGTCTTTTGCTGATTTATTGGTCCTTGTGACGTCACAAAGTCCACAAATTCCAAACTAGCCATTTTCGCTATTGAGAAGGAAGTTTTGAGTTCTCAAACTTGCAGTATGTTTTTATAGTTGAATGACTTCTTGTATGTCAAAAGATCAAGGAAAATTGTATGTCATGACCCCTTTAAATTCTGCATCAGTGCCACTGTGCTGTTGTCATGACACTCAGTATGGGTCTTGTTTTCAGTCCACTGTACATAGTCACTGTGCACTGTGATTTTCAAACTTTAATATTTATAGTTTCTACTTTAAAAAACAAATTTTCAACTATCTACAAAACATAGTTTGAATGGAGTTTGTATGTTCTGGCTGAATACGTTGCCGAATTAAGTGGTTCAGGATGTATTAATTGCAGAATTAATTGTTCTGGCTGAATTTATTGCGGAAGGTTGTTCCTACTGTATTCTTGAAAGTAGGGGTTTAGAAACATCCTACCTACAATGTTTGAGGAATATCAATGCAGTTCTGCCTTGCAAACACTGTAATTAGCAATCTAGCTATCTATGAATCTAGCTATCAAACATTCACTCTGTTTGTCTCTGTTTATATAGCCTGTGTCTGCAGGACAGGGTAGGCCTGATTCTCCTGTCTCCATAAATCTTCAGGAGCTGAAGATCTCTCAGTCCTCTACCCCGCCACTGCCGTCCTCTTCTCCACTTCACACCAATGGTGACTGGGAGACTCACAAAAATCAGAATGGCAGACACTTTTACTACAATCGCAGCACGAAGGAGAGGACCTGGAAACCCCCCCGGGCACAGGACAGCCTCACCAGGAAAGAGGAAAGACAAGAGACGACTGACGCTGAGGTACACAACAATACAAACGGACACACAATTCTCTTAATGCACATGAGAGGTTAGACAAAACATCTATGACCCATTACATTGCTAGGGGTGGACCAACAGAGTTTTGAGTATAATAATACTTCCTTTCCTCTGGTACTAGGCAATACAAATGCCAGTATTTTTTGGCACTGAATATATGCCATAGAAAACATTTCAATATAAAACACCAACCCCAAACCACTGACATTTTGTTTTCTGCTCCCTGCGTTTCTTTACATGGCAGTGTTTACACAATGAGCTTTGTACATATTATCCTTGGTATGTATCAGAGCATTTTTAGAAGCTTGGGTTTTAGTAAATTAGTACAATTTTGTACTGATACCATTATTTTTTAATATAATCTAATCATATTATTTACTAAGGTAAAACACTACAAATATCCTCTGTGGCCTTTAGAAATGCATGATGTGAGATCTCTCTATCTCATCCTGAGGTGTATATATATGCATGCAAAGCATTCTGAGTGATTGACTTCCTCTTGTTCTGTGGGTGAAGCATTGATTTTGGTGATGGTTCAAATTCCTCTGTCATATTTATTTCCCCATTTTATAGTCTGACATATTTCCCTCTCTGAATTAACTCTTTGACTTGCTCTCTTTCTCTCTTTCTTTTTTATAATCTTTTTCATCCTTCTTTTCGTGATTGGTTTGTGAAAGAATCTGTCTTCGGAGGAGAACTGTCTGAGCAGCCAATCAGATAGCCAATATGGTTCGCCCCCTAGAGGCTGGTCTGAGGAAATGGATGAGCATGGACACACACTGTATGTGTCTGACAATACTAATGAGAAGGTACAAACACAGGCAGACACAAACTTTGTGTGACTATACTAATGAGCTGGTATCTCTTTAAAATCTCTGTGTTAATCTACTAATGACAAGATATGCTTCACTAACTTTTTGTTAACAAATTGAGATAAACAAGCTTGTTTATTGCGTTGAAAATAAACATATGTTTTATGTGGGCATGCTTGGTTTGCCTCCTTTATTTGAAGTTTAACTTACTGTGGCCCAAAAAAGTATTTGGACACATATGCCAAACTTACTTCTTGCACCCACTAAACTTGACCTTTGGAATTGGTTAAAATTGACATTTAACAAGAATTAGATGAGAAAAGCATTTAGCATCATATGTTTGCAGATGGGGCTGGGTAAAAATATCGATTTTCCAATGCTTTGCAATTTTCGTATGAACAATCTTGATATCGGTTCTTAAATTCCAAGATCGATCTTTCACTGGCAACCCTCTTTAATGCAAGTAAATCAATTGCATGTGGAACCAAATCTCAAGCCATGCAACTAAGAATGTCTGTGATTAACCACTGGCTAATAAATGTTCAGATTTTACTCACCAGTGATTAAGTATTATAGTGATGAAGAAGTTATTAACACAGAGGTCCTTTCACTACGTGTTGAGAGAATAAGTTTGGTTTAAGTCGTTCTGTGTCCAAAGACGAGATCCACGGATCCATATGTCATTGAATAATGTCTCTTTTAATATAAAAAAAATAAAAATAATTCAACATTTAATTCTAATCTCACATGGTTCCCCAACGAAATTACGCACATCTCTCTTTATACGCGCTTACTGGCTGATGACGCTAGTCTTAAAGAGACAGTACCAGTTAAGCACGTGTTCTACATATCAATTTAAATACTTCTAAATAGTACAAATTATGCTAGTAAACAATAAAACATGTAACATATTATGTTGCATATATATTTGTATGCGATTTGAAGACATTAATTGATGGAATAGAATGAATTAGAACATTTTTCAAAAGCTCATTATGATAAAAGTAATGATAAAATGTAATTTGTACAATTTATATTTTCGAATTGTACCTTGAAGGTTTGCCTTCAAGAAGGTTGTCAAGAAGGTTCCCTTATAGTAGTGAGTGAATTTCTTTAATATGTCAGCAAAATGGACATTGTTACAGAAATGTACCCCTATGAATTGATATAGAATTGAATCGGAATCGAATCAAGAGCTTGTAAATGGGATTGAATCAGGAAATCTGTATCAATACCCAGCCTTATTTGTAGATGCCATTTGGTTTGATATTTTATATATAATACTATTAAATTCATTTATTTTAAGTGTGCCCAATATGTTTGGGCCACTGTATGCCTTGTTCTAAGCATTTGTGTGTTTTTTAATTATATTTAGTGGCTTAGACACACAGATGAGCGAGGCCGACTGTATTACTACAGTGCAGATGGCTCTAGATCTGAATGGGAGCTTCCTAAAATTGGTCTAAAATCACAGGTGAGGCTAACAAATGACTCTGCTGCTTATCAGCATTTAAAAGACATCCTGTCAGTTTTAGATCAGTAAGTCCCAGAAATTCTATAAATCCCTTTCTGTTATTAAAACAGACTAATCTTGGTTGCAGTGCACGTTTTGGTACTTCAAAGTGTGTGTATGAATAGCTTTTGTGTGATTGAATTTGTAAGTTCATAACTTTCAGTTATGAGTGTATTTCAATGTGTGTTATACATGATTACCTGTTCTAATGATGGTGCCTCTTTTACCTTTTGTCCCACTCATTTTAGTCTAACCTATCCCCTCTGCTGCCAGGAGGTGGGGACTCACACAAAACTCGCAGTCTTGACCGGAGACTGCCAAATCCCATTCCAATCAGCAGAACAAGACACAGCACATATTCACCGGAGTCCAATGATAAGGTAGACACACAGGAATATACATATATACTAAAAGATTCACTAATAAAATAATGGCATCACACAACTATACGGGAGACAACACAAATGCATGAATACTAACATATAACAAATGACCAAATACGTTGTTTTAAGATAATTTTTTCTTCAGTTTGTAGATAACCTCTTATTTTATAGTTTTGAAGAATGTATGGTGTTCCCATCATAATAAAACTGGTTTTATTTATTCAAGCTGACCAAATGTACACACATACTGAAATCAGTACTCAAACACAAGCACTGTTATGAATTTATTGGGTACTGTGTGCTTTAACTGACTCCCACCCTGAGTTTGGTGATAATGTTCACAAGTTTATATGTGCTTTATGTCTGACTGAAGATTAAAAAGATGTCCACCAAGGACCGGCGAATCTTTCCACCGCGGCGCACAGGCACTGCCCGCTCTCACCCCTATAAGCCACAAGTCAGTGCTGCCCCACCCTTATGTCCCAGCAATCAATCACATCAAATGAGATTCTGCATGCACACTTCCACCGATTGCCGATTGCAACTAATTTCAGTGAACATATTCTGTACAATGTGTATGTCCACCGGCCATTTTGCATGAAAAATTATTCTCACATTTACGGTTGAAGTTTACATACACTTACGTTGAAGTCATTAAAAATAATTTTTTAACCACTCCATAGATTTAATATTTGAATGAATGTAACATTTATATAGTGCTTTTCTGACACTACACTCAAAGCGCTTTACACAGTGAACAGGGGACTCTCCTCAACCACCACCAGTGTGCAGCATCCACCTGGATGATGCGACGTCAGCCATAGTGCGCCAGTACGCTCACCACACACCAGCTATTGGTGGAGAGAAGAGAGTGGAGTGATAGAGCCAATTAATAGATGGCGATTATTTGGAAGCCATGACTTATAAGGGCCAATGGGGGGAATTTGGCCGGAACACCAGGGTAATATTAGCAAACTATAGTTTTGGCAAGTCGTTTAAGACATCTACTTTGTGCATGACATGAGTAATTTTTCCAACAATTGTTTACAGACAGATTGTTTCACTTTTAATTGCCTATATCACAATTCGAGTGGGTCAGAAGTTTACATACACTAAGCTAACTGTGCCTTTAAGCAGCTTGGAAAATTCCAGAACATTATGTCAAACCTTTAGACAATTAGCCAATTAGCTTCTGATAGGAGGTGTACTGAATTGTACCTGTGTACCTGTGGATGTATTTTAAGACCTACCTTCAAACTCAGTCCCTCTTTGCTTGACATCATGGGAAAATCAAAAGAAATCAGCCAAGACCGCAGAAAATAAATTGTGGACCTCCACAAGTCTGGTTCATCCTTGGGACCAATTTCCAAACGCCTGAAGGTAACACGTTCATCTGTACAAACAATGGTATGCATGTATAAATGCCATGGGACCACGCAGCCATCATACCGTTCAGGATGGAGACGCATTCTGTCTCCTAGAGATGAACGTAGTTTGGTGCAAAATGTGCAAATCAATACCGGAACAACAGCAAAGGAACTTGTGAAGATGCTGGAGGAAACAGGTAGACAAGTATCTATATCCACAGTAAAATATGTCCTATATCGAAAGGCTGCTCCGCAAGGAAGAAGCCAATGATCCAAAACCGGACTACAATTTGCAAGTGCACATGGGGACAAAGATCTTACTTTTTGGAGAAATTTTCTCTGGTCTGATGAAACCTACCCAAGGCTACCAAAAACGTTTGACTCAAGTTAAACAATTTAAAGGCAATGCTACCAAATACTAACAAAGTGTATGTAAACTTCTGACCCACTGGGAATGTGATGAAAGAAATAAAAACTGAAATAAATCATTCTCTCTACTATTATTCTGACATTTCACATTCTTAAAATAAAGTAGTGATCCTAGCTGACCTGACAGGTAATATTTTCTATGATTAAATGTCAGGAGTTTAAATGTATTTGGCCAAGGTGTATGTAAACTTCTGACTTCAACTGTATCATCCTGCTTAATGGTTTAAGAAATGCTTATACACCGGTGTAATCAATCACATGTATAAATACTGTATGTCTCCGTTATTGTTTGTGATGTGATGTTGATTAACATATTGGCCGGCATTGATCTAGATGTACTGTATAAGCACTGTGATTTATGACTGTATTGACTTTTGATAACTTTTTATTGATCCGTGTTTGTTGGCTCATTACAGTGTTTAATAATTCTAATAAGTTTGAATGTAATTTGTTGTTCTCTTGTTTAGGACTCCACTAAAGCAGGCTCACCCGACTCTGACTCTTCCTGTCCTTCCTCTCCCAACCCACCCCACTCTGTTAGTATCAGTATAATCCTTCTTCCGTCACATTTTTCTCTTCCTGTCCCTCCTATTAGAAACACTTGTATATCTTTTTCCTGTCCTGAATTCTCCTCTAACTTTATTCTGAGTGTTGACTGTGCTTAATGCTTGTAGTGTGTTTGTATAAAACCCTCTTAACCATGGTAAAATCACTGTAACACACATGCTTGAGTAGCTTTTTATGGCAATATAAAGCACTATTCGGAAGTGGTTATTTTAATGTGGGGACATGGGGTAATGTTACATGAGCTTCTCAGTAATTACAATCCAGTGCGAATCAGTCATGACAGTGATTTTTTACAGACTGCGTGTTCCCGCACCGGTAAATAAAGTGCAGGTTTTTAACTACTACAAAACACCCATGTAACATTAACCCCTGTTAATGTAAATCCTGTGAAAATTGACATGTTAACAAGCCCTTAAATCTGCACTTTCCAGCCCTGAGCCCTTTAAATGTTGCTGTTTCTTAAGTGCTCCAAAATGCTATCAAAATACACATAATTTGGTACACATAATGATTAATGTGAAAATTAAAGGGAAATAACCATTTTTAAAACTTTTTTACATATTCTTCATTTGCGGGTCAATTTTGATCCATGCATCTATTGTGGCTTTACACATGATTCTATGTAGATTATTTTCTTATAAACACTTCACTTACATTAAGCCTCTTTCCCATACACATTTATTTTTTGTCTCTCACTGGGACTGCATCTTGGGTCTGCTATAATTGTTACTTTACAGACATGTCAGGAAATCAAATCCTGTCCAAATAGGGCTTAAGACACCAGTGTGACATTATTTTATTTATTATGAATAATAATATTATTTATAATAATAGCAATAAATATTTCGGCCCGTAATGTAGTTTATTAGCCTTACTGCTTGCTGTTTATGGTTCACAATCAATGTAGCAATGAAAGAAAGAACAACTTGGTGCATCAATACAAAATTATTTTGATGGGTGTTCACAGATGTTTCTTTGCTAAATTTGCAACAGCTTCAAATACGGCGCATCCAATACAATTTTAGAGGCGAAATTATCTGTTTGCTGTTTGTGTCTTATGTACTGCTTCTCTCTGTATGCTTATAAATATCAAAACACTCAGTGTGCTTGTAATTTTCCTTTTGTATTTGATCAGTCTCTTCCATCACTGGACAAAATCAAGCTGTTTATTTGGTCTATTGCTGTTACCACTTACTGTTCATCGCTATCACTGCAGTCTGTATTTGTTTAGTTTGTTCTCTTTTTGTTTACTCACATCAGTTTCTCTCTTCTACCTTTCAGCCGTCAGAGAAATGTGGCACTTTAAACATGACAAAAATCACAGAACATGGAAAGAAGGTCAGGTAAGGAAGAGAGACAGGTGGAAATGCTCACATTGAGATGACAGAGTGAATAAATGGCCATACTGTACTGACTGTTTTTAGTGCTCTGATTCGTTTCTTTGCTGTATGTGATGCCCACAGGAAGAACTGGACCTCATATTGGACAATTTTGCAGGGTTCTTCACTACTATTCAATAAGAGCCAGGGAAGTGGGACTGGTTGGGTGAGTAACTACTCAGGCTTTTGGGTTAATAGTAGCCCATGTCTTGCACGCCATGTGTTATGTATTTTAACAGTGCTGATTACTTGAGAATTGTAATCAAGTACTGATTACAAATTACATGACAAATAAATGCAGTCAGTAATGTATTCTCATAGATTACATTTTTGGGGTAATCTAATCAGATTACTTTTAGGTTTCTTTTGGATTAGTTTCAATCTAATTGTGTTTTATTTTATGTCACATGCCTTTGATTAGGATAATAATGTTTAACATAAAAGTACAAAAAGGAAAACAATTTATTCCATTCTTTATTCTAACAAAAAGAGCTGCTTATGAGATTTTAAAAACTGCATTAACATTACATGAATTAAATAAATATTACATTTAACAGCAATAATATCAAGTTAATTTTAAATGCATAAAACAATAGCAGTATTATAACCATAAAAATTATCATAAATGAATGAAAATGAATGAACATGAAATCAGCAGGAGCAATGTTACTTGGGTCAAAGCTTTTATCTAAAAACACTGACACACTTTTAACCCTTACTGCTTACTGATAGTCCATCAGCTATTCCAAAACTGAGGTGCAACATTTTATCTTTTGAACAGCAAGAATATTCTAAAAGAGCAGAATACTTTAAAACAGCAAAGTTTCACTGAGTCCCACCAGGAACAATTGTATCAAGTTTTATGTCATGTTTCATGCGGTGGACTCCACTGCATCAGCAGCAACAGTAGAGTGATGGGCTTTGTTCCATATTGCTGCACATTTTGCAGTTTAATTATTGTGTTCCCTGCGGGCAAGACCCTTAGAGATGGCATCTACTAGATCCTTTGAAGCAAATAAGTTCAGTGTGTGAGCACATCGTTGGTAAGGTAGTAAGAAATAATATATATTATATTTTTTAAAACATTTCTAGTTCGATGAACCTCAAATCAACAGAAATTACAGTGCTAGGTCAAAGCTAACAGCACAAAACTCTGACACACATACTTTTAAACCTTACTACTTAGTAGTAGTCGATAACCTATTCTTTAGCTGAGGTGCATATCTTACTGTTGTAACGTAAAAGGAGCACATGCTCAAAATGTTCATCTGTGCACTTCAGGGTAAAAATATGATGAAATTGAAAATGATCAATTAATTATTAACAATTTACTGCGTTGCTTTGTTAATATGTAATCATGTCATTTATAAAAAGTTAATGTAGTACGATTATGAATTTTTCAAAATGTAACTTAATCTGATTACTTAATACAGATTATGTGTATGAATGTATTTTATGCTTGTCTTTCTCACCAGTTTGGAAGAGAACAAAAGCTGGAGTTCAGTGTGGATTTGAAAGGAGGGTCAGTGGATTGGGCAACTAAAGACAAATCTAGCAAGAAACATGTTCTTGAGGTAAACACACAGATGGAGCTTATGTGAGATCTCACTGTTCCTGTAAAGTGATTAGCAATTACGGAGTTGTTTGAATGTTGTTGTGTCTGTGCTGGCCCAACACTATGTAATATCCAGGCATGATGCGAGAAGTTTCCAACTTCAAGCATGTATAAATGACATGGGACCACTCATGAAACTTTGTGTACTCACTGAAAGCTAAACTTTACTGCGTGAAGTGACAAATTCAAAACCAATCAGAATATCTGTGGTTGAAAGAAATCTAAATGTCATGTTGGACTGTTGGTTTTGTCATTCCGTTAATTTACCTGTGTTCTTGTGGTGTGTGACAAATATCGTTTGATTTTATATGTTGGTGTAGCTGAAGACCCGGCAGGGGATGGAGCTCCTCTTGCAGTCAGATAATGATGGCGTCATCAATGATTGGCAAAAAGCCCTGAATGAAGCCATAAACACCCATGTAAGTACACTAACTTATAAGATTACTTTTCAACATGCCCACACAGTTACAGACATTTACAGATTTAGTGTCACAGACTCTCGACCATTCTTACATGTTACAGGCGTGGGAGTCTGATGAAGCCATTGAAGAGGACATGCCAGAATCTCCTGACACTGAGAAACATGACAAAGAAAAAGAGCACAGAGACTCCAAGAAAGGCAGAGGTTTGTGTGTGTTACCCATCAACACTGAGCATTAGTTCTTTTGCCATTCTTTAAATATACTTCAAATTCCATAATGCTCTAGCTATGAAGAACTCATTCAGCATGGACAATTCAGACCAGAAGAAGACCAAGACCAAACTGAAGAAGTTCCTCACACGCAGACCAACTTTACAGTCTGTGAAGGAGAAGGGGTACATTAAAGGTACCACACACTCAAACTCACTGTTATATCCAAATCGGTTGGTCACAGGGATATCAGTAAAATTCAAACGTCATAATTACAAAGGTTAATCATTTTATCTTTTTAATTTTTCTCTCTCTCTCACTCTCTGTGTAGATGTCGTGTTTGGCTCCAGTTTGAGCAGTCTTTGTCAGAGAGAGAATTCTTCTGTTCCTCTTTTTGTCTGGATGTGCATCGAACAAGTGGAAAAAAATGGTATATTTCTGATCCACCTCGAACTTTAACAACCTAGTCCTGACCATAATGGCGGTTTCACACTGCACGCGTTAGCAGCGCGTATTTTTTTCGCCGCCCATGTTAACAGATTAGAGCATTCACATCGCACGCAGAGGCGGCGCGGCAGCGCGTAGCAGGAGCAGAGCAGGAGCAGCAGTGCCGCGATCGTTTCGGTGTCCTGTCTATTTCTGCCACGCGGCTTACGCTGAATTAGAGTGACAATGCATTGATCATGGCAAAAATACACAGCAGTTACCAAAAGCGCATTGATGATATCTATTATGTTGTAAACAGTCAATCAAATGACCTTCATCAATTTAAAAAGAAAACAAATGTCCAAAAACAAACTTGTTGCCCAAACTACAAAAACAAGTTTAAATAATTTATACTGCCAGTTTAGTTTAAGTTAGATTAATTTAATGTATAAATGTATATACACATAACTAATATATATATATATTGTCATAAGGATGCCATGCTGATATCATGCTGACAATCATAAACAAAAGCACGTGGTGTCACAGCCGGCATGGTCGAGTCGGAGTTCGGCGACAAGATGGTAATATGCACCATATTCTCTCCTTCGTCGGTTCATGGAGTGAACCCAAAGTCTGCGTCTTTTCCGTAGTTTTCGTAATAGCAAATACAGCGCAATGGCCTTCCTTCTATCAACAACTCGCACTACACGGTCAACAAAAACAAAGATGAACCAAAAGTTATATAATATTATATTAATATTATTATAATAATATAATATAAATGTATTTGAAAACGAAATAAAGCAATGCCAACTTACCCATAGCCTACTTTGTCTGTAAACATGCCGCGCGTGTCAAACACTGCCAGTATGAAAGCAAAACGCGCGTGTCCTGCTTCCGCTCACCGTACGCACTGCTCCTGCGCTGCTTACACGCTGCTAATGCGTGCAGTGTGAAACCAGCGTAAGAAAGACAATATCCCATGTGAGGTTGAATGTTGACCCTCTAATTCCTAAAATTATCCTCCTCTCTAAACCGTTCAGAATCCTTGCACCCTTTTACAAATATAAATAGTGAGGCTCAAAAAAGAGTCTACATTGAAAATCTGGGATTCAAAATTACAACTTGGTAATAAATCTTATTTATGCAACATTTAAAACATTATGAAATAAATGAAGAAGAAATATTAAAGATTCTGCACTACTTCTAGGTCACTAATGAAATAAGCAGATTTGTGACATTGACCGTGACAACTCCTTTGTAAAGGTCTGGGCCCAGTTGCAAGAAACCCCTTAATTTAAGAAAACCCTTGGTTATAAATGTGTGTGTATCACTATGGGTTTCTTAATTTAAGGGGTTGTTTGCAACTTGCTGCAGATTTTCTTGCTTCCATTAAGGCACATAAGATGCTCTTTGGAGCATTCCCAAATCATGCTGGTATAACATGGATCATTAGGTTCAGTACAAACTCATGCTTCAGTGCATGCTGTCAAGAAAGCAAAAGGGGGAAATACACATTTTTCAATTAAAATTTTTACTCCAATTGTTATGCTGCTAATATAATATGAAATTAAGAAAAAGTGTGTAATGTACATGCATTCTGATGTGTTGTGCTGCTTCTTTCTGCAGGGTTGGAAGTGGACGGTTTGTATAGAGTCAGTGGAAATTTGGCCATTATACAAAAACTGAGATTTGCTGTCAATCATGGTAAGTCTCACCTTCTTTCACACCTTCTATAAAATAAGAGTTCTTTTGGATTTTGTGTAACTGTGATTCTAACAAATACAGATGAACTAGTAGACCTGGAGGACAGCAAATGGGAGGACATTCACGTGACCACAGGAGCGCTGAAGATGTTTTTACGCGAGTTACCTGAACCTCTGTTTACCTATGCTTTCTTCAACAATTTCATCAGTGCTATAAGTAAGTGGAGACAATTTAAATGTGTATTTGCCTGTCTGTTTGAGACAGAAATGTAATGCAAATGTAATGCATTTTTGTGTGTTTGTGTGTAGAAATGTCAGATTATAAGCAGAAAGTTCAAGCTGTTAAGGATATAATAAAGCAGCTGCCAACGCCCAACCATGACACCATACAGGTACTCTTCAAACACCTGAAGAAGTGAGTAGACACCAAGGACTTGGAGCAACTTGAAAATAAGTGTTTTGCTCAATTTGAGCTGAAGAAGCGAAAGGGAAGCGGAGGGTTGAATCATTATGATCCGGTCCCGCCCTGCCACAATATGGAATATACAATCACTGAGCACTTTATTAGGAACACTATGGTGGTGCTGAGCATTCTGTGATGCTATTCTGCTTACTACAGTTGTACAGATTGATTATCTGAGTTACAAAAGCCTTTCTGTCCACCTGAACCAGTCTGGTCATTCTCCGTTGACCTCTCATCAACAAGCCGTTTCTGTCTGCAAAACTGCTTCTTACTGGATGTTTTTTATTTTTGCTCTGACTAAACTCTATAGCAGAGGTGCCCAAACTAGGGCCTGCGGGCTAAAGTTGGCCTGTGATACCTTTGATTTGGCCCACCTTGCCATAGATGAAAAAATAAATAATAATAATACAATATATATATATATATGGCATTGATGCAGTTCTTCATTTTTAAATAATCTTTTTGTTTAAAAATGTTTTTGTTATATTTGTTTATCTTTGTCACAAAACAAAACAATATTACTTGATAGAATTACGTCATGCCATTGTATCGTCATCTCTGCAAAACTGAACAGAACTACCGTGTGTTCAATGTGAGGTGATGCGCTGTGCTTAAAGAGACGGTCACCATGTTTTGAGAGACACTTCCATTTAGTCGTTTAGCAGACATTTGAATCAAAGTGACTCACAAATGAGAAAGAGACTCAACATACAAAAATTATAATGAAATAATTTATGTGTAGTGTGCAAGTAGAGGACACTTGATGATTTTAATTTTAGAGTTCTGTGTGTTTTGCAGTATTAATATTTAATTGTAAAATAGTACAGTTTGATATATGTAACGTTTACTTTTGACCCACTGCCCTCGATCATGTTTGAATTTTGGCCCTTTAAAGGAAACATTTTGACACCTCTGGCACCAACAATCATGCCACAGTCAATCACTTAGATCAAATTCTTTCCGCATTCTGATAAATTAATAAGTAGTTGTATGGGTGTTCCGAATAAAGTGCTCAGTGTGTGTAGTTGTCACACTTCAGTACAATGCTGTGATATGTCAACTGCCCTTGTGTGTTCATGAAGTGCTTTGTTGTATGTTAATTGACTTTCTAAATAACAAAATGCTTCTAAAAAGAAAAGAAAGAATGGTCACATATTGACACTCCTTCTTGTCTCTCTCTCTGTAGCGTGATACAGCACGTAGACAAGAACAGGATGACTACTCAGAGTGTGGCAATCGTGTTCGGCCCAACACTCCTGCGCCCAGAGACAGAGACAGCGAATATGGCAGTGCATATGATTTACCAGAACCAGATTGTTGAGCTCATTCTTATGGAATATGAGACCATATTTGGAAGGTAGGTCACACCCACAGCAGCAACCCTTTGACCAAACTCAATGGGCCATGTACTGCTGAAGACCAGCCTGTTCTGGAGAAGCCAAGCTAACTGCACATTGACTGGCAGTCTGAACACTGGACATGTTTTGGTACGTTTACATGAGAGGACCGCCCATATTAGAAAAAACTCCACCCTACCCGGCTTCAACATTGAAATAAAAGAAAAACACCTTTTCCAGTATCTTTATTGGACTAAATTGTGCAGTTAAGCATAATTTCTCAACTGCTTTCTGCTTCCTTGACTGGATTAAATACACGTATATAAACATTTGCCACCCATTGGACTACATCATTTTTGGACAATTTTGTGGACAAATCATACTCCAAATTGGACCAACGAGAGTTTAAAATGTGAAAACAGCATTGCTTCGGGGGAGAAATTTTAATTTCATTCTAGGTTTCCGTTCACTTCTAGTACTACAATTTACATTAGATCCGATTTGGAACAAGATTTCATGGATATGACTACCATGATGGATATGGAATTTATTCTAGACTGAAAACTCAAAAATCTCTGTGGCAGTGGATTGCATTCTGTTCTAGAATTCTGGTACTGACTACAGAGATGGTCCCTGCTGGGAAACACACTGGAGTTACTACGTTTGACTGTCTAGAACACAAATACACGATCACATACACTCCAGGTTTTTTGTCTAATTTTTTGGGTCTCAGTCTTGAATTCCTGTTGATAGTAAAATATCAAAGTGAGTTTCTGGATGTACAGCTGACAACTCATTCAGTAAGTGTATGTAAGTTAAATTTCAGTCTGTGTGAGTTTCCCCTCCGTGGTTCCGTAGAGACACATCAGAATGAATGTGTGCAGGACACATTTAACCCTGTGAGGACATTAGACTTGCTACTGTTCCACACCAGACCCAACAGTCACGCATTGAAAACTGTCAGACTACTGATTATTTGGATATACCTTGATCAGGGTACTCGCCGTATTTACTTTTTTGTGATTTGAAATCAAGGCTCTGTGGGACACCCCATCTGTTCAATGGGTTGAACTGTTATAGTCCTTGGTCTTGATTGTTCAGCTGACAAATTAATGTTTCATAGATTGTCAAAATATGTTAAGACAAAAAAAAATTTTTTACAAAACATTCGGGAAAATATGGGTTTTGATAATTAGACGTGACTTGTGACATTTAATCGTTCAATCCAATGAACAGACTGTATATCTAACCTTCACAGCCTCGTTTTCAAACACAAAAGCTAATATGTGGCTTTCACCATCACTAGGGTTTATATACAGTGTGCTGTATAGAAAATATCGTAAATATATTGGTTTGTATTCCAGTATTCAAGTTTGTACTTGAATACTGGACTGCTCTTTGTAAAGATGAGAGTTTGATGATACTGCGTGTATGTGTATGTGGTAAGTGAAAAGAGGTAAAATTGGCACAATTGTATTATAGACATATAGTTTATTAAAAATTTTTTAATAAGTATTCTTATATAACCCAGGCATTGTTAGTTGGTAAAAGCCATTGAATGTAATTCTTTCAACATTCTGCTGTATGTTGCAGAGCTTTGTCTTGATCAGAATAAAGTTAACAAGGCAAACTTGTCACCATTTGGGTGTGAGTTTCTACACCAGAGGGCAGCAAATAACAGGTAATCACACCACTGTGGTTTTGATGATAACATATACAAGTTCCGACTTCAAATTCTGATTGAATGGGCTGATTTGAAAGCTGTTATTAAATGCCTGTAAACCCACACCTGTGATCACACATTCTATATTAAATGCACAAAGTTGCTATTTTGCTTGGCAACAGTAAACCCTTATAGTAAGGATATTGAACTATATTACTTTCCGGAAGAATTGTTTATTCAGATTATTATTCATGGTAAATGTAACTGTAAAGAGTAAATATACTATATCACTGGTAAATTAATTGTAACTCAGGCCTTCTCGTTGCTTATTGTTTTAATATTTAAACCTACCATTGCGTCTTTTACCTGACAATTAATTTTATCACAACACATTGTAGGGCAGCTGTTTAGTTAATGTTCTGGTTCAGACTTTTGTTGTGTGTTAATGTAAACATGATTTTTGTTTGTTTTTATGAACTGATGAAAGTCAAAATTATTAATCGATTGTAATTGAAAACATTGCACAGATCAATGTAGAGCAATTGTGTTTAATGTGAAGAATTAAAAATAACATTAAAAACGAAATATTGATCATCAGTATTCATCAAACCTGTTAAAGAATGAATAAGTAATTTGAGAAACAAGCTGGTGCTTAACTTCCTTTAATTTTATGGGGAAATCATAAAAAGAAACAAAGGATGAAAAATCCTACAAAATATGGACTTATCATAACCTTGTGGAAAATTTGACATTTATACACACAATGCAAAGTTGGCACAAATTAAAACAAACGTAGATAAAATGGGTTGACTAATTTTGGTTTCTGAATGGCAATTTCAACAACAGTACAACAACATAAATTCATGCTCTTTATCACAGGTTTAGGGGTCAGTTAATTACTGTGAAGCTGTTTAAAAAGTTCTACATTTAACTAAACTCGCAATGGTTTAAAATAATTGCATGATGGCCTTCTGACTCGTTCTGTGGTAGTATAAAATAATGTGAAATTATAAAACTAATACTGTCAAGTTCAGCTTTACATACTGTATATCAAGGTTTAAACTCCTTCGTGGCACTGAGATTAATTCTAAAATATAGAATTGTTGAATACAGTATTGTGTATTACACATGAAATAAATAAAGCAATACAAAAATAAGACATATAAAAGGTTCTAAAAATGAAACACATTTGTCACTGATAATAATAATACTGATGGTAAAATCAGACACAATATACACATGCATAAACAAAAAGAATAACCAATTAGAAATACATTGAAATGAATAATACTGTTGACATAATCAACCATTTTCTTTTTTATTCTATACGCCTCGACCAAGTGCTGCTTTCATCGTGGCCTCCTCTAACCAACAAAATAGAGATATTTGCTTTCCTATACTCACTAGTGTATCTTTCCTTTGCAATCATTTCACATGCTGTCTATATTTGCCTGCTGTAAAAGTGTAAATGATTTTAGTAATATTGGGTGACTTTAGGATGCAAGAATTTATTGTATTTATGCACCTTCATAAATGAGTGAAAACATTATCTAAATGAATAAAAAGGGTTGGAGGTCTTCAGCTGTACACTCACTTTATTTATTCAATCCTATACCCCAATTGTAGCTTGGTGAAATCATTTTTAGCTTACTAGTTGTTTGTAATTCATTACTTAGGTCAGCTATTCGTTTTATCAAATGGTTTCAAAAACGAGGATAATAAAAAATGGTCTAAAGCAGAAAATGTTTGGAATTCTGAATAAAGATGTCTTGACAATTCTTGGCTTGACTTCATAAAATTGATTTCAGAGTGTGAACAGCAAGTACTCCTCACTTCACAAACCATTAACACTTCTTAACACTGAAAATCTGTATGAGCGCCATGTAAAGCCACTCCCACCATTTAATGGTGTGCCATTTTTATTATTACAGGTAGCATCTTTTGACATCTTTGCATCTAAAATTATGTTGTTGGGTTCTTGACCAGTGTTTACATTTTATCTTATTTAAGTTAATGGTCAGTTAACAAAGTCTAAATTGTCCAGTCTGACTTTGGAGCAGCTAACTATGTTAAAATCGGTGAATGGCACTTACAGCTGGGCGGTCTTGCTTAAGGCTGTGGGTGTGCAGTTCCTTAAGAGCATCTTCTATGAACACCAACACACAGACTGACACATTACAACACAGCCACATAAAGGTAAATGAAATGACATACATAAAACTGGCTTAGAGGTTGAGACAACAAACACTTTTCCCTGACTGATCTTTTTGTTTTTTGATTTATCTTACAATGTCATGATTATGAAAAGTCTCATAATAATTTAAAGAAACAGTCTATAAAGATCCATTCTTTTTCTTTTTCTAAACCGTAACTGGCAAATATTGTGGAGTGCTTGTTACAAACAAAATTATTAAAATGAGTAGCTTGTTACAAATGATAGTTTAAATGCCAATTAATATATTGATACATGGCAAAAAGCATTCCTATGAAGATCTCGGTGAGTAATGATTCATTTGATTTGTTTCTCAACTATTTCTTAATCTTTATAGATGAGCTCTAAATAGTGAAGTGCAATCTAATTTCATTCATAAGGCAGACAAACCGTCAGATGGCAAAACAAGAGGCAATACTAACAAGAACCTGCCTGATTAACAAAATAATAATACTGAATGGTATCTTAAACTTGAGGCATTAAGTATCCAAGGGTGAATCTCATGAAGAAATGTCTGGGTCATATTGCACCCCAATTAAGAGAAAAAATATAAGTTATATTTTGTATAAAGATAATAAAGCTTATTTTTTAGGATATTTGTGACATTTTCTTGACAGTTAAGAACATTCCCCTCCCAAATTGTCATTACTCCAATGTAGGAAAATAAATAAAATTCTCATACCCAATTAGGGATGTGCAAGAGTAATCGACTAATCGAGTACTTGTTCTGCACCTTGTCGACAAGTAAAAAAAAAATACTTGAACACCACAAATTGATTTTCCTTTGCGCATTTGCCTGCTGTAGGCAACACTAAATTATACCTAAATGAATAATTGTATACTGCACTTTTCTTCTAAATCTTTCACCAAATCTCTGAAAATTGCATTTAAGTATTGAGATTTGTATTTTTTTTACAGTTGGGAGGGAGACAGGAGTGTGTTTAATTGTAATGCCACGTTGCAAAACATTTTTTAAATGATATTTTTTTGAAAGATTCACCGCTTTAAGTAAACCAGTTATACCTGCAGTGCAGAATTCAGTTTTGTTTCTCAAAACTTTAAAATACTGTTTTCGTAAACTTCATTGGCAATATAAAGATATAGAAATCTGACTGTACATACAGTGAAACGAGAGAGCAACAATAAAAGACGTGAACACTGATAAACTGACATACCAAGGGCGGTTCAGTAACAAATCAAAGCAAAAACAATTTCGAGTCCTAAGAAGTCTTAGTCATGTTGTGTGTGTTTTTTTTTCTTCTTCTGTTTTTCCTTGTTATAGTTGAATACTTTTTTTTTTAAACAAGGAAAATATTGTTTGTAAATCAGGCACACCTGGGTTTTATACACAGTAAAGATCAACCGACAGTTGTAAGTTTATGATGAAGAGGTCTTTCTCTCTTTCCTTAGTCCCACATCAATGAAAGATCTCCTTCAGACATGTTGTTGCTTCTCTGTTGTCATCTCTGTGTTCTCTTCATTATTAGAGAAATTTCTGTCCTCTTCTGCATTGCCTGACACCTCCCTTGATTCCTCGGTTTCCATGACCACCTCCATTTCCACGGTTTCCCGCACTTTCTCCTGTAAAGTGTCAATATCTCCAGGCTCCACCTCCACCACCATTTCTCCTTCCTCAGTCTCGTGTTCCTCATGTCTGCATTCCTGGTCTTCCTCTCCTGCAATCTCATCCTCGTATTCCTCTCCTACTCGAACAACCCGTATATCACTCATGTCCAGACCAGAGAAATCCACCTCTTCCTCCTCCTCTCCATCACTCTCTCTCTCATCAGAGTCAAGCTGAGAGGGAGGTGTGGAGGTGCTGTTCTGTTCTGGTGGCTCATAGGTGTCTCTCTTGCAGTAGGAGTATCTGTGGTTCATGTGCTGAGAATAAGATCCGGAGTGCGAGAAGCGTTTCCCACACTTATCACATTGGTAGGGCTTCTCTCCGGAGTGCAGTCGTGAATGCTCGATCAGGTGATGCTTGTGTTTAAAGGCCTTTTTACAGATGACACACGCATGAGGTCGCTTACCTGAGAATGGTGATAAGCAATCATTGGTAAGCAATAACAGCAAGATTTCCCCCCAAAAAAGTGTACATTATAAGTGTAATTACAATGGTCCTGAGAAGTATTTTGTGGACTTTGAAAATGTATCATGTCATTGAATTAGACAGGGATGCAAACTCATGAGAGGCAAAAAGGTGAGAAAGTCATAACAGATGTTCCAGATGTATCTTTTCAGTTTATTTCTTTGTTGTATTTAAAAAAGCAATTCAAGTGTTCAAGTTTAAAGTAACCCTTTTAAGTTATTTTAATAAGTAAAATGTAGAAAATCATACCTAACAATTTGGGCAAATTAGCTTCAGAAAAGATGACTAATTGAAAGGTGAGTAGTTTGCATCCCTGATTAAATAACAAAACATCAAACCTAGTGGCATCTGCAAAGAAATGTTGCTAGACTTTTTCTGGAACAAGAACTAACTTTACTTTTAGACGGTTTTTTAGTTACTTGTAGACAACTCGTCTCAAGGTCATTTTTAGAGGATGCATGAAGTAGTAGAGTAAATGATGACCAAAAAATTTATATATATTTTTTATTTTCATTTTGATGATCTCTTTAACGACATGCTCCTCTGAGTTTTACAATCAGTGTCCAAATACTTAATTTTAAACCGTTTATCTATTGTTTCATCATTTAAAAGCTAATGAGCTGCTTTTTTGCATCAAAAGTTTGCTTGAGAAATCTATCTTCAAAATAATCCACAATTGTTTTAATATTTTGTTATTGAATGCAATGATGTTCATATATTTTAAAGTATATAAATACTTTTAGGGGGGCCCTGTACATCATGTGTATTGCATGCTTGTCTGTGTTTTACATACCTGTGTGTTCATACTTGTGTCGCAGCAGTGAGCTGCTCTTCTGAAAGATTTTGTCACACAGATTGCAGGCATATTGGCCGCTGGAAGTCTTCCTCTTCCTCTTCCTCTTCATGAGAGGTACATCTTCATCATTCTGGTCCTCTACTCCTGACACACAGTCAGAAGCAGTGTCCGCCACATTCTGAGAGAGACAAAATCCGAGAACAAGAACAATAAGAAAGGGAACAGCAGACCGTTGTTAAAAGAATAGTTCATCCAAAAATGCTAATTCTGTCATTTACTGGCCCTCATGCAGTTGGAAAACCCATTTCAATTTCTTCCTAGGAACACAAAAGGAGATGTAAGGCAGAATGCTAGCCTCAGTCACCATTCACTTTAATCATGAATTGGTGACATTCCACCTAATATCTCTTTTTGTGTTCCATAAATAAACAAAAGTCATGCAGGCAGGGCTGGGCGGTATGGCGCTATGTATAGTGGTGATGATATAAAGTGTCAACCGGTAGAGATTTTTCTATACCACCTATATTGCGATATGTAAATATCTGTGTGCGCGATGCTCTTCCTGGTTGCACGTGAGACTGAAAGTGAGAGAGAGACAAACAAATATGGAGAAAAATGAACACACAGGACCACGGGACAACTCCGATCAAGTTAATTGCAGGAGGAGGAAGTTATTTATTGCATTAATAGGTGCTGTTTTCTTGAGAAAATGTTGATCACATTCTTGAATTAAAGCACTCTTTGTGACGTGCGTGCACAGCACGTGCAGGGAGAGGGCCTCAAGTTCTGATCACTTTACATTATAAAGAGAAAACGAGGCAGGGCTTGTTCATAAAATGCTGTGTTCTTCGTGATAATAATTCCTTACATTTACATAGTGCTTTTCTAGGCACTCAAAAGGCTTTATATAGGATAGGGGGAATCTCCTCGACCACCACCAGTGTGCAGCATCCACCTGGACCACAGTGTGCCAGAATGCTCACCATTCTCCCCAGTGATGTAGTCAATTCAGGGATGGGGGTTATTAGGAGGCCATGATAGATAAGGGCCAATGGGGGAATTTGGCCAGGACGCCAGGGTATACCCCCACTCTTAATGAGAAGTGCCCTGGGATTTTTAATCACCACAGAGTCAGGACCTCGGTTTAACGTCTCATCCAAAGGACTGAAGGAGCCTTTTTACAGTGTAGTGTCCCTGTCACTATACTGGGACATTAGGAACCACACAGACCACATGGTGAGCACCCCCTGATGGCCACCCTAATACCTCTTCAGGCAACAACCTTAGTTTTCCCAGGGGGTCTGCCATCCAGGTACTGACCAGGCTCAACCCAGCTTAGTTTTAGTGGGCAACCAGGAAAGAGCTGCGGGGTGATATGGCTGCTATATACGTGATGTTGGTGTTTGTTTTAAAATCAAAACAAATGCTTATTTTCAACTAGAGAGTGTTTTTTCTTCTTGGATTGAAATACGATGCAGAGTAGATAAAACAAATATTACTGTTGACTATCATCCAACGATAATGACAGGTCTACCATTAGGCTACTTTGGACATAGTTTTAAATAAAAAAATAATTTATATAGTTTTTTAATCTTTTTCCATTAAAATGCGTAGGCTATATAGTCATATATATTGTTATTGGCCAAAACATTCCACCCCATTACATAGTTTATTTAATAAATAAATTATTTTGCAACAGTGGCCCAAGCAAAAAAAAAAACCTAAAACAAATACATAGTGATATATACCGTTACCGTGATATTAAATGTCTCATTCCGTTATATAAGATTTTGGTAATATCGCCCAGCCCTACATGCTGGTTTGGAACAATCATCTCTTTAACATATGTGCATATTTGATGTCCTTACCAGACAGTTGTTGAGTATTACTGTCCCTTTTGTATCTGCCGAGGCATTGTCAGTTTTCTCGATATTAGAGTTGGTGGTGTAGGTGTAGGTGAGCTGAGGGATGAGGATAGTTTGTTTGTTGGTGGATAATGCAGTTCCGATGCACGGAACACCGCCTGGCTCTATGGCAACCAGTGTTTGCAATGGCCCTGTCACAATGTTTAATGGACTCGTGCCAGCCTGCGCCACATAGATGGTGTTGCCTGGCAACGATTGTTTCTTGAGGCAGGCTAAGTTGAGCGGCTCCTTTTGGTTGGAGATTGGCTGCTTAGTGGTGGTGTTGGCTTGAGTAGGGCTGGACTTTGGGACCGAGAGGTCCAGTGGCTCAGACTGCAACTCCTCTTCTACGTCTTCTGTCTTTACAATGACAAGATCATCGGTGGAGAAATTGGTTGTAGATGAGTCAGGTGAAGTGGCACTGAGGGTTCTATTTTGGGTTTCCATTGAGGTGTCATCAAGAGCTTGAGTAGCATCGCAGGTGTCTTGGGTTGAGTTATTTTCTTGAGATGCATCAGTGGGATCACATGGGGTATTTTCCTTGGTCTGGTGAGAAAGCAGGACATTAGTAATACATTTTGGAACAACTGATTCTTGTTTCAAGGCATTATTAGTGACCAGCTTGTTACAGCAAAAATTAAAAGCGGTTGGTTTGTTCTCAAGGGATAGTTCATTCAAAAATGAACATTTTAATCATTTACTCACCCCATGTTGTTCCAAACCAGTCATTCAGGTTTGGAACAGATTTGACATTTTTGGATGAACTGTCCCTTGATTTGTGTCCACATCTGCTATTCACATACAACAGCTTTTCATCTTTTATTTATTTTTCTACCATTCATAAGTCAGCACCAAAATGCAGTTAAACTTTTGATGTCATATGCCAGATCACCTAGCTGTTGATCTGTGTACACCTCGTTCCTGAAGGAGGCTAGATATTTTACCTTAAGTAACAAGAAATAAGTAACCTGTAAACCCTTTAGTTTCACCATTTGTCCAATTTGATGACATTTTTTGACACGATTTTGGTATCATGACAACTATGAATGGGACAACATTATCTCATGATTTGGTTTGATGTACAATATAAGGTTCACAATTTGATATAATTTCAAAGCATTATAACAATTCTTAAATGACAAAGTATGATTTATTTTTTATTTTTAGAAATGTGATCAAAATGCACAATGATTTCTAATCAGAATAAATTTCCCTAAAACACATTTTAAATGCTTAAAGATCAAATAATAAGAGTTTCTCATATACTTTTCTCTATAAGAAACAATTAAACCTTCAAAAATAGCTACATTCAGGCTGATCAGGTGCAGGACAAGCAATATAACAGAGCAGAACATGTCCTGAAAAATATGACAGGTTGCAATCTGGAATATAATTCACATTTTTGTCATCATCTGAAGGTCCTTCAATTTACAGTTCAAAGAAACTTTTTTACATAATTTAAATGTAATTGATGTCAACCGGTCAATCAAACTGCACACTAAAACACAAATGCTTGCTCACAAACAGATGAAAACATCAGTCATAGAGACAGTAGAAGTGTTTTTTTTTTTTTACAGCCAGTTTAAATATTCTGTCCATCATAACATTATGGTTCTTACAAACTCTAGTCTAGACCGCTGTCAAACGCAAATGCTCACACGCCCACAAAATGATGTTTCATCACACTCGTAGTAAAAACATTCAATCAGTGAACCGGATAATCATTGCAGAGCAAAAGGACATTTATGGTAAAAAAAAGGACTTAAATATTGCACTGAACTCTCTTCTCACCCACACTTATCATATTGCATCTGAAGATATGGATTTAACCATTGGAGTCATATGGACTAGTTTTATGTAGGCTATATGTGATTTTTGGAGCTTCAAATGTATGGTCACCATTCACTTGCATTGTATGGACCAACAGAGCTGAGATATTCTTCTAAAAATATTTGTGTTCAGCAGAAGAAAAAAGTCATACACATCTGGGATGTAAACGAGAAGAGAATTTTCATTTTTGGGTGAACTATGCCTTTATAAGCCTTTATAAGCCTTTATTTTGACGTTTCTGATTGTTGTAGAGTTGACAATGCCTTTTAATGCAGAAAAATGCTTTCATCCACACTTCTGACAACAAAAACCCAGTGTTATGAGGTTACTTTAGATTTCAACAGTAACGGCCAAGCATATTTGGAATTATGCAAATGTGCAATTAGTAAATCTAGAGCACTGTAAATATAACACGCTCAGCAGATAAACCTCACGTGTGCATTTAGAATGTGTAACACTACCGAGAACAGTGCTGCACACATACAATAAGACCTGCGTGTGCAGACTATTTATTTATTTAATTAAATCCCACCATTTGTGGTTTAATAATCGCACTACGTCAAATCGGGATTTTCAGGTTTTATTTCGATTAATCATTCAACCCTAGTTATTTCGAAATTCTACCTATTGTTCCATTCCTAATGACAACCCTAGTTAAACAAAATGTGTTTTGTACTTACCTTTTGGCTGTTTTTCAGGTTGCTTGCAGCCTTGAGCAAGATTTTCTTGGAACGCATCCTCTTGTACCACTTGCTAACTGCCTCTAGAGGCAGCTTAACTGACTTGGCAACCTGAGACAGCTGCTCCTCAGTGGGATGAGGGTCCTGACTATAGGCCTTCAGGAGAGGAAGGAGGCGCTCTGCTGCTCCACTCTTATCCTTATCCAGTAGAGAGGACAGAGAGATAGTTTTAGACCCATTAGTGTCACCATTCAGAGAGTCAAGGAGTTTAAGTTTGCTTGGGCCACTGTCACAAAGCAAACAACTTGCGTAGTTATGGAAGTTGTCTCCACATGCAACACCACTGTGAACTGTTCCCGAGTGTGAAACTGTGTTATTTGCAGATTGTTTCCCTTTCTCTTTATTTCCCTCTGTCTCCATATCTTTCTCTCCCTCCCTCTCCATTTCAGTCTCGATCTTAGATGGAGAATCGGGTTCAGTTTTGATTTTGATGCCCGATGGCACATTGGCTATCAGGTTTTGTTTGCAATCATTTGACTCTAAGGAATTCATATTTTCTGATGTCTCTCTCCTCTCGGCTTGTGTCACAAGCACTGTATTTGTAGTCTTTTCTGGGGTTGATGTTGTCTCTGTGGGCTTAGTCTCGACTGTTGAATTACCCTGTGTGTTAGGATTGGCGATAGCTATTTGTCGAACCACGAGACTCTGTGTTCCATCAGCTCTCCTCACCAACAGTAAAGATTGCTGGGTGAGCTTTGGTTGTGTAGCGCGGGCTTGGGCCAACCTGGTAGCCTGTGCGGGGGTTAGTCTGATGATCGATGCAGTTTTGATGGGGTTTCCGGCTTGGACTGGTTTGATTATATTTACCTGGGTAGGTTTTGCATTGACAGTACTTGATGTTTGGGTTTCAGTCAAGTTGGACTGTGCTGAATGAACCTGCACCACTTTTGGCTGTGTGACATCAGACACAGTCAATTTTTCCTGTGCCGTACCGGCTTGTGCCACAGTGGGCTGTGTCACAACAGGCTGTGTTGTTTTTACTTTAGCGGCATTGAGTTGTGAGTCTAATTGGGGGCTGTAATTGATGATAATTTTGGCATTTCCATCTTGTCCCACAATCGGCAGAGAGATGGCAGAGATCACCTGTGGTTGTGCCTGCTGCGGCTGCAACACAACAGCTTGTGTCTGCGCCTGCGTTTGCACTTGACCTAAAATTTTGGTGTTTGTTCCATTTACATTGGCACTAGCCAACACCTGCCTAAGAACATTACCATCCATTGCCATATTTAGCACATTCTGTAAGTCACTAAGATTGATGCTGATTGGCTGGACCAGCCCGACAGTGGGCACGACCAAAGTCTGCACAACACCTTGAGCATTTGTGGCCGTAACTCCATTGGTGGTTATAGTTGCTGTTGCTGACACAGCTTTGGGTTGATGTTCAACAGGCTCTTGTTTGATCTGCTTCAGGGGGAGTTGCTCTTGAAGAGGCTTGTTGGTAATGTCCACCTTCTCTCTCAGAAGTATGTGTGTGGGGTGAGAGAGGGTAATGGCTGCTTTCACTCCAGGCATGCGAGGCATACTGTTGACTGCAGGGGTCCCACCTGCACACTTCTTACTGCTGATGTGTGAGCTGTAGGACCCAGAGTGTGAAAAACGCTTCTGGCAGTTAGAGCACTCATACGGCTTCTCACCTGGATAAAAAGAAAAAGACATGCATGGAATTTAAAACACAGAGATAATGAGAAATTTACATAAAACCTATTGACCCTGGTTCCACCTGGTATTAAGATGCGTTTTGGATAATTCTATGACATGTGGTCAGCCCTAAATACAGGTCTAAACAGGGTCTGAAACGTTTTGTGATCAGATCACAAAACCCACATACGAATATGGTCAAAAATTGCATTTGAGGTGTAAATGCTAATCCACCCTGAATGCATCCTGGCAGCAGTGAAGCACCACACCTCACGTGTCAATCAACCACAGCGCTAAAACAAGTTTAAAGTTTCCCGGGAGCTTCATGGATCTTTTTCAGTGTGTCTCATATCAACACAGATGACAGGCACGAACACTTAGCGACTTAGCTGAGCTACTAAACAAAACGTTGGTTTTAGCCACGATTCGATATTTTGTAACCAATCATATTTTGTTTCAATAAGGGGCGGGCATTTCTAGCATCTACAGTGAGATGCCCATAATTATTTTGTGCTGTATATTTACCTCGCTGTTAAAAGTGAAAATATTAATGCTTTTAAATAAAAACTAATGCTATTAAACTTTGGGAAAATACTGAGTGTCAATGCACCCGTACTAGTTTTTTTATGTTCTTCGCAGATGACGAGTTGTTCCTTAATCATATCAAATGCCATTTTTTTCAGTCTTTACTGCCGTCGGTGGTGCCTTTTTTCCTCCTAATATCAAATCATCTTAATTTATATTTCTTAATAGGAAAGCTTTACATAGAAAAGAAGATTTTTGTACGCACATAAAACAAAGAGCCTGACCATTAACACTTATGTACTGTATATCGTAATATAAGATAACATACTAACGTGAACATTACTACACTCAGTCATACCTATACAATGCTTAACAATTTATTATGTATGAGGTTATGTACACTGGTGGCCAAAAGTTTGGAATAATGTCCAGATTTAGCTCTTATGGAAAGAAATTGGTACTTTTATTCACCAAAGTGGATCACAATGTATAGTCAGAACATTAATAATGTGAAAAATTAATATTACAATTTGAAAACATTTTCAGAACTTTTTAAACTACTTCAAAGAGTTCTCATCCAAAAATCCTCCACGTACAGCAATGACAGCTTTGCAGATCCTTGGCATTCCTGCTGTCAGTTTGTCCAGATTCTCAGGTGACATTTCCCCCCACACTTCCTGTAGCACTTGCCATAGATGTGGCTGTCTTTTCGGGCACTTCTCACGGACCTTACAGTCTAGCTGATCCCACAAAAGCTCAATGGTATTAAGATCCATAACACCCTTTTCCAATTATTTGTTGTCTTTGCCCACTCTAACCTTTTCTTTTTGTATTTCTGTTTCAAAAGTGGCTTTTTCTTTGCAATTCTTCCCATAAGGCCTGCACCACTGAGTCTTCTCTTTACTGTTGTACATGAAACTGGTGTTGAGCGGGTAGAATTCAATGAATCTGTCAGCTGAGGACATGTGGGGTGTCTATTTCTCAAACTAGAGACTCTAATGTATCATCTTGTTTAGTTGTACATCTGGCATTCCACATCTCTTTCTGTCCTTGTTAGAGCCAGTTGTTCTTTGTCTTTGTAGTGTAGTGTGCACCTTTGTATGAAATCTTCAGTTTTATGGCAATTTCTAGCATCGTATAGCCTCAACAAACACAATGATTGACTGATGAGTTTCTAGAGAAAGCCGTTTCTTTTCTGCCATTTTTGACCTAATATTTACCTTAAGACATGCCAGTCTATTGCATACCATGGCAAATCAAAAACAAACACAAGGACAATGTTAAGCTTCATTTAACAAACCGAATAGCACTCAGCAGTGTTTGATATAATGGCAAGTGATTTTCTAGTACCAAATTAGCTATTTAGCATGATTAATCAAGGATAAGGTGTTGGAGTGATGGCTGCTGGAAATGGGGCCTGTCTAGGTTTGATCAAAATGACTTTGTTTCAAATAGTGATGGTGCTGTTTTTTACACAAGTATTGTCCTGACTATACTTTTTGATCTGTTGAATGCCACTTTGGTTAATTAAAGAACCAATTTCCTTCTGAAACTGCAACATTTTTACATTATTCCAAAAGTTTGCCCGCCAGTGTATGCAGGGCTCCAGAGTGAAAAATGGCTTAGGAGCCATTGGCTCCAAAACTGAAACATTAAAGAGCCAAATTGTTGTTTTTAGTCGTCAAATCACAGAATTGCTCAATTTACATTGCTGTTCAGAAACAAGATAGAAAGCCAAAGAAAAGGAAGACAGCTGATAACCCATTAATCAGAGGTTTAGTAAACAGAATATATTGTTGAGAATATAAATTTGGATTCCCCATTTGTCTCAAATGTTCACACCCCTTTCATAATTTATACAAAAATAAGAGATAGATTTTTTTTTTAATTTAGTACTGCCCTTCAGAATCTACATTACAGATAATTAATAAGTATAGCATGCATATAGTAGTGTGTTGCCTTCTTGAGCATCAATCAATTTTTGCATATTGTGTACAAGTGTTAAAAGCTTGATCTCATATATATATATATATATATATATATATATATATATATATATATATATATATATAATTTAAGTCTTAAGTCTTTCTTTACTGATACAAGATGGCCCAGACTGGTCCACACCGACTACAAGAGAGCAAATTGAAAGAAATTACAGATGCAGTTTATTGTGCTACTCCAATCCCAATCAATAATTAACAGAAGAATAAAAAAGTGGTACACAATATTGGACTTTTAATTATAAAGAAGCCTGACATACATTTGGTACTCTTATTTTGAAATGTCTGCACTCCCAGATGTGAGGACACTGACGGCTGATTTGCTGAGAAAGTGAATCTGATTCAAACTGCTAACTTGAGCTCCTGAGTTCAGACCCTCAGTTCTTTTTGGGTGATTCATGAAAAAGACCCGGTTCAAAAGAGTAATTTGTTCACGACTCTCTCGCACTGGGTTTGTTGTTGTGTGCAGTGTAGTGACTAACAAGCTCTTCAGAAACAGAATGGGTGTAATGCAGCACGAGACAGCACGAGACTCTAAAGATGTATTCAATAACTTACAATATGATATCTGACGAAACCGCATATGAACGCACAAAACCTGACTGTCGCCAGTGGCGACTAGATGTTAAATTATTGTCACAATCAATTATTTTTTGGTTGCATTTGTGACCATTTTAGTCACAGTCTGGAGACCTGTATTTAATAATTTATTAGCTTATTAATTAGAGTAATTATAAAGCCCATTTTACTGTTAATTAATCAAACCTATTTATTTAAATAGATGTTTAATATCAAGCTTTAATAGTTTACTGTACACCTTACCCTGACATACATTTTGAAAGTTCAAATGAGACTATGATAAAAACACAGTACACTCACCTCTTCAGTCACTACTACACCACTGCAGGTAATACACTAAAATAATGTATAATTTTGTTCGAGATTTGTGCTTCGATTAAGTTTGAATCATGCACCATTTTTTGTGCTTGCTTTGTCTTTTCTGACTTAGTTGCAATTTACTATCATGCAGTAACACACTGACATAGTGATTGATGTATGTTGTCATGAAACTCCAAATCCGAACATTTACGTGACCAGGTGCCTCACCTGACCACATGTGACTGGATCACCCGAGACACATCGTAATACCAGGTGGAACGGGGTATTAGAGAAGTACTAACTATTAAAGCAATGTTCTAGGTTCAATTTGAGTTGTGCTTAATCGACAGCATTTGTGGCATAATGCTGATTACCGGTACTACAAAAATAAGTTTGACTCGCCCCTCGTTTAATTTAAAAAAGCTGTTACTGTAAAGCACTTACAATGTAAGTGAACGGGGCCTGTTCATGAACGCAAAACACAAAGTAACATGATATCCTTTACCGAGATTAAAGGGTTTTGTTGCCATGACACAAAAGTTGTAATATTGGATAACTTTAAACAGATAAGGTTAGTAAGCGATTTTATTATATATATTTTTTATTTTCACCAAAATCATGTTAACATGTATAATGTTTAAATCTTTAAGTAGGCTTTACTTTTGAAACTGTTTATTTTAGCGTTTATGGACTGGCCCATTCTCTTACATTGTAAGTGCCTGACGCCTGTTTCATAGCTAGCTTGAGCAAGGCGTGTGCCTAACTACGGCTGAAGACTCGCCAGGATTTTCACACAGGAAGTGTTTTTACAGTATCGCAGCAGCAGCTCTATACAGAAAAATAAAGAGATTTCTATGTAACTACAATAAGTATTTCTTTACTTAATGACCATAACTTATAAAATGGTTATCAGGAGTGGGCGATTGATATGTTTTACAAACTTGATTGTCATGAAATCTTATTTAAATGATACTGATTTAACCTAATAAAGTCCTGAAGAAGTATTTCATTTAGTGGCATTGAACATAGTAAGCTCTGACTCTTACAAACATCATTCAATGTTTGTTCCTTAGGGGGAGGGGGCCTTTGAATGTTTGTACACAGGACGAGATCACTCAGTTTATAGTCAGAAATAAGTTTATAGTACAACCATTGAATAGAGATTATACATTTATGTTCAAACATCAGCCAAAACTGTTGAATACTTTCTTAATAAGAATAAGGACGCACTTCCAAATAAAAAATGTGAACTCGCCCATCACCAACAGCCAAAGTAACTACATACCTATGCTTTTTCCTTTAGTCAGTCATTAATTTAATTTAAGTTGAGTTTAAGTAAAAAATTTAAGTTGAGGGTTTCTCCACAATCAATATTTTGTCATCCATCATCAATACTGACTGTACTGACTGAGGTAAGTTCAGAATTTACCGACCACACGTGGCATTGTGTGCATAGTTTACATTTGCCAGCACACTTATTATTCAATTACGTCATTCAACACACCCCCACCGCCATGATGGATGGAGACACCGGTGTTACAGTGTCATGATATACTGGTGACCTTCCTCTGTTTTACACCAGATCTGAATGACTGGCAGCATATTCCAAAATTGATTCTGAAAATCATGCTCCTGACGCAATATGTTGCTCTTCATTCAATGTAATCTTACTAAATGTTTCTGGCATCATTGTACAGATTAAATGGTATTATTTGATTAAACAGCTTTGGTGGCCGTGAAGTGCAAAACAAAACAACAAATCTAAAAACACAACGGCAAATCCAAAGACAAAATAACAATTCAGAAACACATCAACAAATCTAAAACACAACGGCAAGTCCGAAAACAAAACAGCAATTCAGAAATCACAACAGCAAATCAGAAAACACAACAGCAATTCAATCGAAACGGAAAGGGTAGGTAATATAGCTTCTCACTTATTCTCTCACTTCCAGATTGGAGGAGCTGCGTTCCTCACAAAAGTGGACTTTTAGGATAAGGGGTATGCTAAGCTTCCCCCATTGAAGAGGCGGTTGCAGCCCATCTCTGTCCTTCTGCCACTGTAGGATGGAAATCCAGCACTGCCCACCCTTCCAAGCCGAGTGGATGCCTTGGCCCACAAGTGGCCGACGAAACGCAAATATGTGTTTCCACCGGTATGTCTCCTTCACTCTATCATCAGCGAAGTCAGAGAGGACTAGGAAACGGTTCTGTTGGTTGCACCAAAATGACCCAACCAGGCATGGTTTCCGGAAAAGATGGAGATATTGAGTGGCCCTCCATGGGAAATACTGCTGCAGAGGAATCTGCTCTCTCAAGCACAGGGCACGATTTGGCATCCCCAGCTGGAGCTGTGGAACCTACACGTGGTAGGTTTATACCACATGTAGCAAAAATACAATTATAGCAAAAATAATAATGATCGATTATTGCTCGTTGATATTGTAATCGCGATTTAGTAATGTCGATTATACTTTTTAATTACCATGACGTCACAAAGTAAGCAACCTTGTGGTTCTTCAGAGTAGCAGATTTCAATGGTGGATGTGAGCTGCGCTCCAGTTTCTTTTAAGCATCTTTTAAGCATTATATTGTAATAATGTTTAAGGTAAGGCAAATGAAAATGATTGTAAATTGATATCTATGGTATAGAATAAATTGAATTATTGCTAAATTACTGCTTAAATTATTAGTCCACGTACTGTAAATAATATGGAATAATCTATATTCAAACTTATTAACAGCTGATTTAAATCGACCAAGTTATTGCATTCAGTAAGCCCTTGGGTGGCTAGACAGGGGACCATTCATCCTGTTAGATCTTCAATGGTGATCTTGTTCATGTAAGATCATTGTTAGATCATTTTTGGCCTCAGTGGTTGCACTTTGGATATTAAAAACAGTCATTTGCGATCAGAGTTTGTGCGATTCGTGAAAATGTTAAATCTACCAATACCAGCTGCATGGCAAATGGGTCTTATAAGAGCAGGCGCAATAACAATGATGGTGATTGCTGAAATATGCTATTCAAGCCATTCTTTATGTTGGCCACACCTCCAAAACACACTTAGAACAGTTAAGCTGAATTATTTTATTGCTATTTTGTACAAGTCAAATTCACATTGGCCTACTTATTAACATGACAAAACAAAACTGTTATTACATTTTTAATAAATTGTACACCGAAATTGAGCAACATGACAAACTCTCCCATTACAATGACTGCTGTCACTCACTGCAGGTTTACACTGTTTGAGACCTGCATTTCTGTGAAAGCACAGTGACGCTCCACAGAAAGTTCTGCACTCTCACGAATGCTCTCATTAAAAACAAAGCTGTCTAATCATCATAACAACTCAATTATTTACACCGCATCTGTGCCCGCATTAGAATGGGATCATTTTAGTTTTGTCTTGTTGCTTATTTGCTGTGTATTTAACATCTACGTTCAAAGCGAGCGGTGCAATATGCAATGAATCCAAAATATTTACAAAGTGCTTTTCGCTCTTGTTCTACAGCTTCTTTTCAAGTGTCAGGTGATGTTTCTTCGGTGTTAATTTTCGTGTGCTGCGCGAACAGAGCAAGAACATAAAGCAAGCATCTGGGCATTTAGACAGTTTAAAACTTGTGCATTAGGATCAGTTGTCATTACAGATAGGACGGAGGACTAATCTAAGCGGCTCTGATTGGCCATTGCCATTTCATTGCTCAACGGATATGTTAGTGATTGGTTAGAAAACTCAACCGCTGCAAAAACACGTAAATAGAAACCATTGATGCCCTATTGGCGTAAAGGCACATTCAAATAGAGGCATTGCTTCCTTATGGACATGGACAAATGGTATATCCCTACAGGATATATGCTTTACAGCAGGATGGTCTTCGCAGAACACGTTCGTGAGGTTCTATAATCTTTATGTGGCGTCCATCGCTTCGTTATAATTTTAATACAGCAGCCTGTGTAGTCCGCTATCCAATTTACTCCCACTAGAAGTCACAAGCTCTTCCAATAGAATAAAACCTCCCTCCCTACCTCTGGATATGAAGGGGTTAAATTATTCTGTGTGTATTACATGACTCACATAGATCCTCAGATTAAGATTAACTTTCCATCTTTTTTTCACCATGTGGGGTTATTCATTTTCATACACACTTGGAGACATCATAATATGTCACCGCCCGAAGGGCCTGTGTTTGTACCCTGGTACATCATAGGATGTGACTATGTAGTGCGGCGTGATGGTTCTCCATAGTGTTCAAATGCAATGTCGAGTGAACTGAAAAGATGGGGAACCTCTCCGGTTACTCCTATAACCTCGGTTCCCTGAGATGAAGGGAACGAGACATTGCAAAACTTCTGCAGTAGGTATGAGCATGCATTCTTGTCCTTCAGTCAGAAAATTCTGAAGAAATGGTGTTTGAGTGCACACTTCTATAGGATAAATGCATGGCTAAAAGTGTGGGCTCAAACACCCTTGTCAATCACAAGTTTGCATTATGATACAAGGGCTTTAAATAGATCATGGGAAAATAATTCCCCATTGCGTTCAAATGCAATGTCTCGTTCCCTTCATCTCAGGGAAAGGTTACATGAGTAACCGGAGACTTTTTCAGTGCTAAGAGGCTGCAGGGAGAAAGTGGTAAATGACATGTCACACAAAACTATTCTATAGAATAACTGACCATGGCAATGTGTTTTTGATTGCCTTTATTTGAGCAAGACCTTTTTGATGGGGTTGTAAACTGTCACTGACATCTTTTGAAGTTTGCAAAAATATAGTCCGAATGGTCTGCATTCTGGTACAAATGGTTACACTATTAGACACATTAACATAAGGCATGCCAACATGACAATCTATGTCATCAAATGTTAAAAATTACTGTAGTAAACTGTTTGACAATGGGTAGTTTTGGCTACTTGTTTTTCTGATCTTAATGACTACATTAATGTCACTATTGAGACACAAGCCTACTGAGCATGTCTGCACTAATAAACTCCGAAAGGCTTTATGAATGTAGGCAGTTTGTTCATTCAATTACTGATTGGTTTAATTCTGCTGCATAATATTTGGGTTTCATAATATTTGGGTTTCGACAAGAAAATGACGTTCATATTTCATCTAATAATCGGACAAGACGATAATATTGTGAACGCGAGGCACAAGTTAACATGGACACATTTCTGGATAATGTGCACAATCTCACACCGATCACACACCACGATTTGAATACGAAGAGGCAGCTGTTTCTTAACGTCATCTGGTAGCTCAAATTGATTAACCGCTAGTGTTTAGTAAGTTTACATTGAATGAAGAGCAAAATATTGAGGCAGGAGCATGATTTTTGGATTCAACAAATCTGCTATAGTTCACATCTGGTGTAAAACGAAAGAAGGTCAACAGTTAACATGAAAACCAGTTGAACCGTAAAACCGGTAAACAAAGCACTGCATTTTATCCAGTACCAACGAGATAAAGAAAGAAATTATAAACTTTGTGTCCACAAAAAATATTTCAGTTTATATAGAAACACTGGATTAAATTTCACGAAGCTGTTATGAGAAGATAAATATGAAGATAAACGTAACTGGTGGATCGAGACCAATCTAAGTTTTGTATTACGTTGAATGTATTATTGTCTACTTAAAAATAAATGTAATAAATAAGACACGGTCAAACACTTAGTTTTGGAATATTCAATAAATAAGAGCCTACAAACAAGATATGAAAGCAACCTTACACGCTTACGCTAACTATTCCAAGTCCGACTGCTTTATGTAAACAAAGTAAAAAATGCTAGTGTTGTACATTCAAAATTCAATTTATTGTCATTCAGCATTTACACAGGTGCACAAGAGAGAGAAATATTTTACTAAAGGGCTAAGACAAACAGAAGAAAATGTACAAATGGGGGAAACATCCAGGTAAACTTTTGCATGCCATTTGACTGTACCGTAGACTTTTACTATCACTCGTCCACGTATGTGGTTTAAAAACAAGAGTTCTTCATTCATAAATACACAAGATCCTTCCTTCACATTGTGGAAGTACTCATATGACTCTTGTGCTCATGAAACTCCATGAGACAACACAAATTCATAAAGATCTCTCTGTAGAACACCTCTGGCCATCTTATCATGCACCCATCGTGTTATAGGTAATGTGAGGATATTTTTTTAAGGTGTCAGAAAAACGAACATTTACAGTGACCACAAAACACCTCACTAGCATTTTCATGTAGGAAAGGGGTGGTGCAGACTCACCCCATCAACTCTTGCCGAAAAATACTTTGTGTTCCCACACGTAACCCATTTTGATTGACTCCTCTTAGTAGCTTCAATGCAATCCGGAAGTGAAGAGACAAAACATGGAAACGCGGAGCACCGAAAAGGGACGGGGCTTAATAAGGTGAATACGTGACGCTGTGCTCTGTGCTGCTGACGCTCCCGATGTGAATGCTGTAACCTGTTAAAATGGGTGCCAAACAAAATCCACTCTGCTCATGCGCTGCTCATGTTTACGATGTTAAACAGGTGTTACTGTAACACTTTTTACAGGGACAAGGTTTTTATAATCAACATTATGCCACAAATGCTGTTAATTGCACTTAAATTGTATGGAACCTGGAACATTCCTTTAATATGAAATACAAATGTCATCAGTGTTTTAAAGATTATATAAGCATAGTAAAAATGTTGGTTGGTATTTGAGGAATGAACAACCTTTTTACAAATGAAATTGTTAGACTATAGACTTTTTTTTACCCTGGGTTAATGTAATCCTTGACTATCTTGTTCCATTCTCAAACTGTTCATACTTTACCCTGAGTTAGGTTTTGAGATTTCATACTCTACATTTATAAACCCTGGGTTAACATTCTTATTTGTATATTTGTGAGGCTTACTACAATGACTGGACAACGTGCCCCAATGAACATGTGACCCATTTTATTACTTGCATGTTCATCTTGTCTTAATTCTTCTATAAAATAATATTGTCTCTTCATCACTCAAGTTGTAAAGCCATCATTGTTCAACATTTTTCCCTCAGCCACTGAAAATAAACAGCACATGAAAGTTTCTGCATCTGTACAAAGCATATTAATATTTAATGAGGTAAGTAATGTTTAGTTTCTGATTGGTTGTCCGTTACTAAACAACTTGTAACAATCTGGCACCACATCATTTCAAAATACATTACTTTGGCAGCTCAATTTCATGGTCCCCTCACAAAAGTGGGGCTAACCTTTCTATAGCCTTGAGTGACCCTGCGTCCATGTGTGGATGTGGTAATTTGGCTTCGCTATATGCAATGCATAATTTAAATTAAACTGTTCATAACACTCTAGACAGTCATTTAAGTGTTAAATTTCTGGCACACAGTGTCACAACAATATGACATTGATTTCCATGAAGCTCTTCTATGCCAAAAAAAGTGCCTCTGATTAGAAAAAGTTTTTTTCTTTTAAACCTATTTGAGTGTAAAGACTAGCATATCTAGTTTCATTTGATATGCCGCATTACAAAAAAAGATGTCCACAAATGTGGATTTTGGGACATTATCCCCCTCAAAAGTTGAAAACATGTTAGTTGTTTTGAAAACTTTCAACACATCTGCGGGTCATTTCGCTTCATTTTAATATAAGTTTTGTTATATTTTATTTTATTTTGTTATCACTACGGTTCATATGCAGTTCTATTCATTAACAACGCATTCCGATATTCACTGTGCATTTTTACATTGAGAATCAACAGGTTCATCCAAAAGCTGAACATTTTTGCATTCAGAGGCTTTACATGGAGTTAGGATGAAAATAAGTTGCATTTCGACAGACAGCACAATGGAAGTTAAGTCATTCACTAAATAAGAAGCAAGGAAGCATCCTATAGCATCCTCTTTGTAGCTAAGTGCATTTACTAAATAATTATATTTTAACATGGTTGGCAGTGATTGGATGTTGCTGGCCATTACTTTGAATCAGAATTAATTATGCTAATTTCTGATGTAATGTCTGAAATGTCTCAATAACATGAATAACAAACACTCCCATTCCCAGTGGGTCAGAAGTTTACATACACTTTAATAGTATTTGGTAGCATTGCCTTTAAATTGTTTAACTTGGGTTAAACGTTTTGCATAGCCTTCCACAAGCTTCTCACAATAAGTTTCTGGAATTTTGGCCCAATCCACCAGACAGAACTGGTGTAACTGAGTCAGGTTTGTAGGCCTCCTTGCTCGCACTCGCTTTTTCAGTTCTGCCCACAAATTTTCCATCGGATTGAGGTCAGGGCTTTGTGATGGCCACTCCAATATTTTGACTTTGTTGTCCTTAAGCCATTTTTCCACAACGTTGGAGGTATGCTTGGGGTCATTGTCCATTTGGAAGACCCATTTGCGACCAAGCTTTAACTTCTTGGCTGATGTCTCGAGATGTTGCTTAAATATATCCACATATTTTCCTTCCTCCTGATGCCATTTATTTTGTGAAGTGCACCAGTCCCTCCTGCAGCAAAGCACCCCCACAACATGATGCTGCCACCCCCATGCTTCACGGTTGGGATGGAGTTCTTCGGCTTGCAAGCCTCACCCTTTTTCCTCAAAACATAATGATGGTCATTATGGCCAAACTGTTCAATTTTTGTTTCATCAGACCAGAGGACATTTCTCCAAAAAGTAAGATCTTTGTCCCTGTGTACACTTTCAAACTGTAGTCTGGCTTTTTGATGGTGGTTTTGGAGCAGTGGCTTCTTCATTGTTGAGCAATCTTTCAGGTTATGTCAATATAGGACTTGTTTTACTGTGGATATATATAATTGTCTACCTGTTTCCTCCAGCATCTTCACAAGTACCTTTACTGTTGTTCTGCCGTTGATTTCCACTTTTGCACTAAACTACGTTCATCTCTAAGAGACTGTGTCTCCTTCCTGAACGGTATGATGGCTGCTTGGTCCCATGGTGTTTATACTTGCATACTTATATTGTTTGTACAGATGAACATGGTACCTTCAGGCGTTTGGAAATTGTTCCCAAGGATGAACCAGACTTGTGAGGGTCCACCTTAATTTTTTTCTCTGAGGTCTTGCCTGATTTCTTTTGATTTTCCCACGATGTCAAGCAAAGAGGCACTGAGCTTGAAGGTAGGCCTTCAAATACATCCACAGGTACACCTCCAATTCAGTACACCTCCTACCAGAATGTAATTGGCTAATTGTCTAAAGGCTTGTCATCATTATCTGGAATTTTCCAAGCTTCTTAAAGGCATAGTGATCTTGGTGTATGTAAACTTCTGACCCACTGGAATCGTGTTATAGTCAATTAAAAGTGAAACAATCTCTCTGTAAACAATTGTTGGAAAAATGACTTGAGTTGTGCCCAAAGTAGATAACTTGCCTAAACTATAGTTTGCTAAAATTAAATCTATGGAGTGGTTAAATTAGTTTTAATTTGTATGTAAACTTCTGACTTAAACTGTATGTGGACACCAATTTTTAGGAAAACAATTTGCTCTAGAATTTTTTATTTTTTTTTGGCTTGTTTATTAGGTGCTACTAGTTACAAATCAAAAAGGGAAATGGAAAATGAACACAGCAGTCACGCTCAGGTCTCAGGAGGCTTTTATAACCCGGGGATAGCATGGCTAACTCCCTTCATAAATGACAAAAGTCAAAAGGCTGATTTACCCAGGGTTACTCTGGGTTTAAAAACCTATTAACATAGGTTTAGCAAAGTTTGAAAAGTTTTAAAGAGCACTGTCAAAATAATTTCTGTGTGAAGTTTCTGTATAAAACTGACCACTGTGAATGCGCAGGTGCTCTTTCAGGTGATGTTTGTATTTGAAGGCCTTGGAACATTCTGTACATTTGAACTTTCTGTTTCCACCTGACTGAGAAATAGTCCGCTGGGAAGAAAAAGAGAGAGGAGGGTCAAAATAGAGGTAAAAAAAAAGTTGGTTGAAAGTATACAGTATAAAGTATAGTCTTAAGGCCTAGTGTACACTACACGACTTGCGGTTGGCACCCTGCGATTCAGTGTTGTTTTCCATCGTGCTGGTGCGAACACTACAGGACTGATCGCAGACTGGGTGTTTCAACTACACAACCATTCATCCTCGACTGAGGCTCTGTGTTCACCTGGTATTTAGATGAGTTTAGGGTGATCTGATCACAAGTGTACAAGCAAGACATAACCGTCACACCTGCTCGTCTCTTTTGACCACTTGTGTTTGTATTTCGAGGAGAGACTCTCTGATTTCATGAGGACATACATCAGTCATTACAACTGTGTATTACTGAATGATAGATAATAAAAGCACAAAAACAAAAGAAAGTGCTAAAATCCAGTGCAGTTTATCTTAATAATTCACAAAAATGACGTTTAGAGCAGAATTCTGAGTTATTTTAGTTCTGTACCTGTAACTGAGCTTCTAATCTGTGTCCTTCTCAAATCTGTGTTTCTATTGTGCACGTTCATTCATACGCTTTTTTAATTTTCAGATCGTAAACTTATTTCCATTTAAATCTGCATAACCGGCAAAAAAACACCCGTTAATGCGGTCTATGGTCCTTGTTTCAAACGATTGCCCAAAATGCATCTTAAAATGAAGATGCCGAAATTCATTCAAACTTGCACTGTTTATTCCTGATAACATGTCAATAAATATTTAAGCACAGCTTGTTTCCCCCGTTTTCATGCAAAAAATTGCAAAAAATTTGCAAAAAAGAAAGAAAAGAAAAACAGTTGAAAACAATAAAGACAGCAGGTAATGAGATGTAGGTGATGATTTATTGAATTTTTTGTCTCCAGATTCCTAATACCTTGCTCTCCTCATGCACTCTCTCAATATTGAATTGGCTGTTGCTCATTGTCAATCTCTTGCTCATCGGACAGTGCGCTTACCTGACGACAAGATATCTAGATGTCAAGCAGTTTTAAAAATCTGTCGTAGCGTTTGTGACTAGTCTCAGCATTTCACAGGAGAGCGCACACTATAAGACCATTGGTCGTGAGGTCTGAGACTTCTTGTCGCAGACACAAAACATCAAAGGAGACGAGCTTGAGTCGTGTAGTGTACACTTTGCTTTAGGTGACAATTAGATGTGACTGTGAAACAAAGCTCAGTGTAATTTCCTCACATAAACGTGTGAAGATCATGAAGGTGTGACTGGGGTGGCGTACCTGCTCCCGGACATGTCTGTGTGAAGTCATGTGACGGACAAGTTGTGTGCGGTAGGTGAAGGTGTAGCTACAGAGGGAACAGCAGTAGTTATCATCACTCTTTTCATGCCGCAGTTTAATGTGTTCCTTCAAAGAAGTGTGACGCTTGTAACCACGAGAACAGTGTGGACAAGTGTGCAGATAAGAGAATGCATCCGGGGTACCTGGGAGAAAAAGAGAGGGAGGGGTGGACAGATGATGAAAATGTATGAGTTGTTCAGTGCACTGGTATTGCCCAGGTGTAAATAGGACATATATGATAGACTGTACAGGAAAAGCTGATAGAAACTAGTACAGCTGTGGCCGAAAGTATTGGCAGTGAAATCAATTTAGTGTTTTGCAAAGTTTGCTGCTCAGTATTTGTAGATTATTTTTTAACATGTTTCTATGGAAAACAATGATAAGCATTTCATAAGTTTGAAAGGCTTTCATTGGCAAAAACATTCAATAAATGCAAAGAGTCAATATTTACAGTGTTGACCCTTGTTCTTCATAACCTCTGCAATTCGCTCTGGCATGCTGGATATCAGCTTCTGGGTCAAATCCTGACTGCTGGCGATCCATTCTTGCCTTATTAGTGCTCGGAGTTGACAATCTCAATTTGTGGGCTTCTGCTTGTCCACTCTCCTTTTGAGGTTTGACCACAGGTTCTCTATGGGATTAAGATCAGGGGAGTAACCTGGCCACGGATCCAAAATTAAATGTAATGATCTCCGAGCCACTTCATTATCACTCTTGCATTGTGACATGGTGCTCCATCATGCTGGAAAATGCACGGATCATCACCAAATTGCCCCTGGATCGTTGAGAGAAGTTGCTCTTGCTGGACATTTTGATACCATTCTTAATTCATGGCAGTCTTTTTGGGCAGAATTATGAGAGTGCCCCACTCCCTTGGATGAAAAGCAACCCCACACATGGATGGTCTCAGGATGCTTCACTGTTGGCAAGACTCATGGTAGCATTCACCTTTTCTACTTGTTCACACTTTCCCAGGTGCTGCTGATATGATTAGTGAAATGATGTTAGCTGGTAATTTTGTGCGAGGGCAAAAAAACTGTGAAATTAGTTTTTTTGTGATGAAGCTTTTTGCAATTATTTAAAATGCATCTGATCACTCTGCACAATATTCTAGAAACAATGTGAATCAACACCACAAAAACTGAAGCAGAAAACTTTGAGACGCACAACATTTATGTCACTGCCAATAATTTTGGCCACGGCTTTAGAGACGAAAAAATGAGAAGGGTGGAGAGATAGGTGTTTGTTGGATGGGTACCGTTCTCATCATGGACCCCTCTCTCTGGCGTGCTCTGGGTCTCCTCTGGGGCATCTGGGTAAATACTCTTAGTTTCCATCTGTTTTTCCTGACCGGCCACTTCCTCATCAAAATCATCTTCCTCTTCCTCCCTCCTCCTCCTCCTCCTCAGTGACACACTCCTCTTTTAAATACAGAGGCAGATCAGATCAACTACAACACACACAAATGCCCTTCTCTGTTATAGGATTTTCTCATCTACTGCTACAATTACTGTATTGTGGATAAAGAGTAAATGCACCAATACTTTATTTTTTGTACTCACTGATACCTGTATTTTTAGTAAAGGTGTAATTTGCCATAGCCTCGCCTAAAGGTTTAAACTAGTTTGAAATGTTTGATGGTTATACAGACATTACAGTAAGACAAACAGCCAGCTTGCAAGCTGTCTCTTCTCTGAGAGCAGAACAAACTCTTTGTTTGTTTTTTGACAGTTGGGAGTTTGAAAATCAAGCATCCCTTTGGCCCGTTTGAACATTCCATCAATGTAAGTCTATGGGTTTTTTCCATATTTTTGATTGTCTGCTGGGCAAAAACTGTAAGTCTGATTAGTTAGAAAATACATGGCACACTTTTCAAGAACAGTCTGAAGAACTATACCAAGTTTGGTGGATGTCGCTTGAAAGCTCTGAGTTAGTTAGAAATGTTGGTCTCGGTTTAGGAATTTTGAAAATAACCCTAAACCAAGTTTGGAGAATAACAGTACACTCACTGAGTACTTTAATAGGAACACTATGGTCATAATAAAGTGCCTGATATGGTCTTCGCTGTTGTAGCCAAATCCGCCTTAAGGTTCGACGTGTTTTGCATTCTGAGATTCTAGTCTGCTCACTACAATTGTACTGAGAGAGGTTATCTGTGTTACCATAGCCTGTATGTAGACTTTGTCAAGCCAACATAACTCCAAAACAGTGGCCTGACTGATGATTTGAAGGTTGCGTGTTTAATGTTTTCATGAAGTATTAACTCGACTATCACATCAAAAACAGGTAATTATAGCTAATCGCCAAGGCATCATAAATTCATAACTTTTTTTTGAATAACAATGTATTGTTAAACATTCAAAAGATATTAATCAGTTGGCTTCATTAGAATAGTAAACCTTTTTAAGTAATTTCTATGTATAACAATTGTCCTTGTATTATGAGTTCACATTTTCTTTTTTTTGACATCCATTCAGTGTTTGTGCTAAACGGTGTTGCTTTGTGTGACACATAATAGTAACGAGATGTCTTTTTTTACATTATGAAGTAATGTAGGTAACGCTTTTATTTTTCAGTAAACGCCTTGTGCATTCCTAGCTTCCGCATCAAATATATTTACCACCTTGAAACACACACACACACACACACACACACACACACACACACACACACAGCTAAACACCTAGATGTACAGAAAAGCACATAAACAACCTGACTGGGACCTAGTTAAGTAAAACCCACAACAGGTTAATATAAAATTGAATAACGTACACATTGGACTTGGATGTTGGTTAGTAACAAGCAGCAATTTTAAGTATTAAGCTGGTGTGTATTTATACTGTATATGACTGGGAAATGGCCCAGTAAGACCAACGTCTATGTGCTATGAAGGACTGTAAAGACTAGGTGACATATTATGTATGAATAATGGCCTGGAGACAGAGAAATGACCTCACACACACCTGTTCCAGCTATCTTAACATAATACCCTCTCACAGACAGTCGTTCCAGTCATTTAAGCATTTTTCCATGACAAGCATAGCTTACTGTCCAAAGCACCCAACCCTCTTACAGTCTCTGCCATCATTTACTCACCATCATGTTTTTTTAAAACCTTATGACTTTCTTTCTGCTCTAGAACACAAGAGGAGATGTTAGGTAGAATGTTAGCTCCAGTCAACATTAATTTACATAGCACTTCTTTTTCCATGCAATGAAAGTGAATGGTGACTGAGGCTGTCATTCTGCCTAAAATCTCCTTTGGTGTGCCATGGAGGAAAGAAAGTCATACAGGTTTAAAACAATATGAAGGTTAGTAAATAGTAACATAATATTAACTTTTGGGTGAACAGAAATATCCCTTATAAAAGCAGCTTTGAGATGTGACCTGGTGGGAAAAACACATGCTCCAACTCATTGGTAGCATGTTGAAGTGCATGTGCAGATAACTTCAGTTCAAATATGATGTTATTTTACCTATTCTATGTGTCATAGACCCTTTTCCCTCTATTTCCTGTCCTATACTTTTAAGACAAAAGGTCTATAAATTACTTTCAAAAATAAATATATTCAGATGAGCCCCGAGAGTATTTGTTGCACTAGACTGACCTTTGACCCTTATTTCTTCTATCATAGCATCTGGCCCCAGTCTGCCATCTGCTGCAATAAAGTAAAGTAAAGTAAAAAAAAACTATTTATTCATTGTTTGGATAAATATAATTTGGGTTCCATTTAGTTTTTAGCAAATATTTGATTTGTTTCCATTGTTTGTTTACCCACCATCCTCTGTGCATGTGTTAGAGAGCTGTTGTGCTGATTTGAGTTGGAATACTGAGGCCTTTTGGTCAGGATCATCAGGAATACTGTCCTCCTCTACAATGTGCAGTTTGTCTTCATCATCTGAATCCGAGGTTGCCTCCGGCACACCGCTAAAACTCCTTACTACATTAGAGAGAAAGAATAAACCATTCAGTTTAGGTTCAGCAATGTTCCCAAACTTTCATTTGCAGGGTTATCCACACTCTCATTGAATTGTTGGCCATGTGTTATCCTGGCAAAAACAAACAGATTAGCACCAAACTAACGCACCACCCATTTACACCTCTTGAGACTACTTCCTGTTTGCAAATGGCATATTTTCTTATGTGTTGATGTCTCTATTCAGTGACAGTTACAGTCATTTTTTAGTCTTTTGTGTCAGTGTACAGATATTGAGCCATCATTTTTAATTGTACATCTAAGCTATTTCAGATTCTTATGAACAGCGGTTACATGCATAGTCAAACATGCACACACACTTGCATGCCTGAGGCACAAAAATATGTGCACACATACAATCGCAGGTACATTTGGTGCCTTAAAGACAGGAAGTGAGATTCAGTTATTTTTAGATCAGTGTACAGTGTGTGTGTATGCATGTGTGTCTGTCTGCAGAACAGTTCCAGATGTGCATGTATCAAATGTGTTTTTTGAATACACCGACTGAATCTGATGTTTAAACATGGTTTGTTCATCAGGAGCTCGTCCAGTTTCTTATAATGCCTTTACTGCAGGCAGAATTAGAGTATGCCAACAGGAAGTGATGTAAAGGTGTTCAGATTATGAAAAAAACAGTTCCTGTTTAAGATTTCTATTCTTTCACATCTGTTGTAACAAGGTAGGCCTAATTGCACATAGCTGTGGAGGCCAGAATGCTGTATCTGAATTGACGTCAGGGACAGAAATTGACTGAGGCTTGGGGCAAAAATGCTACTAAAAGTGATAAAAATGCCCCAGAAATTTAAAATGTGGTGGCAAAGAAATTTTATTCTAGGCCTAGATATACATATCTTTGCGTAAAACATAAAACATGCGTAAAAACATTATTTTAATAAATTGGTTAAATGAAAGTATATGACCTTTTTTATATGATTAGAAAACATACCGCCTCATAAAGATAAAAAGTGTGTGTCGGGGGGTCAGCGAATAAGGGTAACTTAAATTTTTATCTAAAGTTGAACTATTTCTGTCGTACTTTTTTTTGTCCATTTGGGGCTTGTATGCTTTTAAAATATGAACAACAAAGGTGTTGTTCAGAACAAATGAATAAATGAAAATAAAAGAATAAATGATGACAAGTTTCATTTAAAATTTTTGGGTGAACTTTGAATGACTCTCAAACACACTGGTGCTGCTTTTATGGGTGTGTTTGCACAGCACCACATGAGTGACAAAGTAATGACAGGTAGAACTGTTCCTGTGTGAATTCATAATAAAAAAAATCAAGTCACCATGGCAACCACCATTTCATGTGGCATTTCCTATGGCATTTCCTATTATGAGGTGATTTGGCTCATTATAGAGTGCACCTGCTGCCACCACACACCCCCACTGACTTAACATCAGACACATACATGCAGACTCTAGGGCTGGGCGATATTTAAAAATATATATATATATGTATATTTTAGCGATAATCACCTTATTATTGTTATATCCGATTACATTGTCAAACGCCCCTAACGAGGGTCGTGAATTTTTTTGCTTTATTGATTTTGCTTTAAAAATTATATTAAAAAAAGCAGAGAATAACCAGATGATTTCAAGTCTCATGTAATCACAGTTTTACATTTACATTTATTCATTTGGCAGAATAAAAATGGACATTGTAACAGAAATGTACCCATATGAATCAATATCAAATCGAGATTGGAATCGAATTGACAGCTTGTGAATCTTAATTGTGAAATCTGTATCAATACCCAGCCCTAATATTATTTGTGATACACTGCCTGGCCAAAAAAGAAGTGGCATACTCTAATATTTCTTTGGACCGCCTTTAGCTTTGATTACTGCAAGCATTCCTTGTGGCGTTGTTTTGACAACTTTATGCAACGTCACAATATATTTCCATCCAGAGTTGCATTCATTTTTGGCCGAGATCTTGTATTGATGACGGGAGAGTCGAACCACTCTGTAAAGTCTTCTCCAGCACATCCCAAAGACTTTCATGCTACCTAAAGCACCCTTTACAATTTGAGCCAGATTAATCTTGGCATTACCATCCTGGAATATGCCTGTGCTGTCAGGGAAGAAAAATCTATTGATGGGATAACCTGGTCATTAGGTGCATTCAGCGAAAATGACAGCTAAATTACAAAAAAAGAAATGGAAATGTAGTCAGCTGACTTCATTTTATTGCTGCATAACATTGCATCTATCTATGAAAGAATGAATTAATGTAACATTTATATAGTGCTTTTCTGACACACTCAAAGCACTTTACACAGTGAACAGGGGACTCTCATCAACTACCACCAGTGTGCACTGCAGTGTACACCTGGATGATGTGATAGCAGCCATAGTGCGCCAGTACACTCACCACACACCAGCTATTGGTGGAGAGGAGAGAGTTTACAGAGAAAAAAATATTTAAGTTCTTTTCTGAAATATCAGCAATACAACTTGGTCCAATGAGCATGTATGATCATGTCGGACATGTAACAGGTTGATGAATACACATGTTTAACACGCTCCTAAAGCCTAAGAAATGTGATTAAAATAAAACCTACCACTAGACATACAATATGTGTCTTTAATGCTTAAATTATTAACCTACATACAATAGATAATAATTTTCTTACTTCAATATGATCATATTCCATATCAAAATGTAATAACAGATATTTTTGAATGAACAATATTCTTTACTGCATTCAAAATCAATGCAAAGACATGATTTTAGCAGTATGACATCATTTTTATTCACTTATCCTTTCACAAACAGTAGTCCATGCACTGCGGTGGTGTAGACGGGTCCCGTTCCTACCATGATATCGTATATGGTGATCTTGATCATATAAGATCATCATTAGATCATATTTGACCTCATATCTGTCACAGCAACAGCACTTTGGAAATTAATAACAGGCGTTTGCGTTTCTTTGTAAAAAACAAAAAAAAACAATGTTAATATCCACCAACAGCTGCTGCGAGTCAATTGTGTCTAATGTAGCAGACATGATAATGACAGTGACAGTGAGTTCTTCCTGATGCAATGATCAGGTGGAAATTTAAAGAAGCCCTAATCTCCAATAATCTGTGGGAAATGGGGTGTTTCAACCCCACAAACAGCACTTCAACAGGAGTTTCAGCACAGTTTGAGCGAAGCGCCATCAGTTCTTTTCTCAGCTATCAAAAAAACACGGAAGTGGCGGGGTGGAGCGTTTGTTTGTAAACAGTAACTTTATCTATGCATGATGGGTGCATCGCTTCTTCTTACCCTGACGTGCCCATCGCTTTGGAATAGGGTAAATCTGGACTCATCAGACCACATGACATTTTTCCGTTGCTCTTTATGCTCCCTAGCAAATTGAAGAAGTTTTTTCTGATTAGCCTAACAAACAAATGGCTTTCTTTTGGCCACAAATCTGTTTAGTCCCAATAATGTAAGTTCTCGTCGCATTGTGCTTGTGGAAATGCTCTCAATTTCACTATTAAACATAGCCGTGAGTTCTACTGTTGATTTTATAAACGTGACTTCAAGCGTTTTAGTGTTCTCCTTTAGGGTCTATCACGTTCTATCATCATTCATAATTTTTTTCTGACCACATTCTGCGAAGCTGACAGTTCAGCACTATCCTTCCAGGTTTTAATAATACATTGGATAGATCTCAACTCAATTCCATTGATTTCAGCAATCTCCTTAGTTGTTTTCTTTGCTTGATGCAGGCCAATTATTTGCCCCTTCTGAAACACAGTAACATATTTTCCACGACCACGGGATACGTCTTCCGAAATGGTTGTTTAAGAAATGAGAAGCTACACACTGCATCAGGTAGGGTTAAAAGAATTGTTGCCAACTGAAACATATTAATCACTGAAATAATGATCCAATCATTGGCCCTTAAGTATCTGCTTATTTAAATCCAAACAGCGACTTTTTTTTGGGCCAGGCAGTGTATATTATTTACTTACACCAGAATCCCTCCCACATGACATCATATCCTGGTCCATTGAGTTTTCCAAATAAATGTGCATGCTCAATGGGAATGCATAGTGTGACCATCCCTTTAGGCATGTAATGCAGTGTGCATGTGTGTTTATGTTTGAGTGTTGTGTGTGTGCATTCATGTGTGTCTAGAGACATAATCAATTTAGAATAACTTGGGAGCAGCTGTCACCTAAGATTGCTGTTTCTCCCCTGCCTTTTGCTTAATAGGAGCTCTTATGTACACATGGCCCACGTGAGACCAATTAAACACTGTACACGATCTAGGCTGTTGGTGCATCCATATAAACTCATTCAACATATTTCTGTTTCGTCCAGTCATACCAACACAAGTCCCTCTCTACAACCCCTCCCCACCCTTAAAAAAAGAATGAGAAGAACCCTCCCCTTACCCTGAAAAACTTTACCCCAGCCGTACAAAGAGGCGGCAAACCACTGGGAGTGATTAGCATGCAAAAAGAGATTCCCCGCAGTCACAAGCCCCCCCTATACATGCACAGAGTAAAATGTGAAAAGCTCTTTAATGCCCTTCCATTTCCCTTTTTCATCAACAGGGAAGTGTGAAAAGAACTCAGGCTACAGGTGTTCGTTTTGTCTTTGTTTGTCCCGCACATTACTTGCACCATACCTTTACAACACATTGACACATGCATAATACACACTCTGGGGGAGAGGGTGAAAATTAAGTGGAAGATGTAGAGAAAAATTTGAACAATATGATGAGAGCAATATAATTTTTCTCTAAATAAACACTCTAGAAAGAAACAACTAAAAATCTGCATCTGACTTCGAAATCTACAGAGCCAGTCAGATGTGTGTTTGAGGCCCTGTTTACACGTTATTAGGATGCGTTTGGGCGATCCTATCACAAGTTGTCAGGCGAGAAACATAATTACACTTGGTTGTAATGTATCTCGTAACATAACTTGTGTTCAGATTTCAAGGGGATTGTCTCTGATTTGATGACTGCATACATTACATCACCACCACAGTGTGTTCGAAAGTATACGCGTTTACACTACAAGCATGTTCGTTTTTGGTCGCCTCTAAAAACTGGGTGAAGTGGACACCTGTGCTTAGCATTGTCTCATTTCAAATTGATCGCCAGAAATGCATTTAAATACCAGGGGTTAACATGGCCTGTAAAGGTCTGTAATCCACAGGAAGATGCCATTTATGGCTCCTTTGCATCCAAAGTGACTTACTGGACACAAATTGCAAAGGGAGTCATTTCAAATATAATAAATGTCACTATCTTAAATAGATAGGTCAGGCACACAAACCTCAATCCAACCACCTAAAGATATAAATGCAACATTGTGTCTTAGCACAGACCTTATTACATGAACTAAGGACACCAAAAATATGACCATGCTTTATTTACTACTCTAAATGTAGCCATAAATTATAATCGATCAATAAATTCAGTTTATGGTACTGTTTTTAGCAATGTCCCGATACCATTTATTTATTTTTTTAGAACAAGTACGAGTTCCAATACTTCCCTTTTGGTACTCGCCAATACAGATACCAGTTTTTTTCTCTCCTTTTTTTCTGAATTCTATATTTATTTATTTATTCAATTTTATCATCAAATAAATAAATTCATTTAAATATTGATTGAAAGAAAATTGAACAATAACATTTTCAACAATATTGTATTAATTTAAAAAAATGAAGTGCATTTATACAGAACCTCACAGCACAATCCAAAAATACCACTTTGTAGTTATTTTTGACTAATAAAGTGTTGCACTACAGAGCATCACAGATGTGAGATATTGCTGAAATATTATACATTTACTATGGATTTATTTAGTAGTAGTATTACAGTGAATATTACATAAATATAGTTTTCTGTCATACTTTTTTCCATTTAAATTGAGCTTTTATTTTGAAGCCCTTTCCATTTCTGTGTGTGTTTTGACATTTGTTTCCGGAAGTGAGAAGCTATGGTCACTCTGTGACCAAATATGATTATTAAACTGCAAAAGGCTGCTATTTCATTAAATAAATATGTAGTCTGTATGTGCCTCCTGCTACAAAGTGAATTAGAACTCTGCTCGCTGTCATCTGCTACAAAAAATGCATGCAATGCTCATGATGGTGTTTTCTGTATATGAGCCAAGAAGCTCTAAAAGGTATGAGCAATTTGTGGCTTTATGTCTGCATGTCTACTCCACACATTCACAAGCACTCACATATAAACTTTATATTTATCTCATTAAATCACAGTCTTTGCAGTTAAATAATCTCCTTAAGACATAATATGATTTTAATTTGTGCGCTGAATGTTTACATAATGACATGCGTACATCGGATGGTATAGTTTTTGGTATTGGAGCACCAAAATTGGGAGTACATGAGTGTGGTATCGGACCCAATTCTGATACCAGTATTGGCATCGGGCCATCCCTAAATGTTTTAAGTTATTTCTGGGTGTCCATTAGAATAGACATTAGCTCAGAATTATGCCATATTTTTTGCCTTGTGTCACATGCCACTAGGGTGACCACCTCCAGTCAGACAAAATGTGGGACAAGTAGCATGGTAAAGTGGGACAATGTGGGACAGACGTAATAACTTTAAACTTAAGATATATTGTCTATCTAATTTACCCAGAAAATTTTTTAAACCCACTTTAAACTAAAAGATTAAGACACTACCTGACCCAAAATATCACCCAAAGTTTCTACAGCTTAAGGCATAGGCCTATAAAAGACAAAACACTAATTTCCATCCATCTCTCTTTATTGGGACTATCAAATTAATCAACTGTTTCAAAAGGACCAGGCATTACGGAACTAAAAAAAATGCTCTCAGTGAATAAAATTCACCTTAAAATACAAGACAAAAAATATTAGGCCTAGCCTATTTAAGTTCAACAAAATATAAGGCCTAGTCAATACAGTGCAAAATATTTAGGGCTTGCCTATATAAAGTGTGTGCGTTCCACCCGCAAGCATAGGTGATGTCAGTTCTTGAATACATTTTTCCACTGAGACCGGAGCGAGGACATCTGTTACAATAGATGTTGCTTTGGTGCGGCCACACGACATTTTCTTCGCTATTTCAGAATCTGGAAAAATTACTGGGGCTAACTTATTGCTGCAGTCAGTAGAGCGATATGAATGTGTGTGATGTACGGCATGATAAATGCTCGTCACTTCTGCTGCCGAAACTTTGTCAGCCTGTGGGTCATTTGGTTTGTTGAAAAACGATTGCACTGATTTGCATGTTTCTTGATGATGTGCTTTTTTTCTGTGGTACTCACTTGCACCATGTCGCTTCACATCGTACTCTCCACCATGTCCCACAGAAAAACTGCTTTTGCATAAAATACAAAAAGCTCTCTCTGCTTCACCATCTACGGGTCTTAACCAAGAGTATCTTGTGGTCCATTCGCTATTAAAAGTGCATCTTCTCTTTTTCGTGGCCGCAGCACTGGCCATGGCTGCTTAACCGACCGAACAGCGCGCCCTCCAATTTGAGATTGTTGACAATGTTGAGGAGGCGTTCGTGCACCAGTCAACAGTTTGATTGACACACGACGATAGCCTATCGACTGCCGCATTTATTGCTCTCCTCTGCAGTATTGGACATAAGTTAACAGTACGCCTATGGACGCACCCGTGTATTTAGGCAGGGTCCAATGAAAAAGCGGGACAGATGCTCAATTTGCGTGAGGCGGGACAAAGGGTAAAATTGCTGTACAGTACAACGTAAAGCGGGACAGGTGGTCACCCTACATGCCACCATGCTTTATTTTATTTGTTTTGTTCAAAAAGTAACAATGTGCCAAATTACACTCATGGTTTTTTCTTAGCAGCATCTAATCTATAAATTCTTTATGGTTTGGGTGACACCTTTAAAAACACCATTTCACATGTATCTTGATTATTAAATCAACATTAACATGATATTCTAATGTAGCATAAATATAATAATATTAATAAGATGGTAAGGATAAATGCACATTGTGACTTTTAAACAAATTAATCATTTGTATATTACCAGACTTTAACTATTAAAGACTTTTTACAGTTAATGATGCATACCAATTGAGGGAAACATAAGTAATAACATATGTATTACTATATATGCTGTTTTAATTATTATGAGACTTGTTAACAGGGTGCATATTTTTTCTAACTTTAACCAGAGGTTGGGTATTCCTGAAGAGTAACACACACAATGACTTAAAACCAGCATGCTGGTGACCAGAGAGAGAAGAGATAAATGCTAACATGTGTGGTTGTAGAGGTCAAAGGTTAACTGAAAAGGCCAGGGGGGAGAGCAAGGGAAAGAAAGGACTGTCCTCTTTTAAAGCATAGGCTTTTTTCATCTTAATGTCAAAATGTTATTGAAAATATGGGTCACCCGAATCAAAAGCCAAAACAACAAAATTCTTCTTGTTTCACTTTGTCTTTCTGTGACATACTAAAGACAAATACATTTATGTACTGTTCACCTGCAATAGCATGTCCTCTCTACTAGCATTTAGAGAGGACTGCAGCACTGAGTCCACACATCAGTTAAAATTACAAGCACATCAATGGCTTAACCACAGACGCATACAAAAATGATGTCCGATGCGACCATTTCTCTTGAAACATGAGGCTGGCAAACAGCACCAATGAAAATAAGCCTCGGGTGGACCACGGTGTGATCTCATTTCCGAATGCCTCCCACGTGCAGTAATGCCCTAAATTCGTATGGTCTGTTGGACATGTCTCAGGCGCGAGTCCTCCTGAGCAGCAGTGCAATGAAGAATGCAAACAAAAGTTACGTCACGCATTGCGTTCATCACACAATACATCAGTCCGCGCCAAAAACCTGTTCACCAAACTCCGGCTGTGTATTTAAATACCATTTATAACCCATTAACAATTGCTCAGATCAGTCAAACCCAATTACAACATGAGACTAAGCTGTGTATCACGCGTGTAATTACGCTCGACTAGGATAGAAACAGTGAAGCAGCTCCTCCCTGGACCTGTCCTCGCTGGGATGTATAGATTGCCTTTGTTCCCCCACAAAAATAAACATGACTTAAATACGAGCATATGTGTGTATATCTTACGTTCGAATATGCATTACTAAGGCACGTCAATAAAAGCACCTATGTAGGTGTTTCGTCACCTATCTTACCTGGCTCGTCTCCGATATGCGAGATCAGCCGCCCCGCCCTCACTGCAGCAAATAACGGTCCACACCGCCATTACATAAATACCTAACGGGGGAAATAACTGGGTAACGGAGATCTGCTTTATTGCTGACCAGAAACAGCGCCAACAACCACCTTATGCGCGACTTTAGTTCCTTATAAAACAAGTCCAAGCACTTTAAAGACACTGAAACTGGACACCCGAGCGAAAAATAAAAATAAACCAAACAATCCGTGTTCCAGCTAAGAGAGGACGGGTTAAATGTCACCAGTGGATGAAAGCGAAAGAAAACAGCAGAACCAGAAATATGAGCTACAGGCACACACGGGTGTGATGAAAACGATGCCACATGCACGTCTGATATCAAACACCATCTTCTCTCTACCTGCACAAGTTGCCATTTGCTGTTGCGTTTGCTGGGCGCCTCGTCTCTCTCGCTTCTGTCAGGCAGATCGCGTTTCACACACCGTTTCCTTTCCGCCGTTTGTGTAATCACTGCTCTGGAGACGGGAGGAGTGTGATGAACGGTTAAAGAGGACATTGGCTCGCTCCGCTGTCTCCTCGCCGTTCAGGTAAACACGTTGACGGCTCCTGTGCGCGTTACGTCGCGGGCGGATCGACGCTAGTTGTCGTACGCACGCGCAGGCAGGAAAAGGTAGCGCGCTGCTTGCAGTTCATGACGGCACGGTGGACTATACCAGATTACTGGAGAGGTTATTTAAAGAGAGAGCGACATCTAACCACATATCAACATCCATTCTATTCGGGTTACCAGGCGAGAGACGGAGACTACTGCATTACTGATAATGCAAAAAAAAAAAAAAAATAAGTAAACTAGACATTGTAGATAATGAAGTGCATTAAAGCTGTCATTTAAGAAATTAACTGGATAAACCAGTTTGGATTATGGATTTTCTTGATAAAGATATCTGCTGTTGTAAACCCCAGACAGGCATCGTTGCTATAACATGGTAATGTCAATAAGTGCATGTAAACAAACAAACATAATACATCTTCAAGGACATTCAGTTACGCTGTTGCTATGTTAGCTCATAATTTCGTAGTAAAGTCTTGCACCAATTACGGAAGAATTTTTTTTCAAACTAAGGCTGTTCTTTTTTTAATTAGATATATTTATCTTAAGTTGGCACGGAAAATGTAATTTACATTTTGGATGCAAGACTTGACGCTGTTGTGTCTTACATTACATTTGTGAGTAAATGATGATGGTAATTGGCTTATGGCACCATCAGTCTTCAAGAAAAATAATAAAGATGCGAAACCAAGTACTTTATACCAGAGCAGCTGATTTGACTAATTTAAAGAGACAGCACTGGTTGCCTTATTTTGCTCCACACGTTTTTGATCAAAACAAACGCTGATAGACTACATCAGACTACATGTCTGGATCTAAAGTTGTTAAATGAACATTCAGCTCTGAAAGTTATTTCAGAGTTCAGCTCTGAAAGCTATTACGTGAGAAAAGACGTGCGTCCTTACGTATAACGGTCCGGACAGTCTCAGGTATAACGGTGCAGCTCACACTGGGACAACCTACTCTCCAGCTCCCCAGAACTTTCTTAAGTCGCCATTAAACTAGTCCAGAGGTGGAAAAGCCATCCGGGCCAAAATTAAAACAACTTTTTTTCTCCTTAGTTCTTGTATGTGCAATCTGATTTCAGCCTGTGGGACTCACCGTTGTTGCGTCGTGGCTGTGACTGTTTTCTGCGCTGACACCTGGGGCCATCCGCCATGATTTTTGCACTGTCTAAAAGCGCTGCTGCCTTGCGAAGTGAGCCCCCTAGCTCTCCCCCTCCATTACCCCCTCCCCATAGCAGCCCCTCCCCACCTGGTTTACGACATTCTGCTTTACGACATCACCTTCTTATGCTGGGAGAACACCTCTCCCTCTCCAAGCAGCCCTCAACCATTTTTTTTAAACATATGTCCAGATACAGCTTTAATGTAATACTTTTTTTAAACAAATTTTTTAAAGTTTTTCCCGGCCAACAGGTTTATTGTAATATCGGCAGCGCCCCCGACTGGTAGGGAAGTCCGATGACGTAGTTTAACCCTTTATAAGCCGAGATAGAAATCAGCGTGAGTGCGATTGGCACATAATGAACATACGCGCCCGAACACAGTTCTCTTAGTTTCTCTCTTGTATTGTATCCTTTTTATCTTTAATATTCATCAACATAATTACGGCAACATTATTTTAAGTTGGTTGGTTACATGTATATTGTAACTACTTGACACAAGTTACAACATTGTATATTGACTCGTTGATATTTTGCACATTGTTGTTGAAATATCAAATGTTTTTTAATCTAACACAACATGAAATTAAATGTAATGTTTATTTTAATATTCAAATGACTTGAATATGAATATCAATTGAGCAATATTTATGTTAATGCTAATTTAATTTGTTTAAATTGGTTACTTTTTTTTCCTGTGACAGCTCAAAAGACAGCACTTTTAAAAATGGCTGTATTTTTTATTTTAAATCTATAAGAAATAAATCACATGCAGCTTAAGGAAGGAACAGCAGGGTTGCTAGGGTCTGAAATATTAAGGGTTTTAGCCCCTATGACTAATTGAACACATTGTAATGAATGATATACCACACTACCTTTAAAATCCTGCATTTATTGCTTTTTGATCAAACACAATTATGATTCCCAGTTGTTGTCTGTATTGATGATCCTCTTTCTTGATTTTAAAGAAATCACACAAGTAAAGCAAATGGTGTGGTACTAAACTGTTTTCCTCACTACACCTGTTTTAATCATTTTAAAAGAAATACTTGCATAACTTAACTTAAAATGAGTCTAAGATTTTGGTTAATGGCATTTAGTTTACTGAAGCGAACAGTGAGCTACCTTCTGGATATTAACCACATCAATGCTTGATCTGACTGAAATAAAGAACTAAAAAAGGGAAGACAGAAATTACTGACATTTTATTTGTTTACATGGCATGGAGGTAAATGACCAATGTGGTGGGTAAAAATATTGATTTACAGATCTTCATTTGAACAATCTCGATATTGTTTCCTAAATCTTTATTCTATGAGTAACCCTCCACTAAAATGAGAGGAATTCACTCTCATTTGTGACCAAATTTCGCACTATTCACTCACTAGTGAATGAAATGTGTAGTACAGTGGTGGAGTATTCAACAGTGAGGTCCTTACACTGCATGTTGAGAGTAAAAGTCAAAAATCAATAACAACGAATAATAAACATTTAATTCTAATCATAGCACAGATGAGATAAAGCCATTCGAGTCTCTCTCGTGCGATTATTTAAAGATGCTGTACTTACAGAAATGCCGGGTTTTAGCACATGTTCAACAAATCAATGTAAATACCTGTAAATAGTACAAATTATGCAATTCAATATTAAACATAACAAAACATATGCAATATAATATTTTAGCTTTTTAAAAATGAACAAATCGAATCGGGAGTCTGTATCAATACCCAGACCAAATGACCAACTCTAAAGTATAACATTGGATGACTATTCACTTATTAATTTACATTAAAAAATTCCTGAAATACATAATTCTGGCAGGGCGGCACGGTGGTGCAGCTGTTAGCACTGTCGCCTCACAGCAAGAAGGTCGTGGGTTCAAACCCTGGTTGCCCCGGCCTTTCTGTGTGGAGTTTGCATGTTCTCCCCGTGTCTGCGTGGGTTCTCTCTGGGTACTCCGGCTTCCTCCCACCATCCAAAAGACATGCAGGCTAGGTTAATTGGTGTCTCCAAAAAAAAACAATTGCCCTAGGTGTGGATGTGGATGTGGAGGTGAGTGTATGTCTGTCTATGTGTGGCCCTGTGATGGACTGGCGACCTGTCCAGGGTGTCCCCCGCCTTTCGCCCAATGTTAGCTGGGATAGGCTCCAGCCCCCCGCGACCCTGTACACAGGATAAGTGGTTGACGATGGATGGATGGATGGACATAATTCTGGCCCCTTAAAAATAACTGTCTGCATAAATCAATTTTCTTCTCATTTACAGGTCTGTCATGGGTCATGTCATACCTCTTGAGCTCTCTATCTCCTCTTGACTGGCACTGTCTGTCTGTTTTCTGAAAAGTATCATTGTTGTCTGCAGGTATTCACATCTGAAAATATGATTTATAATATGGTTTAAGATGTAAGCCTATGTAGCAGACTCCAAGCAATTTACTACAAGGCTATAAGCATACTAATTTGAGCAAAGTGGTTAATTGAGATACAGCAAGCTAACCAACTATTAACTGGCTTTGAGTGAGTTGGCTTGCCAGCTTGTTGAGTTCAAGTAGAAACAACTGATTTGCCCAATATTGGGTAAGTATTGTTGCAGTAATGTTATCAGACAGCTACCTAGCTGGCTATATAATATTACCTAATATCTATCTCTTTAAAATGTACAAGAGCAGTGTTCCATTACAATTTCATTGAATAATGTTAATTAACTCCCCCCCCCAAAATTGTCAAAGTTCAAATTGTAAACTGTGAACAATTATTAAGTCTAGTATAGTGATTCTAGTTCTCCTAATATAGTAAGGCAGTAGAGAGTGAGAGGAGGGGAGTGATGGAAAAGGACTCGAATAATGATTACACGGCAGGAGTCGTGTCATCATTAGTGGCGACTAGGGTGAAAAGGAGAAATCTGTACACTCTTTGAACTGAGTATTGAACAATTACAGATAATAACGGATGGAAGAAAAACTTCAGCACAGTTAACGCCGCCTGGACCACTCAACCTTGGTGTGGTAGATTTATACTCTGAGTATAAAATGTGGAAAGAGTCTTACACTTTCTTTGAAATAGCAAGCGGATTAACCGATGCAGAAGATAATGTGAAATGAGCTACGTTGCTGCATTGTATAGGAGCTCCGGTGCAACTACCATGTGAGAAAAACACATATTAACAGGCCGTGGCAGTGCTGGATGCATATTTCACTCCTTGTAGAAATGTTGTGATGGAACGTCATAAGTTTAGACAAAGAGCTCAGTCATCGGATGAAACGGATGCATTTTTTAATTCATTAAGAGAGTTAGCCAAATCATGTGAGTTTGGGGCTTTGGAGTCAGACTTGTTAAGAGATCAACTGGTGGAAAAGGGCGAAGAGAAACAACTGCATGATAAATTGCTGCAAGAGGAAGGTTAAATCTGGATAAAGCATTAAAGATTGCATTAATCTTTGAAGCAGCACAAGCTGAATCCAAAATGCTTAAAGAGAAGTCAAATAATTCTAAAGAGGGTCACGTGCGTTTCACTTAGCAAAAGTGCACACGCACCAAACGCATGCAAAAGGAGAAAGATGAGAAATGCAACAGATGCGGGTTAGCAACACATCACTCCAACGAATGTGGAGCAAAGACAGCAAAATGTCTTTACTGTAAAAAAATAGGTCACTTTGCACGGATGTGTGGAAAGAAACAGATTAGAAAATGGACAAAAAGAAACTTAGAAAAGAAACTTTCTTAATAAAGACAGGTAAGAATTGTGAAAGAGTCAATTCAGATGATTCAGAAGAATTCGTCTATTCCATCAATGCTGAAGGGATAGAAACTATAAAACTTCAAGGACAAAAGATCAAAATGGTAATTGATACAGGCAGTAAGAAAAATTTCATAAGTGAATAACTGTACAAAACAATTTTTGCTCAGAAAGGTATCACTTTGAGACAGACGAACAAAAGATTCTTTGCTTATGGACAAAAGATTCCTCTGAAATGTGTAGTTTTTTATGCTTGCCTAACATACAGAGACAAAAGCATTTAAGACACTATAATAAAAGGAACTGTAGAGCCACTGCTTGTTTTGAGGTGGGAGTTTTACAGATGTCGACTGTGAACAAATTTGAATTTGTCCCAGATAGATTTAGTAAATTGGCAAACGAGTATGAGTCACTTTTCAAAGGACTTGGGCAAATTGCAAGATATTCCCATAAAGTCACAGTAGATGAAAAGGTTTCACCTGTTGCTCAGGGATTGATAAGAGTTCCGTATCACATGATTAAATCTGTCAATCAAGAGCTTCACAAAATGACTGATTAAGGAATTATAAGAAGTCAATGAAGGAGCCGAATGGATTTCCAATCTCCTGCTCATACCAAAGAAAGACACAACAGAGGTGAGATTACGTGCAGACCTGAGAGAAGTAAATAAAGCTGTCATACGAGAAAGACATCCCATTCCCACAGTAGATAGTATACTGCAAGCAATGCAAGGTGCAAACATTTTTTTGCTAAATTGGATGCAAGGGAAAAAATTTGGCAAGTTGATTTAGCCAAATAAGTGAATAAATCTGACAACATGTATCACACATAGGGGGTGCTATTGATTCCGAAAGGTTTCCTTTGGCCTTTCTAGTGCACCAGAGGTATATCAGAAAGCCATGCATTTAATTCTTTGTGAATTAACAGGAGTAGTTTGGTATATGGATAACGTAGTGTTTGCTGAAACTAAAAGTGAATTGGAAGACTAAGAAAAGTATTTGAAAGATTCAAGGAGAAAGGACTGAAACTAAACAAGGACAAGTGTTAATTTGGTTTTCAACAAGCAGAGGTTCTAGGTCATATGATATCATCAGAAGGAATTAAACCAGATCCCAGGCCAACTGAGATCTTTCCTGGGTACATGTGAATATCTGATTACGTTCATTCCAAATTTTTCAAACATCTCAGAAACACTCAGAAAGTTGACAAGAAGAAATGTTCAGTGGGAATGGACATCACAAATGGAAAGATCATTCCAAAGCATGAAAGTAGCTTTAACAAGTGAACCGTGTCTTGCATATTTTCAGCTCAATGCACCGACATATGTGATGAAGCGATGCTAGTCCTGTAGGTCTCGAAGCAATTCTGATACAAAAGCAAGAGGAAGTACATAACAAGCCAGTAGCTTATGCAAGTAGATCTTTAACAGCTACAGAGAGACACAGATAGTTGCTCTAGGTTGTGTTTGGGCATTTGCACATTTTAGAACATATCTTTGGGGAGGAAAATTCACATTACAGACTGATCATAAGCCATTGATTCACATGTTCAATCCAGAGAAAGCAACATTACTTCTACCACTGATTCATAGGGTTGCCGAGATTGCAAACCTATAAAATCAAGCACATTGTGGGCAAATCAAACATTGTTGATTCTTTATCAAGACTTCCCTTACTAAAAACGGAGTTTACTGATTATGTAGAGGATTATGTGGGGAAAATATTGTTAGTTCAGACACATGATCTAAAAGCACTGACACTTGATGAGATCAGAGAAGCAACTAAGCAGGATGAAATGCTGCAGAAGTTGTTAAAAGTAATTCAAACCAAACAATGGCCAGACCTAGTGACAGAAGCACTGATGCCCTATCAGAGATGTGTGACTGAATTGTCAACATATGATTATCTTGTTCTTCGTGGAGGTAGGATTGTACTTCTTATTACTCGTAATAAAAATTTCTCGTAAATTTGATTGGCCTAATATGGATTCGGATGTGGAAAGGATAGTTAGTGATTGTGCTGCGTGTGTGATGAATCAACCTCTTCATGGTGATCAACAGTGGAAGGAGGAGCTTCCAAAAATTCTGATGGCTTACCGTGCAACTCCTCATCGTGCATCTGGAGAAACTCCATCTTTTCTAATGTTCTCAAGAGATATTAGAACAAAATTGCCAAGTGTGGAATTGTCAAAAGAAATGTAAAGAAACATCACCAAGCATACAATGAGAAAATGAAAGACTATGCTGACAAAACAAACAGAGCAAATGTAATTTCTTCAATGTTGGAGATATTGTGTAAACATGGAAAAAGGAAAATTGGATGCAAAGTTCAAAGATTCCAAGTATGTACTTTTGATCAAGACTTCAGATAACTCATTTGAACTTGTAAATACAGTGGATGGTTCTTTTAAGAGAAATGTGAAACACAAGAGACATGCACCATTGTTAATGGAGTCAGAGATTCCTGATCTTGAGAAGGAAAGAGTTCACAACCTCAAAATAAACAAACTCAAGTTGAACAAATGGAGACAAGTGTGTCTGCAGAAGAAGTGAGAATGTCAGGAGAAATTTCCTGTTGAAAAGCAAATCATGACTAGAAGTAGTCATGTTGTGAAGAAACCTGTAAAGTTTAAGGATATGGTTACTTCAAATGTGACTGTTGTATTCTGGTTATAAGAAAGTTGTGTTAAAAGAAAGAAACAAAGTTATGTTACAAAATTTTGTTAAAGTGTACATTTAAGAATCTGACAGGGAAAAGTTTTGTTAAAATTTAAGTTGTAAACTGTAGTATAGTGATTCTAGTTCTCCTATAATATAGTAAGGCAGTAGGGGGCAGTAGAGAGTGCGAGAAGAGGCGTGATGGAAAAGGAGTCTGGAATCTTGAATCTTTATTTTACTCAACACAACATTAAGGATAGTTGGACATAAGATCTCATTTCGCTGAACAGTGGATACCTGGTAACACATGCGTATTACCTCAACAGTTTTTCCTAAACAAATGTTTGTTGAAACATGTAGAGTGACAACCGTCCCACCTACTGGTAGTGTTCAAAAAGATGGCTATAAATGCGAGAAGGGTCTGGCTGCAGACTTTCACTTAAACGCTCACTCACCTGCATATCATTCTGCTAATGACGTCACTTGCAATCTCCGCTGTCTGTGACGTCACTTATGCAAAGAAACTTTTCTAGCTGCCTGTTTGGGTTTTCTACAAATACTAAGACCAAATGTATTTTTAAAATGTTTTTGGTGCTGCTTTTTGTAATTGCAGGATTATAATAAATTTGAGCTCTCGCCGCTTTTTGGAGCTCTGCCTGCAAATGCGAGGACTATAAAACCCAGCAGACAGTGTTTCTGCGGTGAACTTGAATGAATGTGCAAGCGGTAATCTACCACAGCCAGTCAAGGTATAGGTGCAGGCCAGAGCCCTCCAAATGGGGACGGGTTACTCCAAAAGGGGTTGCGCCAACTTCAAAGGGGGCATCACTTCCACTCACAGTTAAGGTTAGTTAAAGGGTTAAGTTAGGGGCTCATTACTGGCTCTGTCTGCTGCTATATCCTTCTCCAGCCAGTGGTCATTTATTTTCATTACAGATAGAATAACAACTGGACAAAGTCAAAGAAGTAAAACATATTTTGTTGTGTGTAAATCTAAAAAAAAAAAAAATATTAGGCTTGAGTCAATACATCAGTGGCTTAACCCTCCAAAGCCTCCCCCACACAACGCCCCTAGGAAGCAATTCGATTAGAGAAAGTGTGCTTGTGTGTTTAAATTAAATGTGGATATATAAGAGATAATCCCAGATTTACTTACAAATTCTGTGTACCTAGGGGCAAGTCACACATAGTAGCTATCTGTGCTTGTATGGGCATGTACTTATGGATCTGTGTTTGCAGAACATTATTATAGCAGTCAATCCACAATGCACAGAAACAGAACAAGAGGTAGGGCATTTTAGCCTGGAAGTAGTTGTCCATCGAGAGAGCCATTGTTGTCCATATTAAGTTTTATAAGACCACGTGTGCTCCAGAGCACTACCCAAGCAGAAAATAGAAAAGCGACGTTCTGTTAGATGATCAAATTCTCCTCCCTCCTTCTTGAGTAACAGTATGAATTTTGTTGTTGTTGTTGAAGAATTCACTTGCATTATCCACTTGTGTAGAAGCACCCAGCACCGATTGCGATGGCAGATACAGATCCTCATGGTGAGTAGACAAAAGTTACACCTTTTAATCTAATACATTTTAAATTGTTGTTTGAAATGTGTATACTAGTGTAAAGGGATTTAAACGGGCAAGGAGGCGGCGAGAACCGGCTTGACAATATAAATAATAGTTTAATAAGAAACAAACAAAAGACACAAACACACACATGACGGACATGCCTTTAAACGAGCTCTCTCTCCCGCACCATCTTCCGCAGTCGTCCTTTATACCTCTCAGAGGCTACATTAGCCTGATAAGGGACCGGGTGTGTAGAATCACCACCTGGCCTGGCCTCTGCCCTGCCACAACTACCTATATGTAATGCGTTTTCACTAACCAAGTTTCCATCTACTTTTTGCAGTGTTCTGTTATCGATCAGTGAAAATGCATACAAAATTTGCGGTCTCCTGCTCGTTTCCATACTACTGAGCCCCTTAGAGCTCAGAGTGGGACATTTTTATTTTTTTCTGAAATCGTTTTTTGTTCCCTCGCAATAAATTGACCATGGTTTTAATATAGTAACAATATTTTTACCATGATATTCCTTGTGAAACCATAGTGATAAAACAGGAAAACAGAAACTAAGGTAATAACCATAATTTTGTGCGTATCATGTTTTTTTCTATGCAAATACCATATTTTAACTATGGTTTTACTATAGCAGGGGTATTCGATTAAAGTTCCAATAGGTCCATTCTCTACATTTCGTCCCAGTAAAGATCAGGATAATAATATGTAGCTTACATGGTGCCAGTAGTTATATGACAAAGAAATTATGTATCTTTTTTAAATAGTTTTTTATAACTTGCCACATTGGCATCAATATTACTTAGTAAAAAAATAAAATAAATTGTAATATATATATATATATATATATATATATATATATATATATATATATATATATATATATATATAATGAAAGGCTCATAACATGCTGATTAATAAAGCTAAATTTAGGCGGGGAAAAAACATTACAGTCTAAATGCGCCACATTTACTGTTTGATGTTAAAATATCCACACCTGCAAGTGGTACATACAGTAAATTATGTTTCATCTGGATCTGGACTGGAATCCACATACTGAGTACCCCTGTACTACAGTATAGTAATATTGTGGTTACACTTTAAAATAAGGTTCCATTTGTTAACATTAGTTAACAACATTGGTTAACTGGCCAATTCTCCAGGATCAAGTTGTGGCTTCTTAATAAGCGGTTTGATAATTGCCATTTTAAAGTTTCTTGGGACATGTCCTAAGGATAGCGAGGAGTTAATAATATTAAGAAGAGGTTCTGAAATTACAGGAGATACCTCTTTTAAGAGCTTAGTTGGAATTGGATCTAACAAACATGTTGTGGCTTTTGATTTTTCGATAAGTTTTGTTAGCTCTTTATGACCTATGACAGCGAAGGATTGAAGTTGCACGTGAGGAAAATTATTAGACACTGTTTTCTGAGGTGCTATGACAGATGATTTCATAATTCCAATTTTATTTCTGATTATTTAAATTTTATCTGTAAAGAAATTCATGAAGTCATTACTCTTGTGCTGTGACGTAATATCTGGTTCTGTTGAGGCTTTATTCCTAACCAATTTAGCCACAGTACTGAATAAACATCTAGGATTGTTGTGGTTATTTTCTATGAGTTTACTAAAATATGCAGACCTGGCAGCTTTTAGTGCCGGTCTGTAGCTACAGACACTATCCTTCCATGCACCACAAAATACTTCTAATTTTGTATTCTTCTACATGTGCTCCATTTTACTAGCTGCTCTCTTGAGAGCATTAGTGTGATCATTGTACCATGGTACAGGGCTTATTTCTTTAATCGAAGTGGGGTGACAATATGAAGAGTGCTAGAGAAGACTGCATTTATATTGTTTGTTCTTCTGTTCTTCTGGGCTTTGGGGTTTATTGAGTGTATGAGATAGATCTGGAAGGGTATTAGTAAAGCTGTCTTTAGTGGTCGAAAGAATAGTTCTACCTGAAAAATAGCGTGGTGTACATTGAGTAACATTAGCTGATTGCACCATACAAGAGACGAGGTAATGATCCAAGATGTCATCGCTCTGCTACAGAATTTCTATATTATCAACATCAACTCCATATGATAGAATTAAATCTAGCATATGATTATGGCAATGATTTGGTCCTGTTACATTTTGTCTGACTCCAAGAGAGTTGAGAATATTGATAAATGCTGATCCCAATGTGTCATTTTCATTATCTATGTGAATGTTGAAATCACCAACAATTAAAGCTCTATCTACAGTAACTACAAGATCTGATAAAAAAAAAATTCAAATTCACCAAGGAAATCAGAATAAGGCCCGGGTGATCGATATATTGTAGCAAGGACAAAAGATGACAGATTTTGTATTTATATCTGACGGTGTCACATTTAGTATTATTAGTTCAAAAGACTTACATTTATATCCTGTCCTCTGAGTAACACCAAAAACTTAAAATGTTTGTAAATTACACTGTAAATTGTAGCAACACCTCCTCCTCGACCCTTCAGATGAGGTTCACGTTTCTAACAATAACCTGGGGGAGTAGATTCATTTAAACTAATATATTCATCCGGTTTAAGCCAGGTTTCAGTCAAACAGAGCGCATCCAATCTATAATCTGTAATCATTTCATTGACAATTAGTGCTTAGGTAGAAAGAGATCTAATGTTTAGTAGCCCTATTTTTATATGATGTTTATCTTTAATTTGTTTGTATTGTTCAAGTTTGACCTTAATCAAAAATAAAATTCTAAATGATTGAGGGTTTTGTGGTTGATGGTTCAGGGAACAGACACAGTCTCTATGGGATATCTATCTGTCTCTATGTGTTGCAGTTTATGTGACCTGTGTGACGTATCAAGGCAGCTAGCAGACGTTCGGATTTACCAGTCTGTCTGCTTCCTGACCTGGGCCCCAGTCATTATTAAGTTTATGAGCCAAATTACTTCCCTGGAGGATGGAGTCCGTCTCTCTCTTTAGCAGGTCAGGTCTACCCCAAAATCTCTTCCAATTGTCTATAAATCCTATTCTATCCTCCAGATACCACTCAGACATCCAGGCATTCAGTGACACTAATCTACAATAAACCTCGTAACTACGACGAGCAGGGAGTGGACCAGAGTATATTACAGTGTCTGCAAATTCACACACCTCTTTAACATTATCTTTAGTGATCTCCGACTGGTGAAGACGGACATCGTTAGTGTCATGAATAAAATCTTTTGAAAATCTATGATTAGCATAAGCCAGCACTTGGCACGCTCTGGCACCCGAAATACAATTAACAATAGTGGCTGGAGTCTCTATTTCCACGTTCCTTACAATATAATTATTTTCCTCTGTGGTCTTTGTAGGAAATAATTTAACAATTCAATCTTTGAAAAGCACAATGTGGCTGTCTTTATCAACATAGAAACCCAGCTGAAGGAATGGATGAGATTTCAAAATAAATACATGCTGTTCATTCTCCATTGTCTCTATGAGCTCCATGAGAAGAGCTTCATTGGGAAAGTTTTGGAAGGTTTGATGTTGATAGATGTGTCTAATACTCCACTGAAAAGGACAGACTTTTGGGTGCTGCTGTACCGTTTACAATGCTGCACACATGTTAGAGACCTTAAACTCAATATTGCGTCTCATGACCTGAGGATTCTTCAGCCTGCACTGTATAGGTGTAAAGAGCTATGGTAAGTGAAGATCAGACGATCTGACAGTACACAACAGGATTTAACACATTGTTTACTCATTCATCGTGTGCACATGGATGACACGAGAGTGAATAAATAATTTGAGAATGTTCATTTTTGGGTGAACTATCCCTTTAAAGCTAGTAATCAGAAGGTTAGTGGTTTGAACCCAGTAGGGAACAAGATGTGAGGTATAACCATTGTACCCTTGAGTAAAGTACTAATCTCCATCTCACTCCTGGTGGATTGTCCCTGTATTAGTAAATTATCTCTTGCTTAATCTGTGCAACCTCAATTGTGTAGTTTGGATTTTTATGACAGAAATGTTTCAATGATCAAATGTCTTTTTTATTAATAGCACTAACTGATGGTGTAGAACCTCCTGCTCACAGACTTACAGGTATAACCTCAATTCCTAACCTTTCAATTAGATACACAATCAACTTTTCTAAATAATAATAAAAAAAGTCTTCTGATTTTGTGGACAATAACAGAGATAAACTCATTCAGAGAGTTAAATAAGTGATGGAAATAGCTGACTGTCTGAAGAGTAAAGACATGATTGCTGATGAAATGTACAGTAAAGTTCATGCTGCAAATCCACAGCAAGAGAAAATTAGAATTTTGTACACGGTTCATCACTCTGGAGGATCTGCTGTAAAAGCAGAATTGACTGCTGAAAGAGAAAGAACCACATTTATTTGTTGAAGTGGTGTCTGGAACCAGCAGAGCTCAGTAAGACAAAACTCAAAGTATCTTTCAAACTTGAGAAAAGTTGGCAAATCCAGTGATAAGTGTTCCAACATCCCATATTGCTTCCTTCACAGATCTAGAATGGCAACAATCATAATATGCTTGTGCAGTGGAAAACAAGATAAAATGGCCGCGATTTACGTCCACTGAATTGCAAAAAAATGACATGACATTCTGAGGTTCTATGAAAGAGATGTTTTTATTTCATAATACTGTGGAAAAATAAACACAATTGAAAAAATAATAATGTAATTGTTATGGGCAAATGCATATGAATCTTATTTTTCTTTCGAATTGTACATTTTTAAAAGATGAATCAAACTGTACTGTGTATGTACTGTGCTTATGACTAAAAATCATAAGCACAGTACAGTGCTTTTTAACACGAGTATGATGAAATGGAGTCACACATGCTTTCACACTCTCATTTACACGCACGCGCACACACACGCTCACTTATACTTACTTACAATATTGCGCATTCATTGTCTAATTTTTCCATTTCTGATATGTAAATTTGCTCATTTGGGATTTGTTGTCCTGTCTTCAGTAAAAAGTGCTAATTAGGTCTCGAAACCATTGTGAGATATCCAAAATATTTGATATGTGGATATATAGAGAATATAAAAAGACATTTATAGTTTCAATCGTTTGCCTAATAACATTTTCAATAGATGCAATGATTTCAATTTTAAAAAGATTTCATTGATTCAGCACCAATAAACATTTTACTATAAAATGTATACTTGATTAACTGAACAGTGCTGCTAATTTGTTAAAACTATTCCTATTTTGATCATTACATATTTTGAGTTTGAAAAACTATTGGCAAAATTCTGGACCAAGGGACAATTTGGACAAGGATAAGCCCTTCTATATTTTGCATAAAGGACAATTTTAGTTGTCTTGTGTTATGCAGGAATAGTGCTTTAGAAACAAATTGCTTCCATTTTTAGAATTATTTCAAACTTTTCAGTTATCTGGTTCAACTTCCCTTTACAGAACAAAGACAGATGTACATATCCTAAACATAACGAATTAGTTTGACCATTTCTCCTTTATATTACTTGCCAAAAAACATTTTTACACCCTCTTAGAAAAATACTATAAAAGCGCTTTCAAAGCAGTTTCGTTTAGATGCGGAAATATGGAAAAGCACACTAATCTACTTTTGAAAGTGTTAAGGACAAATACATGGAAATTGAACAAACCAAAGTTTCACATTCAAAATGTTCCTTCACATAACATGAGCAAAAACATACACTCGCACACATTTATTAACACTTAAAGTGTCAAATACTTGTGAGGTTTTCTTGGAAGGAGGCAGAGCGTGTGTTCAGAAAAGAGTCTGTAAGCTCACTTTGACACACTGTGAGTAGCAACTGTGTTTAAAAATTCCTAAAATGTTACATAAAGTCCAGCTTTTCAGAGTTAAAAGCACTGGTGGCATTTACCCAGATACTCAGATCTCCCTTGACCATCCAAGTCCACCAATAAGAAGAGTCTAAGAGGAGTTCGGGCAGTGCAGGCATTATGCTGTAGAGATATTGTTCGGCTGGCCCATCTGCACTCAAGTGAGTTGTTCGTTGGAATGTTGACCATTCGGCAAATTATTTCACAATTGATTGTCAACAGCGTTAGTAGTATTTTTCAACTGATTGATTTGTTCTGCAATATTACTTGCTGTTTTTTTTTTTTTTTAAGTACGCAGTAAACTATACAATCAATGTGATCCCACCTGAAATGGCCTCAATGTACAACATCATATTTATTAGGTTGAGTGGTGGAACAGGTCTTAGCAGTGTACACTCTCCTGTCCAGTGCATACTCCAGTGCATAGCGATAAGGCTTTCACTGGGCTTTACTACCAGTTGTTTATGGCTTCTGGTGCCCTCAAGCCTTTATAATTCTTCTTGGTCCTTTAAAGAGTAGCCATTAAGTGACTCAGTCACACTTCACATGGAGAAACATCTAATGGCTGCTTTGCAGTGGCTTATTTTGGTGTGGAGGGACGATATGCTGATACAAGAAGGAAGAGATTTGGAGAGTTTGGGATTTGCCACTTCTGCCACATTTGCAGATCATTTTGGAAAGGAGGAAGAATGGTAATGTCATACACTGCAAATAATCAGTTTGTTTGTCTTGTATTCCAGCAGGAAAATATCTAAGCATCCAGAAAGGAATTAAATACAAGCTCATTCAACAGCATTTGTGGCATGTTGGTTACCACAAAAAATATATATACATTTTTTAAATGGAGGGTACAGTGAGGTACCTATAATGGAAGTGAATGGGGCCAATTTGTAAAGGGTTAAAAGGTTGAAATGTGAAGCTTATAATTTTATAAAAGCACTTAAATGAATTCTTCTGTTAAAACGTGTATCATTTGAGCTGTGAAGTTGTTTATATTGTCGTTTTTGCAGGATTACAGGGCTTACGTCGTCATGGCAACAAAGTTGTAAAATTGGCTATAACTTTACACAGAAAAGGTTAGTAAGCTATTTTATCACACATTTACATATTGTGGCTATACTTTGTAACAGTGAGTATTTTAAGGTTTAGATGTTGTTTTTAAGTAGGGACAAGTCGAAATAAATGGTGTACAAAACTTGTATTGAACCCCAAATATTCCTTTTGCATATATAATATTTCGCTAGATTTACACTTAAAACAAGAGAAAACTATTTGCCAATTGGGTAAGAAGAATAAACTTATTTTAAGATATATAAAAAGTTTTAATGGGAAATTCAGTCTCCATTGACTTAAACCTACATGACTTTTCTGACATGAAACAGAAAAAGAGATGTTAAGTACAATTATAGGGACAGACAGCCTCAGTCACGATTCATTTTCAAGGTTTGGAAAAAAGATGAAATTAAAATGAACGGTGAGTGAAGTTTACAGACTGGCCAACATCTCCTTTTGCGTTATGGGTTTGGAACAACATGAGGGTGAGAAAATGATGACAGACTTTTCATTTTTGGATAAACTAACTTTAAAATCTTATGCAGTTTTGCTTCTCAAGTACATTGATCTTGTTTTAAGAATGTTTAGATATTTTTACTGGAAAATGGTTTGTTTTTCAGTGTATGGTTGGCGATGCTCCATATGTTGTCGTGCTCTCTGTGACCTGCGTTTTTCTCTTCTGTTTCAGTAATTTTCTTTTAATCAACTGTAATTTGGCACTTTTTCCTTTAGAAAGTTCTGTTGTAAAGGTAGAAAACGCAGTGTGTGTTTGCACATTGTTGTGATGGACGGAGAGTTTGGGACATAACTGTTTTATGAACTGGTGTGTATAAAAGAGTACACTACCTCTGTGTGCCACATATTTGCGTCCAGAGAAGTGCTTTCATGAGATGGACAGTGTGAGTGAGTTTGTCTCACACATGAGTCTGCATTCTCTGCGTGTGTCTCTGAGAGTACTCTGTAGGAGGGGTTGAATATGGAAATTGGGTGGAGCTAGTGTACTTCCCCGCACCAGTATCTTGCCCCACGCCTTGACTTGTCCCCACCCCCTGTCCCGTAGGATACATTTCATAGGCTTGTCCTGCTTCCAAAGGTGGGGCAAACCCCATCCTGTACTGAGGTGTCGTTGAATAAGTGTAGCTGTCCAAAGCTAGTGGATTGGTTGATTCCAGTAGGCCACGCTCTCCACAATAGTCTGTGGTCTTTGAGACAGGGTTGGGTGGGGGCTGGATTTGTGATGCCCTTGCAATTGTGTTAAAATGGGTGTAAGTGTTGTGGGGCATTCGCGAAGCCGGGCGAGGCTCATAACGGCCTGTGGGTGCGGGATGTATGTTGGTCACTAGGCCGCCGGCTGAAGTGGAAACCGATGCAGGATAAGGTGGGCGGAATTCTTGATACAGAAGAGAGCGGGTCGACGTGCGAACCTCATCATGCGTCGTAGCTCGAACATTGTAGTAGCCATTAGTAGGGTCCTGAAATGATAAAAAAAAAAAATGACAGTAGTCAAAAAATGACTGTGCTGCACCTGGGTGCATTTTTGTATGAGAGTTTGTCTAAACAGTGTCAAGAAAGCTCCTTACTTGGGTGTGCAGATAGAAGGTATGTGTCTGGTCTATGTGCATGTGGACACTGTATAGGTCTGAGCAAATCTCTGTGTATCTGTATAGCTCATTATGTATGTTAGTGTACTCATTGTGTGTGTGTATGATGGGGATGTTTGTGTAAATGTTAAATCAATGGGGCTTATTCATAAATACAATAGCAAAATGAATGTGTAAATTGTCTGTAAATCCATTCGTACGGTATATTGTTGCATTCAGTTAAATGGGACAAGATGCTTATACACCGATCAGCCACAACATTAAAACCACCTGCATAATATTGTGGAGGTCTCCCTCGTGCCACCAAAACAGTGCCAAACCGAATCTCAGAATAACATTGTGAGATGATATTCTTCTCACCGCAATTGTAAAGAGCGGTTATCTGAGTTACTGTAGACTTTGTCAGTTCAAACCAGTCTGGCCATTCTCTGTTGAACTCTCACATCCACAAGGCTTATCTGTCCACAGAACTTCTGCTCACAGGATGTTTTTTGTTTTTGATACCATTCTGAGTAAATTCTAGAGACTTCTCATGCACCTTACAGTCTAGCTGATCCCACAAAAGCTCAATGAAGTTAAGATCCATAACACTCTTTTCCAATTATCTGTTGTTCAATGTCTGTGTTTCTTTGCCCACTCTAACCTTTTCTTTTTGTATTTCTGTTTCAAAAGTGTCTTTTTCTTTGCAATTCTTCCCATACGTCCTGCACCCCTGAGTCTTCTCTATACTGTTGTACATGAAACTGGTGTTTAGTGGGTAGAATTCAATGAAGCTGTCAGCTCAGGACATGTGAGGTGTCTATTTCTCAAACTAGAGACTCTGATGTACTTATCCTCTTGTTTAGTTGTATCTGGCATTCCACGTCTCTTTCTGTCCTTTTGTCTTTGAAGACTGTAGTGTACACCTTTGTATGAAATTTTGTGTGTGGGGGGCAATTTCAAGCACTGTATAGCCTTCATTCCTCAAAACAACAATTGACTACACAAGTTGCTAGAGAAAGCTGTTTCGTTTTTGTCCTAATATTGACCTTAAGACATGCCAGTCTATTGAATACTGTGGTAACTAAAAACAAATGTAAAGACAATGTTAAGCTTCATTTAACAAACCAAATAGCTTTCAACTGTGTTTGATATAATAGCAAGTGATTTTCTAGAACAAAATTAGCAATTTAGCATGATTAATCGTATTAAGGATAAAGAGTTGGAGTGATGACTGCTGGAAATGGGGCCTGTCTAGATTTGATCAAAAATGACTTTTTTCATATAGTGAGCATTTCCAGTAGTTGCAGATAAGACCTGCACAATGTTCAGAATTAATTTAGGACCATTCTTCCTTACAGAACTGTTTCAGCTCAGTCATATTCTTAGGATGTCTGGTGTGAACGCCTCTCTTGAGGTAATTCCACTGCATTTCGATTGGGTTAATGTCTGGACTCTGACTGGGCCACTCCAAATGGTGGATTTTCTTATTTTTAAGCCATTCTGTAGTGAGTCATTGTCCTGCTGCAACACCCAACTTCTACAGAGCTTCAGCTGGTGCACAACCACTCTGATATTAATCTGTAGGATGTCTTGATAAACTTGGGAATTAATTTTTCCCTCTATGATGGCAAGTGGTCCAGGTCCAGAAGCAGCAAAGTAGCCCCAAATCATGAGGCTCCTAGCTACCATACTTCACTGTTGGAATGTGGTGCCCTTTTACACCATACGTAGTGCTGTGAGTTCTTTCCTAACAATTTAACCTTAGTTTCAACAGTCCACAAAACATTATCCCAGTGGCATTGAGGTGTCAAAAAATTTCAGGCATGCAGCTATGTTTTTGTTGGAAACAGCAGCTTCCTTCATGGTGTCCAGCCATTGACACTATGACAGTTTAATATTTTCCTTATAATCAACTCATGAACAGAGATGTTAACCAGTTCCAATGATTCCTCCAAGTCTTTAGCTGTTACTCTAGTTTTTTTTTTTTTACCTCATTGAGCATTCTGTGGTGTGCCCTTTGAGTCATCTTGGCTGGACGGCCACTTCTAGGGAGAGTAGCCACAGTTCTTAATCTGCTCCATTTATAGACAGTTTGTCTAATTGTGGACAGATGAATATCTAAGCTCTTTGAGATGACTTTGTAACCCTTTATAGCTTCATGCAAAGCAACAATTCTTGATTGTAGGTCTTCTAAGATCTCTTTTTTTGTAAGGCATGGTCCACGTCAGCAGACTCTTCTTGAGAATAGCAAATTCAAAATGTTTGAGGGCTTTTTATAAGTCAAAGTATCTCTAACCCACACCTCCAATCACGTTTCATTAATTGTATGCCAGGCTTGGCAACTCCTGACTTGGCTTTTGTTGAAGTCACTAGCCTAAGGGTTTACATACTTTTTCCCAACCTACACTGTGAATGTTTGAATGATGTATCCAATATTTACAATAAAAAAAACTATAATTTATATTATTAGTTAAAACAGATTGTGATTGTTGATTAAATCACATTGATCTTCATTGTAGATGAAGATCAAACCAGATTTTAAGACAAATGTATTCACAAAAAAAGGTAATTCCAAAGGGTTTGCATATTTTTTCTCGCCATTGTATATATAGAACCTCTGACCCTTGCTGACATAAGCGGGTTAATGTTCCAATGGCTTATTTACCACAATGAGCATATTAAACTGGGTGAGGAGAAAGTATTTTAGCTAATAATTGTGCATGCATCACCTTTCAAGGCATTTTTTGCACTGCTGTTGAGTTTCTCCAAGGTGCTTTTTGTCTTCCACTCTTCTTCCTGACTTTCACAGGAGCAATATCATCAATTACACTTTTAACTTTTGAGTTAAAAGAATCAAGGAGAAAATCAACAGAGTCAGCAGATATACTTGGTGTTAAAGATATAGCCTTCATAAATAGTACACTAGTGTTCTCATTTAAGCATCTCTGTTTCTTACCTTGGGCTCATACTCCTCCACCTTGGGCTCCAGCGTGTCACTTTGCAAGTCTTGCTTCATGTCCATGTCATCTTTGAAAGGCTGGGTGGAGGGAGAGAGGGAGACAGAGGGAAGAAACTAAACCATCAAACAACAAAACACACACACAGAGAGAGGGAGGAAGAGAAGGAGGGAGGGGGAGGAAAACAGGACATCAGGTTTATCAGAATTGAACAATAGATGTTCTTTAGTTTGTGGTGGAAAAGGCAAGAAAGTGTCTTTCACGATCATTGAACCTTTTTCACTTTTTTGTTTTTACCTGTAAAAGAGCACCCTTTAGAAAACAACCCAAGAAATGAGTCAAATCCAGAAGTAAAATGCTTGCTGTTCATTAACCATATGAACCTCAGGCATAGTACCGAAATCGTAAGAAAAGCTGCTGACCACAAAACAGTAAGTCTGACCTTAAATGATTAGTTCACCCAAAAATGAAAATTCAGTCATTGTTTACTCACCCCCATGTTGTTGTAAATCCTATATGATTTACTTTCTTTTACTTAACACAAAGAGAGAAATTGTGAAAAACAATTGTGCTCAGTGATGTCATACAATGGCAGTTTATGGTGACCACCTCGTCAAGCTTCAAAAGAATGCAAAAGTGTAATTCAGAAGTCTAATAAATTATTCCATGAGACTCATGATTGTTATGAAAGCATACGATAAGGTTTGGTGAGAAACAAACCGAAATCAAATGTATTATTTAGTAAAACTGCTGACTGATCTTTGATCTCCAATGCACGTTCATGGGGCGTTCAATTGAAAACCGTTTTGTTCATCTTAAAACTGCTCAGCCACAGTGATAGGGACAAATTAACACAACACCGCTACACAAAAACCAGAGAACAAAACTTGCTAAACATTAGGGATGGGCGATACAACTTATTTTCTTTTCGATCCAATACAAAGAACTTTTAGGCCAATATCGCCGATATTGATCCCAATACAATAATTGAATTAGACACCTCTAAATTGAATTTTTAGGAATTCTTTGGATAAAATTATTAACTGTATTATTACTTAAATTTTTCATATATATGTATGGACCTTAACAGAAAATTATTAGGTAATTTCTGTTCTCTGGTAATTTCTGTTCTCTGGCAACTGTGTTGTGTTCTTTTGTCACTATCGCTGTGGCGGACCTGTTTTTAGACAAACAAAGTGAGCTTTAGCTTCCATGCCCCATGTAGTGTGCAGGAGCTGCATGAACTGTTGCTCTCATGCCCTATCATGAATGTGCACAGGAGATCAACGGCCGGTCAGCAGTTTCACTAAATACATTAGATTTAGTTTTTTTTCTCACCAAACCTTATCGTATACTTTCATAACAATCATGAATCTCATGGGATAATTTATTAGACTTTCTGAATTACACTTTTGCATTCTTTTGAATCTTGAAGAGGTGTCCATTGTATGACATCACTGAGCACAAAATTCTTTCACAATTTCTCTTTTTCTTGGGTTAAGAAAAATAAATTCATACAGCTTTATAACAACTCAGGGGTCAGTAAACAATTACTGATTTATTTTTTTATTTTTGGGTGAACTATCCCTTTAAATCAGACAACCTGGATGTTCAGCTTTTGCTAATGATACTCACGGAATACATAGCCTTTACCATTCGTGTTGCCGTGGAGGCGCTGGCGGTCTCCTCCTCAAGACTGTGCGTCTCCTTGTTGACCGTTTCCACCTTAATGTCTGGCTTCAATGTGACTCCACGACGACCTGTAAATGCAACAGTCAAGTTATTTGTATTTTCATAGCAGATCACTGACTGTAATCATAATTGAATACTTCCATTAAATAACAACATTTAATAGGAATGACCTGTAGACTAGAGCAATATGTTTGGTTTATTTAGTTGTATTAATACAGTTTTGTCCTGGAGTATCAGTACTTTATATTAAGTGTCATAATACACTTAATATAAAGCACATTGGCCTGGAAAGCATGATTGTGATCTTATTCATTTTACTGTTACGTTGGATTGAACTTGCAACCTTTGTGTTAGCAAGCTAGTTCCATAACTGTAAGTATTCTGAACTTTTTGTAGAAGCATAAATGAATAATTATTCCCTGTTTTACCTAAGTAAAACTGATATTTTGTATTTGATATTAGTTGATCCTAAAGTTGCAATAAAAGAAGAAAATGATTTTTACCAAGAATGTTTTACTATACTTTACCAAGGCTTGATTTCTTGCTTTCTCCTAGCCACAAGATAGCATCAAACTACATAATGTCCAATCAAGAAGTATGTACTTAATTTATTGATTTTATCCAATTTGTAGAATATTGCCTTTTAATGCACTTGTATTTTCATTTTTATAATCTTTCTGAATCACAATGATAATCTGGATAGATTTAACACAAACAGATTCACATGGAGCACAAGCCACGCACGCACACACAGACTGTGTACTCACTGCCTTTCCGTTGTCGATAAAGATAGAATATCAGAGCAAACAGGAGGAGAAGCAGCAGAATGGAAGATCCGACAGATCCACCTGCTATTACACCTACAGGCACTATATCTATGAGAGAGAAAGACAGGTATAAAACCTACAGACACTACTGATAAAATAGAGAAAGAGATACTAAATCTCAGGTACTAAATCTTAAGAGAGAGACCAGTAGTAGGTCTATATACATTATATTTGCCATATAGAGCTTTTGTATCCTCTTTTCTATCCACGGTGTATTGTGTATTCTGACCTGTTTCCTCTAGGTTGATGATCATGGTTCCTGGTCCAAATGCATTCCATGCAGTGCAGTTATAAGTTGACTGGAAGTCAGATTCCATGACGTTATTGATGGTGAGTGTCGAGAGAACAGCGCCTCCCTGTGACGCAGGTGTGCTCTGTTCCACTGTGTATCTCTCTAATAATGTCCCTCTCTCTTTCTCCCACACATTCTCCTTCCAGGCCCAAACCTTTAGAACAAAACATGCATGGATACCAAAACACACATTAGTAAAGTGACATGTTAAAGTAATGTTTTAATTAAAATCAGAGACAATTTAGCAGAGACGAGCCACTTCTCTTAAAATGAATGGGAGAAATTGGAACACTCAACGGTCAACAGATTTAGAAAGGAAGTCCAGCCTTACAGGTAAAAGAGCCAATCACTTTTAAGATCAGTGGTTCTCAAAGTGTGGGGCATGCCCCATGGGGGGTGCGGAAGACTGACCTGTCCTCAAATCTTGTTCACTTTCACACATTCAACAAATATAGTGAAAATACAACATTAGAACCGATGTGCACAATTTCTGTTCCTCTGCTTTTTCTCCTGCCTTGTTTAAACTTTAGCCTGGCACGGCCGATACAGATACATCCTCAATCTTGTGTTTCACGGATGAAAAAAGTCATACTGATTTTGAACGATGAGGGTGAGTAAATGATGGCAGAAAAGTCTGTTTTTATTAAAGTTTATCAGTAGAATTAATCAAATGTAAATTATTGTCCAGAGGTCCTGACCGCTACCGAAACAGCATGTAGACGGCACTGTCACGTGATACTTGTTACTTTTTTCAGTGCTGGCCAGGATGTAACAATCACATTCAAATATAATTACTGGATGAGGATTTAAAAAAAAACTTTTATAGAGACTGCTGAAGCTTATTTCCATTCATAGGTATGAATCCTTGCAATTATAATTTTTCATAAAAAAAAATTGCTATTCTAAAGTAAAATTGTCTCCATTGAGATATCAAACTTTCTGGTAGTTAAATGCAGATGAATGGAGGATTCGGTTTTCTGAGCGGCCAAGCAACCCCTGGAGTGAGGTGTAACTTTTCATTCAGTTTTCATTGTATTTTTAAATAAAACCTTTTTTGTCAAATGAAGATGAAAGAAAATGCAGACATCACCTGCCATTCAACTCGAGAACGCACACGCCCATTAGCTATACAAGCCGGGAACAAGTAAAGAAGCACAATTTATGATTCTAGTGTTGTCAGATTTTACTGCTGATTTGAAATATGTTCTTTGATCATAATCTGCACTTTCATGACTGGAAATAGCTTCTCGAGAGTGTTCCAAAGATGGCTGAAAGTGAACTAACTTGCTAGAAAGACTTTGATTAAAATACAACGGCACACACACACACACACACACACACACACACACACACACACACCTTATTGAGTTCACACTAATATATAAAGATAATTACGAATTACTCCAGACTAAACATGTGGTGGCTGGTGCTTTTTGAAAGCAGATAGTTTTTGGTATCTGCATTGTTGCTTCCGAAGCTGCTCAAACTACTACTCAAACAGTGAAATGACTTAACGAAAATAACTACATAAGCTCAAAACTGTTTTTTTCCCCCTCCATCTCAACAAAATAGGCAAATAATCCAATTATGGAAGGTGAAACAGATGTCACGCCAGATTGCAAATAACTGAACACTCTTTTCACACACTGTCATTCATGTACAACATCATTTCAATTATTGTTTTTTGTGAAGTCCCTCCCATTTGAGAGCCCAAACTATCATCATATAGAGAAGCCAGGTTTCCAGGCGGGACAAAAATACAGTGAAATTTAAATTTCTAATTGACAATCAGATTCTCATGAAGATTCCATAGACTCCCAGAAAAGAAGAGCGTCCGGACGGGAACCAAAATTATGTGTTTATATCCTTTCATCCAATCAACATCGATCTTTTGCGCCATTGATTTGAATGGTACAGGTATCTGCCTTAGACTTCCGTTGACAAATGGCTTCAATAGCACAATGTGGGCTGTGCGTCCACTGGATTTTATGGACATATTCATATAGAAAAAAAGTTCATTACGTTACTAGAACAAACAGAGCCATAGTGATCTGAAGTGATTAACACTTTTATTCACTAAAATATTGAAAGTCACATAGAGTAATAAGTAATTTACTATTATTTATTTATAGAAGGTTGATTTTAGGGGAGGCCGTGCTTCCTGTGTAGTCTTAAACCACAAAGCTTAACCCAACCCTTAAAAGTAAACTTTTTGCATTTTTTTAATTAGGAAATCAGTTTTTGCTTTATTTACAATCTAAATCTTTCCAATCAGGGATGCCCCCAAACTGAGCTTTTGTCAGATTTAACTCACTATTGTTGACAATTTTGTCCTCAAACTATAGCTCAGTACATACACACAAACACACACACATTGGTCAAAAGTGAAATGTGGTCATACAAAGTTGTTACATTCACATTACTCTGTCTGTCTGTCTGTCTGTCTGTCTGTCTGTCTGTCTGTCTGTCTCTCTCTCTCTCTCTCTCTCTCTCTCTCTCTCTCACACACACACACACACACACACACACACACATATGGGCAAGGGTTCACAGGCACTAACACACTTTTAGGATTTTGCTCTGAACTGTGGAAGAGCAGATACTTCATACAAAATGAACAACACTTCATCAAATATTCACAGCACTAATGTCCCTCTCAACCTAACAACAGAGTGAGCGAGAGAGGGGATGCGACAAGAAAGATGAGAGGATGAAGAACAAAAGCATACGGACCCTTTCCTTTCCTTTCCTCGCCTGCCTTATTCATTCCATTATTTATTATTTCATAAGTACTGTCTTCACATTAAGGCCTGCCATGTTGTGCCATTTCTCATTATCCAGAGAGCAGTCAGAGAGAGAGAGAGAGAGAGAGAGAGAGAGAGAGATAGTATGTGCCTTTATAACTAAACTTCTGCTCATTTTGACTATTAATGCCCTCTATAATTTTGACTACTATTATTGTAGTCTTATTTGAATCTTGTTTTATTATTTTAATAACAGTTTTCAATTTATGTTACCTTGTCTAATATATTTGGGACATTTTTCCTAGTGGCCACTAGAGGTCACTAGGAGGTTTAAGACTTTTAGTTTAAAGTTTGGATTTTGGTTTTTTGTGTCTCTGTGCTCCCCTTTATTGCTCCCAGGTGTGTTTTGTTCATTAATCTTGTTAACCTTATTAAGTCTTGTGTTTCTAATGCCCTCATGTTTCCTGTGCCTTTGTCGGTTCTTATCCTTTGCAGGCTGTAGTGTTTTCTGTGTTCCGGTTTCTTGAATTTATTGACATTTTGGATTTGTTTTGAGTTTTATTAAATGCTGTGATTAGATCCACCTGTCTTACCTTGGCATTCATTACATTGTGTAAGTCATTACTTTTTGTTAAAGGAATAATTAGCACAAAAATGAAAATACTGTCATCAGTTACTCACCCCATGCCATTCCACACCTTTATGGCTTTCTCTCTTCCATAAAACACAAAGGGCAGAATTATAGCCTCAATTGCCATTCACTTTCATTGCATACTTCGTCCATATGATGAAAGTGAATGGTGACTGATGCTCTCAGTCCCTTGCATGTATAATTTAAGTTTTATAAAATAAAGTCATTTGGGTTTAGAGGGTGATGACAAAATTTAAAAAGCTGATTGTTTGTGATTTTATTTGACACCATTTAAAAAATGTTTTAATTGTTGGCACTTATTCTGCACTACTTTTTTCTGCTTTGCTTTGGCAACACAAATGTACTATTGCTGTGGATTAATGGTACGGTACATGTACTGCTTTGATGCAAAGGTGGATGAAGGAAAGCGATAAAGAGGGGGATGGATACAAGGACAGGTGAAGGGAAGGAAAGAGAGAGAGAGAGAAAAGTAAAGTGGCAAAGCACTGAGTAAAGTGCTGAGATTGTTAAAAGCTCACTCATTTGTCTGTCATGTCTTGTCAGCTGCTGGTGATAATCGACACTGAAAGGTACAGGGCTTCTTTTTCTTCCCCCTCCTGACAGCCCGCCTCATCTTTTATCTCATTTAATATCTACTTGACCTATTTCTTTCATGCTTCCATTGACATTGCAGTGTCTCACTCTCTCTCTATTAGACACACATTTTTCAATCAGGTCTAGTGTGAAGATTATGATAATATAACAAATAAAAATCTACAGAAGGAATCACCAAACTGGCATAGAAAAGAGTCAAATTACATATTTCAGAGGCAGCATGTCCTAAAAGGAATATTCTGGGTGCAATACAAGTTAAGCTCAATCAACAGCATTTGTGCCATTATGTTGACTACCACAAAAAAGTTGACTACTTTATTTTAAAAAAGCCAAATTATGATTACAGAAAGGCACTTTCAATGGAAGTGAATGAGGCCAGTCCATAAACACTAAAATATACAAGATATAGCCACATTATACCTGATTTAAATCACTAACCTTATATGTGAAAAGTAATGCAACGAAACCGGCATTGGATATAACTTTACACAGATAAGGTTAATAAGCGATTTTATCACACTAAACTAAATTTTGAAACATGTATTGTAGCGTTTATGAACTGGCCCCATTCACTATCATTGTAAGTTTCTTACTGTAATCACTTTCATTTAATAAACGAGGGGTGAGTCCAGATAAATCTTTGTGGCAATCAACATTATGGCATAAATGGAATATTCCATTTAAGCTGCTGTGTGTAATGCACGCATTTGTGTCATCACGTTTGGACTACTGTAATTCATTATATGTAGGGATTATTCAGTCAACATTGACACGATTGCAATTTGTTCCAAATGCCACAGCAAGATTGTTGACAGGTTCTTGAAAGCGGGACCACATCACTCCAATTTTGTTTTCTTTACATTGTTTGCCAATCCGGTATAGGATTGAAGTTAAGATTTTGCTGTTTGTTTTGAAATCTTTAAATGGTATGGCACCACCCTATTACGCAGATACACTTACAGATATACTTACCGTCAATATCACATAGGTCCTCTGACCAAAAATTATTGATTGTCCCGAGGTCTAGACGAAAATGTTGGGGAGATCGTTCTTTTTCAGTGATGGCTCCGAAGCTATGGAATAGTTTGCCTTTGCATATTAGAACTGCATCCACAGTGGTATCTTTTAAATCTCTTTTAAAAACTCATCTTTTTTCTCTTGCTTTCTTGTCAAACTCTTACTGATATGTTGCCGATATATTAGTAGCTTGTTTTTATGTGAGAAGTTAGATGTATGTGCTGTACAATATTAGTGTTTTGTGTATTTTTGTTCTTTGCATATGTTTACAAATTGTACAGCGCATTGGTCAACTACCCGTTGTTTTTAATTGTGCTATATAAATAAACTACCTTACCTTACATTATTAGTGGCACCAAACAGAGATGAAATATGTATTATTGTTTGCATACAGGATTCCCAACACTCCCATGCATTTGCCATTCTTCCACTGAACAAATAGTCCCTCCTCAAAAGATGATTTAGACAAATGTACACTTTTAAAAGGCTTTTTTTTATGTACAGTAAGTGCTTTAACAAAAATTTGAACTGCACATTTCAACTTTTACACCCTCTAGAATTCCATTGTAAGTGAGCACATAAAAATGATTGTCTCTGGTAATCCATAGCATGCTAAATTCTGTAGGCTGTTCTTAGACATTAAATTATGAATATCCTTGAATTTTATTTAAGCTACAGGGATGAAATGCTGTAAAGCTATGCGTGTATGTAGAGTAGGATTTCAACTCACAATTTTGTCTGGTGGAGGGGTGCTGGCAATGTAGCACTTGATTTCTCCCTTCTCTCCTCTCACGGCATACTGGATTGACTCACTTGAGATAATTGGAGGTCCTGGACAGCCAATCAGATCGTAAGAGATGCATATCATGCTGTCCACTTTTTTTTTTTAGCTGGTTTATCAAGGTGTTTAAAGGGACAATTCACTCAAAAATTCAAATGCTGTCATTACCCTTTTGAGTAGTTTTTAAAAATGTTTTATGGAAAAACTAAAGTCAATAGCTCAAAGAATGTCCAGGGTGCTCTTTTCTATACAAAAGCACAAAGTGGATGGTGACATTTGCTGTGAAGTTCCAGAAAGGACAAAAAAGTACAATAAAAGTGATCCATAAGAGTCCTGTAAAATATTCCATGTCTTCTGAAGACATTCAGTATCAATATATATGTGTGAGGATCAGACTAAAATTTTATTTTTATTTATTGAAAACTTTGCCTTGAATCCAAGCTCTAAAATGTGGGTATTTTCCAGATGTTCAAACCTGAGGCTTTCACATGAGGTGAGCAACATGAGGGTGAGTAGAATTGTAATTTTGTGGTGAACTATGCCTTTAAACACCACAGATCATTTACAGCTGTGCAAATACGTTTGAATTGCAGGTTCACTCATGTGTACAGTATATTTGCAAAAGAGTACTTTTGTGTAGCTTATATGTACATGTGTGTGTGTTACTGACCATTGACAGTGAGTGTGACCTCTGTCTCTCCGACGCCGATTCTGGGCACGATAGCTTTACACACATACTGTCCTGCATCTACCTGACTTACAGACTTCAGGAATAACTGATTACTATTACTAAGGACCTGAAGAGGAAAGAGTGGAACACAGACAGATAAGTTATCGTTATCGTTTGCCATTTATTTAATGTTTCTTGACGAACAGTAGGATATGTCTTTTTGTGTGGGTTTAGCAGACCCCATAAAAACATCCTCTTGGACCTGCTTAGAATAATGAATAATGATTTGGCATGTGTGTGTTTATTTTCTTTTGGTATAGTCGAAGAGCATATATAGGGTTTGGTGCATGTTCTTCCTTGTTAAAAAGACCAGCATTGCTAGGCATCAGCATACATTATGTTGTGTTATTTGGAAGCTGGTTCCAAGCGTCGAATGCTAGTGTCTCTGCAAGGCTTCTTAACTAGCAAGACTAACATGAACAACATGACCACTAGGTAGACCAGCAACAAACCAGCAAAAACCAGCTTGGATGAGCATGGAAATTCATGCTGAGCTAAACTTGTCTTTTTAGCAGGGATGGGACAGATGTTTGTTTTGGGTACCGCTAGTGTACATCTGCTGTACTACATTATTTTTTGGTAGTGCATTTTGTAGGGTGTATGGTGCATATCTAGTGTACACTCACCATACTAGAGCCCTTCTTGGTCCATGTGAGGGTGAGTGGAGGATTTCCTGCCCACTTACAATTGAGAGTGACATCAGAGTCAACATCAACTGTTACAGGCCTTGGCTCCACCACTAGAATCGGACCAACTATGAGAGAGAAAAAAAAAATGAACAGAGGAATGAATGTTAATGTCCATTACAGTCTCAAACATGTAATCTTTTCACATCACTCACATATCCAAAGACTAGCACAAAATGGTTTTATGTGCAATGGATTGTGAAAATGGTTACTGGAATTTTGCTCACTAGCTGCAGAATATATTCAGTCTATAAATAAGCCATTAGTAGAGTGATTTCCCCCCAAAATGGAAACACAGCATAATGAACTCTGGTACTAGATGTGGATAGGTGGCTGGATGGATGAATAAAGAAAAAAATGAATGGACGGTTGAAAGGAAAGGATGATAGATAGATGGATGGATGGAGGGATGGACGGAGATGATGATATGTGGATGGATGAAAAGGAGGATAGATGGATGGAGAGGATGATTTATGGATGGACAGGTGGATGGATGAATAAATTAATGTAGAGGAGGGTGGATGGAGAGGATGATATGTTGATGGATGAAGAGGATGAGGAGATGAATGACTGGATAGATAGATGACTGAAGAGAAGGATGAATTGAGAGATGAAGAGGAGGATGGATAGATGGATGGCTGGATTCAAGAGATACTCACAGTGAACGTCCACCAATATACTGACGTTTGTGCTGCCCACTGCATTAAAGACCAGGCAGGAAACAGGCTCAGTGAAGAACGAGTGATCTGCTGTTGTCTCAAACACACTTTCTCTCGCTCCGTCCAGAATCACACCTCCTTTAGCCCACCTACAACACACACACACAGGCAAATTAAGCACAGCACACCACTGACAACAGCATTTACACCCACACAACACACACTAACCTGTAGCCCATAATGGGAGGGTTGGCAGTGGCCTGGCAGGTAAAAGCAACTCTCTCTCCTTCTAAAACAGAGCGAGGCTCTATGGACAGAATGACAGTGGGAGGGTCTGAAGAGACAGAGATCATCAGGGTTCTGTTTTTGTTTTGGATGTAGAGTATGCTAGTACAGCAGAGTGAGTAGATGTACACACAAAAACACTTACGGTGGATGTTGAGGGTAACAGTGGCTCTTTTTCCTAGAGGGGCGGCCAGATTTGAGGCCATGCAGGTAAAATTTTGTCCTGTGTCTGTGTTTGCTGGCTGTATCTCCAGAAAACTCCGCGTTGTCACTCTCTTTCTGTCTGCTAACAGCTCCTGAGGGGGTTGGGGATTGAGAAATAGAGGCCATTAATAATGAAAGCTAACTGCTTTTGTGCAAGTGTGTGGTAAGAAAACATCTGTTTTTACATTTGTGTGTATATGTGTGAATGTACTTGTGTCACATATGCCCTGTTACCAGAGTCAAAAATCCTACAGGACATATTTAACATAAAATTTGAATATAAATTTGAAACAATCATAAAACTCTTGATGGGATAAAATAATAATTCTCTAAGAATCAAATAAGATCATACTGGATTAACCATGATCTATGTTGTTACATCATCTGACTTTGGGGGCTGGGAGCTTCTGCCACCGCCCTCCCCTCTAGAATCGCTACTGTCCAGTAGGATCTTAAAATGATCTCATTAGGATCCATGAGGATTAGTACCAATTTATGATAGAAAATCTATTAGGAATGCTGTACATTCATTCACTTTGAGTTTTTGTTGTCCTTACAAATGTATGGTAAATGGTCTGCACTTATATAGCACTATTTTTAACCTTAGAGGTTACCAATGCGCTTTACACTGTGTCCCAATCACCCATTCACAAACACATTCACACACCAATGACAGCAGTGCTGCCATGCAAGGTGCTAGCCTACCATTGCGAGCAACTTGGGGTTCAGTGTCTTGCCCAGGGCATGTGGAGTCGTGTGGGCCGGTAATCGAACCACCAACCCTGCGATTAGCAGCCGACCCGCTCTACCACCTGAGCCTCATATGTTTGTATGTTTCTGCATGTTTTTCACTTGTATGTCTGTGATCTTATGTTCACAAATGTCTGTTCTTTGTTAATGTAGCAATAGCTAGGGGACAAAATGGACTAAAACTGACAACCTATTTTCGGGACATTTTGGAACATCCTCAACTGGAAATGCAGAACGTTTTCTTTTAGGGTTAGGTTTAAGGTGCGGGTTAGGTTTAATCTATAGTAAATCCATTAGCTTGATATAAAAAAAAATAAAGTCTATGACATGTCCTCTGCTAAGTAACGTGTGTGTGTGTGTGTGTGTGTGTGTGTGTGTGTGTGTATGTATGTGTGTGTGTGTGTGTGAGAGAGAGAGTCTTCACTCACAGTGCTGGTATGAGCTCCCTCCACTGTAATCCCATCTTTGTACCATTCTATGGTTGACATTGGCTTTGCTCCTCTAGAAACACAGGTGAGGTTATATGAGGTTCCTGCAGTCAATAGGATCTCTGGAGAGCCCTCAATTACAGGACCTTCAGGGGGACTACACAGAAAGACAGACAACCAGAAAGATGGACAACAAGGCTGAAGGTGACCTGCACACTGTGATAAAATTTTTATATTTTAGATTAAATATTTATAAACACTTATTATGTTCAGTAAATTATATACAAAATACCATTCATACCACCAACATGAGAAAAAAAATGTTGTGCTCTGTGTACATTGTGTTCTACAGATGTGGAATTTGTGTTCCAGCATTGTTGTGCTACAAACACTTCAAGATTTGTATAATTAAAACAGTGTGCGTGGTAACGTGACCATAAAGTGATTTGATTTCTCAATAGTGAATGTGTAATGGAAATGTACACCTTTGTACATCATGTCAGTAAAGCTTTACATATAAAAAGGAGACAGAGAGAATAAAGTTGGCAAAATTGCTGTAAGGGAGCAGTGCAACTCTTATTAGTGTCCCTACAGAACAATTAATATTTAAATTAGATTGTACTGTGTATCAGTGGCTACGCTTGTAATGGAATACTAGTTGACTACATACTGCGCAGTGCATACTGTATACTGCATACTATTTTTTTTAAAATTTAATGTGAAAAGATACACAAGCAGTTATGCAATCATGTGTAAATTTATGAAAAATCAAATTGCTATTGACATGTCAAAATACATTGTTGTCACATGACTTCATAACACTGCACATTTAATTCAGTGAGTGCTTTTCCACTATCGCAGACCAAAAAAAAAGTATGCTATTTTGCATTTTTGATCCAATTATATGTAATAAATTCAAGCAAGTGATGTTAAAATAATGGCTGATATCGCTTTTGATTAATTCATTACACAGCAAATTGAAGATTAAGTTGACAGCATTGTATAATATGCTACACATTGTTGTATACAACATGCATACAGAACTTTTCCATACTGCACATAGCATATTAGTACAAATAGTATAATAGTATGCTATTTTGAACATAGTCATGTGTACTCACTCAGAACAGACAATTTGGCTCTTCTGGACCTCAGAGCGGCTTCTGTGGCTTGACACTCGTACAGCGAGTCATCTGACAAGTCTGCTGACGTGATCTCTAGATTATACTGTCCAACATCCATTATACGCAATACACGATACCGCGGCCATGCTGAAAAACACACATGCATTTTGTTGCTATACAATCACCATCACATTATAGACAATGAACTGCCATCTCTGGGTTCCTTGTATGTGTCATTGTGGATTGGGCAAGTGTTTCTGTTTTTTGTAAAAAATTGATGCCCTTTCCTTTCTAATGATGCTGTTAAGACTTCTCTGTAAGTGCTGGAAAATTCCCAGCATAACCCATATACACAATTAAATTCATAATTGAACTGAATGCATGAATGTTGCTGTTTTATGGATATCATTTCAGCTCATTATTAATAGACAGCTCAAATGCATCCAACAAATGGCAATAACTCAAGCTAATGTACAATTTCAAAACCCCCATACAGATTTCCGACAAATAAAATTGATTATTAGACAATCAGTGTAATAATACATACACATGCAGCATTTACTGGCAAACACACTTATTCACATCTTTTGTTGTGTCTTGCAGTACATGTGTTCGTCAGCAGAGGGCAGCACACCAGCACATTGGCATTCTGACTGCACACTCTCTCTCTCTCTCACACACACAAACTATGACATCATTGATCTGGATACCAGGAGGACAAAAGTATTGGCAATGATTACATCATCCTTTGGCTCAACCAATCACCAAGCAGATGTTTAACCTGTGTGTGTGTTTGCACTTCTATATGTGTATGTGTCTGAGATTAGAACGCAGACAAAAGATCAACATGTCAAAACACAGACAAAAAGGAAATGAAACAGAGGACAAAGAGAAAATAGCAATGTCTGGACAATGAAAGAAAAACACATGAAGAATGAATTCTTGCATCATTTTTTTAAAGGAGGGGGAAAACATTTACACTTCATGGCCAAAAATATGTGGACACCCCCTTCTAATTAATGGGTTTGGCTATTCCAGTAATTTCCAGCTTGGGGAGGATTTTTTTTTATTTATTTTTTTGTTCTATTATGACATTGTCCCTATGCACAAAACGAGGTCCATAAAGAAATGGTTTACTGAGGCTGATGTGGAAGAACTTGTTTGGCGTGCAAAAAACTAGTGACCTTTGAGATGAACCCCAACATAAGTGCCTGATCTCACTGATGCTCTTGTGTCTGAATGGTAGCAAATCCCTGCAGTCATGTTCCAACATCTTCCAGCATGTTCCAGCAGCAAATGGAGGGATTATTGCCCATGGTTTTCAAATTAAATGTTCAACAAGCATTTCATGTTGTTTGGGTGTGCACATACTTTTGGCCATGTATTGTATGTTTTATTGACATGGTCCATGTTAGTGTGATCGATTGATTGTGTGTGTTTGTGTGCTCACCCCTCAGGTCCTCTCCGATGCCAAGAGCGAGCCCGTCTTTGGTCCATTGTACAATGCCGGTATAGTTAAACACCACACAGGACAGAACCACTCTTTCCCCAACCACAACAGACTGATCTGCAGGCTCCTGCGAGAACCGCGGACCGCAAAATACTGAGAGACACAGACAAAGAGAGAGAGAGAGAGAGAGAGATGAGGCTCCACCTTAAATAATAAAAGGTTAGTTTACCCCCCCTCCATAAAAAATTATTTTGTCATAATTTATTTAACCTGATGTTGTTCCAGTCACAATCACTTTTATTGAATGATAAAAGATGCAATTAAATTAAATGGTGACTGAGGCTGCCAGTCCCTAACATTCTGCCTAACGTCTGCTTTTTTATTCCTTAAACTCCTTTTAAGAAGGTCGAGTTTGAAACAACATGAGTAAATACCATAGTATCCCCTAACATATATCATCAAAAAGGAGTTTACTAAAAAGTTCATTTTAACAAACATATATCAGACACAGGCACTTGAGGCCAAATCCCAAATATTTTCACGATTACGTCATTGGCGAAGACATATTTCTAAAAATTTCGTCACTCTTCCTTTCTCTCCCCCTCAGGATCACTCCACTCCTCCAGGATTATTGGTAACAGTCCAATTAGCTAATTAAGGCAAAAGTCGTTAATATAAAGGAGGAAAAAAAGAAAGTGTTCACCTCCAGAGAATTTCACTTAAAGTCATAAAACTCTTCCTCACACAAAAACAGTTCACCCAAAAATGACAACTCTGCTATCATTTACTCACCCTCATCCAAACCCAAACCAAATCTAATAATTTACTCACCCTTGTTCCAAACTTGTTTTACTTTCTTTCATTCATGGATCATGAAAAAAGAAATGCAGAAGAATGTACTGGATGCTTTTTTTTGTTTCCATATCACAAAACTAAGTGGGTCCAGAGGCTGTAAGGTTCCAAAGTGACAAAGAAAACACCATTAAATAAAAAAATAAAATAAAAAGCACCATTACAACTCATTTTAATCTATAGCTTTGTGTGAAAACATTTTAAGTTGCTGAAGCTCTACAATGGACTTCAAAAGTCACATGGACACCATCGATGCCATTTGATGCCAAACACCATATGTTTTTGAATATTGTGACCAAACGCCTTTAATGACAATGACACACTATTTACTGAAAATCAAATAAGACTTTCAATTTTAACTATGAAAATCCATTATAAAAATACAAATTATTTCATGTTTAAAACTGAAAATCTACACAGATTTAAATAAACATAGAAAATGTAAATATTGATTGTGTGAAATTATTATTTTTGCCAAATGAGCAAAAACTTATATTATTTGTGTGTATTCATTTGTGTTTATTTAGAATAAATACAATTTTAGCTAAGCAAGACAAATGAATAATTAAAAATGTTCCCATTCCCATCGTTTCCACCTCAGAATAGAGAATTTGAGATATAGTGGAAATGACATGGTGAGTGGGAATTTTCATGACTTCTCCTTTAATACATATACACTCACTGAGCACTTTATTAGGAACACCTGTACACCTACTTATTCATGCAATTATATAATCAGCCATTCGTGGCATCAGCGCAATACATAAAATCACACAGATACTGGTCAGGACCTTCCGAACGCTCAAAGTATCTTCATTGGTTAACTATTCATCAGTGATGAAGATGTGCCCTTAGAACAAAGACTAAACATCTGATGTCTGATTCATAGACTGGTTCGTCGTCTGCGAGTCTATCCGTGTGTATTTTCAGAAACTCTGAAGTATTTCCAAATGCTACAGTATAAGGAAAACATCCCTAAACTACTGCTGCCAAATTTTAAGCATTTAGAAAAGGAGAGCCAGCAAGTGCAAACGTCATTGAGAGACAGAGAGAGAGAGAAACGTTACAGACATGATTACAATAAAAATTAAGCAACTGGAGCAGGATTTAGATGATTTTCACTTTTTGAGTTGCAGGCCAATGTTAATGACTTTATACTTAAAACATGTTTTTAAAAAGGGGAGATTAAAGGAGCTGTAAGTGATTTATTTTGTCATATTTTATGGAATGGTATGCAGAAAATGTTCCTTCTCCCTGAAATATATCATTGAAATAAGTGTCTCGAGATACCTCACTATGAAAATCCTGTCTCTGTGACAGCACTGTATAAACAGCAAAATACTAAGTTATTGTTTCTGGTTAGTCTTAGGCTATGAAGTGGTGATCTGAAAATCATCCTTCTTGTGTTATGTCTGTTTTATTGTTATAATGTTATGGCGCAGTGTCTGTTTAACATAAATGTGTTGGGAGTGTGTGTACACAACCACCTTATAATGATAAAAATCCACCCAATCCTTTTTTCTTTTTTTTTGTATCTGTCTCACTGTCACAGAACAAGCAGATTCTGTATAAAAGTAAAGTCACTTTGTACAGGCCCAGCCCATGACTGCTGACGGACACTGCCGACGGACATGTCTGTTTGTGTTGTTTTGTTATAACACATAGCGAACATTGTAACAGTATTTCTGTGTGTTGCTCATCCATTGTTGCAAAACTGCTGAAAAAACTGTACATTTATATAAATAAATGTATCAAATAACCATTTGGAATCTTCCTGGTTCATTCTCAAAGTTGTTACTTCTGACGGAGTCTCTCCCTCATCAGTGTCTGACTCTGGTTCACACATATAGGACTGAACACCACTATTTTCACTGTCAGTCATATTGCTATTGATGTCTAGTTATCTGAAGCAGAGATGTCAAAACTCCGCCCTATTCTGGATATGGGGCGGGGAGCACCAGCTCATTTGCATTTAAAGACACACAAAAACAGCTAGTTTTTATTCCCACCCAAAAATGGGCATTTTCAACATGGTATAATAAATTATCAGTAGAGTATTTTGAGCTGAAAATTCACAGACACATTCTGGGGACACCAAAGATTTAAATTATATCTTCTGAAAAGGGGCATAATTGGTGTCCTTTAAGAAATTTAGGCTGCCCTGTTTGTTAAATTTTCTTTGTGAATTCAGGTTAAGATTGTTGTCTTCGGTGGTCAGATTAGTTAATTGCTGCTGTTTATTTCAGTGGTTCTGAACTGTAGGAAGAGTGACGTATGGGGCCTATGATGGTGAAACATATAGCCAGCTGGTAGTATTTTCTTTTTCTTTTTGTTGTGTCAAAACAAGCTCTTCTGGCACTATGGCTATATTTGTGTTATATGAGCAATATTACTGTCCTGAATTTAAAACAATTTGGTCATGAAGTTCACCATTTTGACATCATTGTTTCCATTGACTGTTGGGTTCTAAGTCAACATTTTACATCTGTATAGTTTCCGTGACATTACAGCCACCCGTATAATGTGTTTTGGGCACAGCATTTAATAATGTGTCTTGAACATTTTTGAAGCTTGCCCAGTCTCAATGTCCACGGCACGTGCCTGGAAAGAAAACACTACTGCTCTACTGTTCTGCGACGGTCTCATCACTGTCTTTGGAGGGTGTTGTTTTGGAAAGAAGGGGCGTTTCTAATTTAACGGCTCAGTCTTGTGGAAGCTCCAGAATGGCTAAAATCACTTACAGCACCTACTGACTATTTTTAGAATGTTTAGCCTTTAAAATCTAACTGCCATTATACTAAGGTATGGTCAGAGACTATTTAGCAGAGACGGGCCACTTCTATTAATATGAATGGGAGAAATTGGAATGGCCAACAGTCAAAGGATGTAAAAAGGAAGTCCCACCTTACAAGTAAAAGAGCCAATCACCTTTTAGATACAGACATCGCCATCGCCTAGGTCAATCAACTCCAGAACACACATGCGTATTAGCTATACAAGCCGAGTGTAAAGGGATTAATGGAAAGGAGGCGGTGAGAACCGGCTTGACAATATAAATACATACTTAATGACAAACTTAACCCAAAAGACACAAACACATATGACGGACAGCTGCCCGTAAACGCACTCTCTCTGTCGCACCACCATCCGTTTATCCCTCTCGGAGGCTTGATTAGCCTGATAAGGGGCCAGGTGTGTAGAATCACGACCTGGCCCCGCCCTCCGCTCTGTTACATCGAAAAAAATTTAGTTTTTGCGTAATCTGAGGTAAAGAAACACAATTTATGATACCAGTGTTGTGAGATTTTACTGCTGATTTGAAACATATTCTTTAATCGTAATCTTGACCAACCATTTTAGAGATTTTGGTCTTTCCCCATTCATTAGCCTCACATTCATGACTAGAAATAGCTTCTCGAGTGCATTCCAAAGATGGCTGCCAGTGAACTGACTTGCAAGAAAAACATAGGTACTTCAAAGTCCCTTTCAAGGCAAGTCATTTCGCTCAGAGGCCATCTTTAGAATGTTCCCGGGCAGGCTGGACAGCTATCTTCTATGTAAACAAGTAGCATAAGCGTGCAGCTCCTATCTACTCGAATGGGGAAAGACAGAAATCTCCAAAACAGCTGGTCAAGATTACAATCAAAGAACGTAGCTTTTTTAGCTCAGTTCACATTAAAAAATGCAATTTTTCAAGCTAGTTTAGCTAATGCACATGCACACTCAAGTTGATTGACAGGCAATGTCTGTATCTAAAAGGTGATTGGCTATTAAAAGGTGATGGCGATTGGACTTCCTGTTCTACATCCGTTACCAGTGGTATTCCAATTTCTCCCATTCATTTTAATAGAAGTGTTCCGTTTCTGCTAAATAGTCTCTGGTATGGTCCAGTAATTTAATAGCACAAGCGGCATTCCAAGAGTGCTTATATTTAGTATAAAAGCACTAGAACTTTTCACTGTCTGTATCACTCTGCTTTCCGATAAATTGTCCATCAGTCTGTGCATTGCTCAGTGACATGCAATGGTTAAAGTATGTTCATTGGTGGAGCAAAAGTAACTGGCCATATTGTTTATTTATGAAATTATGAATTGTTGATGCTGCTCTTTTTTCAATATAATAAAAGTGAATGTGTCTTTAGTGTTCCACAGAAGAAAAAAAGTCATACAGTTTGGGAACAGCATGAGGGTGAATAAATTAGATCAGAATTTTTATTTTGGGGAAAACTATCCTTTCAAAAGTTGTAAACAGTGTAATTACACATAATTTCTAAGTTCAACTTCTACAAGTTACATTTTCTAGAAACTTCTCATAACCTTAGTCAGTGTCTTTCTTTATTCTATTCTCAGAAGATAAAACAGTCTGAGTTTGTATGTTGCCTTCAATCCAGTTTTTTATTTGTTTTTTACAAATCCATTTTCACACAAACACTTTCTCATTTATTTCCCTTCCATCTGCTTCTAGCCATATTTTATTCACTCTTTCATTTCAATTCTCTGCTGCGCTAATTGCTTTTTAAGTGTAGTAAACATGCTAACCTCTCTGCACACATCAGCTCTCATTAACATCAATGAGTGAGCACAGTGCCTGCGCACATTCATACTGTATCTACTGTAAAGTTTGGGGACAAAATTGTCCCCAAAGGTGTGCGAAAACTTACAAAAAGCTCCCTTTGGGGACAGTCAGGGACTTCCTCAATCAGAAAATTGATTCACAAATTGAATGTATGGGTGGGTTGTTTTTCTTTTTTCCAACAGTGCCTACAAGGGTAGTCAAAAACTGAAATCACTCACATTGTGGATACATAAGGAAAACTGCTTAATAAACATACAAAATAATGCAAAAAGTTCGGGTTAGGGCATAGAAAAGTCAATGGAGAGTTCCCATCCTGAAAAACTAAACAAATGTCTGTCCTGACTCCTATTGTTCCAGTTTGTCTTTCTCCTTATCTACCTGCTGTAAAGCTGCTTGTGCTTGTATGTGGGTCTATATTTCTTTTTCTGTTTTATGATCTCTATAGCAAAAGTGTGAATGGAGCTCCTTCACTGTCTCCCACCCAATCCTGATGGAAATGTCAGTGGAACAAATGAGAGACACAAACACAAAACTTTCATTTTTACTTTTATTTTCAATCTTTATATCTCCTGACTCCAACCCCTCTCCTTCCTCCTTTAAATACCCTTATCTTTTATCTTTCTCCTCCTCTTTTGCTCCTTTTTATTGCCAGTGTTCTTGCACTTGTGTTTAGATTACTCCTCTACCTCCTCCATCTCTTCTAGTCACTCTGTCCATTCATACAGTACATTCACACCTTTGAGTCGATGATGTGCACTTTCCTTTGTCTTCCCCTCTGAATTCTAGGCTACACCTTTCTTTCACACCTGTGCTTTTTTCTTTCTTCGATCCATGTTCCAATTCATCTTCGTTAAAGTTTTCTTAATCTCCCTCCTTCAGTTATTTTCCTTTCTTTCTTTCTCTAATAATTTCTCTCTTTCTCTAATTAACACATATATATTCTCTATCTTACAGAATGTTTAAAATAGTGTAGAAATTTATTGTAAACGTAATTTAAAAATGATGAAGGCACATGTTTCATAGGCTCCATTTACACCTGGTACTAAGATGTGTTTCGGGTGATCCGATTAGAAGTGGTCAGTGCTAAATACAAAAAACATGACCACAAAAACCATGTACAGAGGTAGTAAAAAAAAACACATGTGACCACATCACATTTGAGGTGTAAAAGCTAATCCATCCTGATGCATCCGGTCAACCAACCGCCAAGTGTTTAACATTTTGCTAGATTGTTTTTCAAGAGTTTTAAATTTTGCCGGTTATGTGCGGATTTGTAAGGAAATAATTGTTAGATCAGAAAATTTGAAAAGTACATACATAGGGGGCCTGGGTAGCTCAGCAAGTAAATACGCTGACTACCACACCTGGAGTCACAAGTTCGAATACAGGGCGTGCTGAGTGACTCCAGTCAGGCTTCCTAAGCAACCAATTTGTATTTTTCTCCCCAATTTGGAATGCCCAATTCCCAATAAACTTTAAGTACTCGTGGTGGCATAGTGACTCACCTCAATCTGGGTGACTAAAATATATATATATTTTTTATTGTAATAGCTACACATGTATACCAAACTCTGTGTAAAGTACTTACCAAAAACAACAAACCACAGTACTCAAAAGCACAAAATCGCACACATGCCACACAATATCTAATGTAAATACCAGCATGTTGTGTACATGGGTAATAAGGTATGAGACATTCTGCAAAACCACTCAAATATCCCTCAGCATACTAGGGGGCCTCAAGGGGCCCTGGTGACCCTCAGATTTAGCTGTTGCACAGAAACAGAACAGCGTAAAAGATTTTCCAAATGTCCTTTATTTCATTAATATTTATTTTCACACATCCATCTCGTCCCAGGAATCCAAAGTATAAAGTGATGCTCAAAGGAGCAGATGAGAAAGAGATTTAACCCCAGAGAAATGCTGCTGAAACATCTTAATCTCCTCTCTGATATGTGTGTGTGTGCATACCAGTCTATTTTCAATTTAAAAACAAAATTTATGCTGAAATCAGCTTTCAGTGTTGGTTGACTCTGTGATTAGTAAGCGTGAGGAATGAGTTTAATAAGTGTCTGAAATGGGGGAGTTGCGAGTTGCCATGCGAGGTTCAGACGTGTGAAAGGCGAGCTCTGCGCACTTAGCTAGTTTTAACACTATTAATGTCATAAACTGGTGAGATTCGATACACTCTGTTCCATAACTGTTCTAGGAGGACAATATGTCAAAGAATTGAACATCATCTGGCTCTGGAGACAATAAAAGACACTTACGTTCTCAAGCTGTTTATTCCACCTATTGGCTGGAGTTTGTTATAGAGATTATCTTATGTTGTGTCACACACAATTTGTATAGAAACATCAGACTTGAGCAATCCGACGACAATGTTGTTGCGAGGTTTCTCGTAGGTGTGCATGCATGGACTGTTTGAGTTTAGAGGGAAGGACGCCAGTTGGCGTTTGTTTGGTTTGATAGAAATTTGGGGTTTGATGGTTGCACTAATGTTGGAATATGGTCTTTATAATTTAGTTTTTAACACACAAACTATTTTTCTATCATGCCAAAATGTAAAATGTTAATATGAGTGAATTATCTCTCTCCATGTGGAATGTGAATTGGTTGGGGCACCCCATAAAAAGAAGGAAAGTTATTTCACTACTTAACAGTAAGAAATATGATATAGTGTTTCTTCAAGAAATGCATCTTTCCCTGCAGGAAGCTGAAAATTGTAGGAAAATATGGTGTGGACACAAGAAAGAGCAGTGGAGTCATTAAACTAAGTAAGCATCTACAATTCAAATGTCTCAAAATGTAGGAAGAGTCATTATTGTTATAGTAGGAGAATATAGTATATTTCAGGGGCAAAGTCATATTTTGGCTAATATTTACACCTCTAACGTTAATGATCAGGGCTTTTTTTATAGATATTGAAGGGATGTTGCAAGCCGCTGGCACCCCTCATGATATAATATTGGGAGGAGACTTTAATCTTTTGATGGATTCAGTCCTTGATCATTGTGAAGCAAAATTGTGTAAGCCCCCTAGAGCAACATTGACTCTTCACAGGATGTGTAAAAATCTTGGTTTTACAGATATTTGGAAACTTATGGACCCATCTGGTAGGGACTGTCAATGTTTTCTTCAGTCCATAAGATTAATTCTAGAATAGTTTTATTTTATATATCTAAGTCCCTCATTTCATCTGTTGTGGATTGCTCAATTGGAAACATTTTAGTCTCAGATCATGCCCTGGTGAATTTAGAGGGGTTGCCACATATGGAGAAAAGGAAATCATATAGTTGGCACTAATATTTATCTATTTTTCAAAATCCTGAATTCCAACAAATTTTAAAGGCTGAAATCAATGTTTATATGGAGACAAACTGGTCCTCAGTATCCTATGTGAGCTTGGCTTGGGAGGCACTTAAGATGGTTCTTAGGGGCCAGATCATACAGTATGCCTCATTCACTAAAAAGTTGGAAGGGTATTTTAAAAGTGCCGAGACAGAGCTGAACTAGATTGAAATATAGATATAATTCCATTTTGTAATGGAAGGTGGAGATTTGGCTATTCAGGGCAAGAACTTTGAGTTAGGGGACAAGGCAGGAAAACTTGGCTAGATGTATATATTCTTTTTGTGTGTGTGTGTATGCACTCATGTGTGACCACAGGGGTGTTTGTTGAGGGTCGGGTGGGGTTGTCCCAAATGTCCCAATATCTGAAGACTAAAGCCGACAAAAATGGTCTAGGCCAAATTGTAAATCAGGGCTAAAATTGGTGTTTAAGTAGTCGTGTAATCCAAATTTAAGGGCGAGATTTGATTTTTTTTTTTTCTATATTAGTGATACACAGTGCAGGCCATTTGAGATTAGCCAATCTCTGCCTCTTAGTGAAACTGCACAAAAATGTCTTCTGCATCATGATTTGATCCTTACTGTATACATTAATTTTGGTGATGTAATGTGAGGAATATTCTACATATGTGTCGTCACCTGGAGTTCTGAAGCAAAAAAAAGTACTTTCTTTATTTGAATTGATTGCATCAATCGATCTGAATACTGCATAAGCATGGGTCAGATTTTAAGCATGTACGTACATATTATATGAAGTTATCTACCCCCTTAAGAGTAACTGTTGTATGACTTCAGCAGTAATTTAAGTTTGTTTAGTTTCTTAAAGGAATAGTTCACCCACAAATTTAAATTCTCTCATCATTTACTCACCCTCATGTCATCCCAGATGTTTATGACTTTCTTTCATCTGCTAAACACAAACAAATATTTTTAGAAGCATATCTCAGCTCTCATTTAATGTAACGGCAGCATAAAACTAATTCATACGATTCCATTGGTTTAATCCATATCTTCAGAAGCGATATGATAGTTAAGGGTGAGAAACATAAATATTTATAAGTAATTTATTACTATATATCTCGATGTTTGACCAGCCTCAACCAGTAGGTGGCTGAATGTGAAAGTCACATGCAAGTGTAGATTTACAGTAAAAAATTACTTAAATGTTGATCTGTTTCTCAGCCAGGGGCGTCAGACTGGGGGGGTAAAGGGTACCGAGTACCCAGGGCCCGAGGCAGGGGGGGCCCCTTAGAAGTCAGTTTTCTATACATACAATTTGGTACGGGGGCCCAGCAAGATGGTTTGTACCCAGGGCCCAAAATTTGGTGCTACGCCCCTGTTCTCAGCCACACTTATCATGTTGCTTCTGAAGACATAGACATACAGAGCTGAAATGTAATGCTTGTATTCTGCAGAAGAAAGAAAGTCATACACTTCTGGAATGGCATGAGGGTGAGTACATGTAGTTTTTGGGTGATCTATCCCTTTAAGGGCCAGATTGACCAACTAACCTCTTTGTGTCAACAGGCAGCTGGGAAAGGTTTGAAGGTAAACTCCACAGGATGCAGGAGACATGAGGGCCCAAAGTCAGAGTAACATATCATATTTCCTATCGTTCGTTCCTATATCTCATCTTTCCTATATCATTTTTGTTTCTGATTGTAAAATTATATTGTTCCAGTCTATGAACTCAGTTCCTTATTCATTCTCTCCTTATTCTCTTCCTCCAGCTCATCCCAACTATCCAATATTCCATCTGATAATACTATCTCTTTCTTTCACACACATACTTTCTCTTTCTAAACACTAAAAGAATGTTTGGTATTTCCTTTACCACTGCCTCCTATATCTCTCCCTCTTTTTCACTTCTATTACTCTGTTCCAAATGGCTTCTTCCCCACTTCATGTCTCTTACCTTCTTCTCCTCACCTCTTTTTTTTTTCTTTCTCTTGATTAGAAATTAATACATTCAGATTGGGCATCATTCACGTCACACTCATTGCTCTACAAAGTGATTACTTTCTGCACAGATTAGTCATGACATTTCTTTTTCAAACTCTCCTTTTCATGCTCACTGTTTTCTGTCATTCTCTGATTTTTTGGGGATAAAAGGGAATCTCTGATGTTTTTTTCACCATAAGGTTTGATGGTGATAGTGAAGGAATCATCATCATCTTTCAGGATCATCTTTCTTTCCCATTCTGACATTCAGTTTGGTGTTCAGGAGATTGTCTTGACCAGGACCACACCCCTAAATGCACTGAAGCAACTGCCATGTGATTGGTTGATTAGATAATTGCATTAATGAGAAATTGAACAGGTGTTCCTAATAATCCTTTAGGTGAGATATATATATATATACACACACACACACACACACACACACATACACACACATATATACACTAGAATGTGTTTGGCTATGTTCACACCACCGCTGAATGTGTCCCAAATTAAATTTTTCTTCACTCACATGTGACACAGATCTGTTAATTGGATGACCATGGAACAGCCACAACTTGCACTTTGAATTGGACATTTTCAAATCCGATCTGGGACACTTTCATGTGTGGAAATAAATCGGATACATATCTGATTTTTCCAATGTGTCTTCACACTGATTTTTAACATCAATCTATCTCAACATTCGTCACTTGCACGCTTGATTTACCACATGATATGCCTGCAATGGTTTAAATGTTTAAATTTCAAGTCATATCTTTCCTAGTTAATGCATTCAGTTCCTTTTTAAGACAAGAAAATAACATTTTAGGCTTTGAACATTGGGTTCAGTGGTTCGTTTTAATTTCTCAAAATTAACATTAAATTTATCCTATGCAATATGGCTCGTGCAGAAAATAGTCTATGTTAATATGAAATAATTACAGATTACAACTTTTACCTTACATACTGAATATATAATGCCGTTTTTCCTGCTGTCCTTTTATTTAAATTTTTTCTCGCTCATAATATTTCATTCTTGAGCTTCAATGGTAATTAAATTCCATCCTACGACTGCAAATTACTTTATTTAAAATTACTTTATCCATGTGGTCTTCAATCACTGGCAGATATTTTATTAGTTAGTCAGTAAGTGTCAATTTCTGGTAAAAAAAAACTGCTAATAACAATTTACAATAAGTAATAACAAATAACATTAAGTTAATTCATTATACATACAGGTGAGGACAGAAGTTTTCATACACCTTAGCCAAACATATTTAAACCCAGTTTTTCACAATTCCTGACATTTAGCCATAGAAAAAATTCCGTCTTAGGTCAGTAATGATCACTATTTTATTTTAAGAATGTGAAATATCATCAGGGGCCTGGGTAGCTCAGCAAGTATTGCTGCTGACTACATCCCTAGAGTCGCAAGTTCAAATCCAGGGTGGATTGACTCCAGCCGGGTCTCCTAAGCAACCAAATTGGCCCGGTTCCTAGGGAGGGTAGAGTCACATGGGGTAACCTCATCATGGTCGTGATTAGTGGTTCTCGCTCTCAATGTGGTGCATGGTAAGTTGTGCGTGGATAGCGGAAAATAGCATGAGCCTCCACATGATATGAGTCTCCACGATGTCATGCACAGTGAGCCACGTGACAAAAGCGGAGGCTGACTATTTCAGACGCGGAGGCAACTGAGACTTGCACTCCGCCACCCGGATTGAGGTGAGAAACCAAACCACCACGAGGACATAGTAAGCAGTGGGATTTGGGCATGCCAAATTGGGGATAAAAATAGGATTAAAAAAAATATATATATATATATATATTTTTTTTAATTAACATTTTCAGCATTAATTCCATTGCCGAGAATAATACTGCTTGGAGGTGTGCTCTTTAGGCTGTGGCCAGTAAGTAAACAGAACACAGTAGGAACCACCTAGCAACTACTCAGAATGCTTTAGCAGCCACATAGAAACACCCTGGCAACCAATACCATAGCCTCATGGCTGCCAGTTGTGCACACGTAAGCACCACTGACAGAAAAACATAAAATCAAGTTTTATTTATTTTAACACTCTGATCCAACACAGTCATAATCTAGATTTTTTTTGCTCTTCTTCTCTCTTTCAATATCTCTGTTTTTGATATCACCTCCAACCTACAAGTTTACATTCAAATGGACATACAGTATTTTACTCACAAAGAGAGCAGCTGCAGTAGGCAGTGTGATATATTTGGCTTGCAAGCGCACCACTGAAAACTAGAGCATGCGGAGGGTCGTTTCCCGAAAATCCAGCTCCCTCCTCTCTATACCTCCTGTTATTTCTCTCTCTTTATCTATCTCTCTGTTTTCATCAATTCACCCACATTCTTCCCTCTACCACTTCCATACTAATCCTAAAGTTCTGTCGCCATAGCAACAACTATCGTCTGCAAAAATACCCCCCAGAAATCTCTCTTTATGTGTATGCTTGTTACTGCCCACCGTATGCAGACTGTCTCAACTGATGGTGCTTAGAGAGATGGGGCGAGAATCAGAGATATTGAGAATCAGCTAACTAATGCAGAGAGCGGACAAAGAGAAACAGTAAGCCATAAGTGAGTTTACCAACAAAAAAATCCATGCAATGACAGGAATGGTGACTGAGGCTAACATACTGCCTAAAATCTCCTTTTGTGTTCCACGAAAGAAAGAAAGTCATACTGGTTTGGAACAACATGAGGGTGCATCAGTGAAGACAGGATTTTCATTTTTGGGTGAACTATCCCTTTAAATCTAAATAACAAAAAGAATGACAGACAAACACATCCTCTTAGAATCAAGCCAAAAATACAAAGAAATTCAACTGAACGCAACGAAAGACTGAACAGGTATCATGATGGGGAGAGCCATTACCATGGTAACAGAGAAACGAGTGAGCATGAAAGCGGGGTAAGAGGAATAGAGGTAGACAGACAGAAGAGGAGGGGGAAGCATGCCATCACCATGGTAACTAAAGACGAGGGTATCCTGAGAGACAGAGAGAGACAGGCTAAAAACACAAAATACACATAAAGGAAGAGGGAAAGCACATTTTTCGTTATCATCTCGCTCCCTCTCTCTCCATCGCTTTCGTTTTCATTCTCTTGCTCTCGGCTCTCCAGTGCACCCACTCATTCAAGCAGAGCTGCTTCCATTTGCTAATCTAATGTGTGTATGTGTGTGCATAAGAAGAGCAGTGATTTAGTGTATGTGCATGTGAAACTGCAAAGGGACAGAGAGTATGTGTGTCTGTGTATCTATGTGCATGTAGACGAGAAAAAGGAAGAGAATGTGGATGAAATATAAATTGAAGTCATTATTCACTGAAAACTTTGTCATGAGAATCTTGCTTGACAACTGTTGTACGATGTAGTGATTAACGAATTTGAAATTTTTCACTGTCACTTAAAGTATTCTGCCTAAGGATCAGGGCTGCTGCCCCAAAGGTTGTAGTCCCAAGTAGGGTTGGCACTGAGCACCCTAATTACAATGATTAATCTTGCTCTGTTTTGTTGCCTTAAGAAACAAACCTAACCCCAGGTTGCAGCAGGAGGGACTGTCCCTGCAATACATCTTCTGATAATCACTTTGGATGAAGTACAGTATCTCCTAATTTCCAACTAACCAATAGGTTGTTTTTCAGGAGCAAGAACATATTATAGATAGCAAAAAGCCCCTTCTGACATCTCAAACCATTTGGATAAAACAATATGGGGACTAAAAATAATAGATTTGATTATATTTAAAAATGTTCTTGTAACACAAAGCTGTGTATTAAAACACTGTTAGAAAACAACTTAGGATAGTGTTTCAATATATATATAAAAAGAAGCAAAATCACATTAGAGTATGAAACCTGTAACAAAAGCGAATGTCCATAAAATACACCTTGATCTTTTCTTTTTATTTAAATTTCCTAGTAGGCGATTTTGAACGTCTATAAAGCACTGATTTTGCATAGTGCTCTACGTGGATCTACACTTGGTCTCTGCATGTTTCCATCAAGAAAGAATATTTATGAATAAGTTTAAACATCATCAGATCATCAGCGAAGCTTTCCATTTCTCAAGTCCAAAGATATTTTATACATTCTTCATTTCATTGCTTTGTCCAGTGTTTAATTTATCATCCATTTTTATTATCCATTTCCATTTTATTATCCATTGTTTTGTCTTATTTGTTTAGCACTTAACAATAAGGTTGTATACGTTAAAATTAGGTAACACAATAGTTAACATGAAAATTACAAGGAATAATACTTTTACATTTTTAATCTTCGATTACGTTAATTGCTACATATGTATCCAAATACATTATTAACATGAGTGTAATTAACATTAGTTAGCTAATGCATTATGAACTATTATGAACATTGATTATGAACATTAATAATGAACAACAGTATATTTAATGATTAAAGCTGCTGTAAGGGATTTTACCCTTTCTAGAATTTCCACGAGACTGAGCCGTTAGATTAGCCATGCCCCTTCTTTCCAAAACCCGTACTCCAAAATTTGCTTTATTTAGACCGAAACAGATGTCAAAAACAACAGCAGCAAAATAGTACCCTCAACTGACAACTGTTATGAACAACATGGCATAAAAATGGCATTAAGCCTCAATTTTATTCTTCATACAATGAAAGTAAAGGATGTCTGAGGCTAACATCTCTCTGTTTGTTACATGTGAGAAAAACTAATTCATATGGTTTTAGAACAACATGAGAGTGAGTAAATAGAAAAAGACAGAAATTACCTTTTTATAAATGTTTGTGAATGAACATTTCAATAATTATGTTTATTCATGTTACTAACTGAGCCCCTTTTATTGCTCCTATATAATTTATTTTCTACAACTTCAGTCATTTTTAGTCAGCATTGCTGTTCCCTCATCATCCAGTGTAATTTAATTCTCACGTTCGCCATGTTTTACTATGGTCTGCAGTCTTGTGCATTAAGGTGCTTTGTGTTCTGCGTGCTATCTGATTGGGCAATGGTGATGAGGGTCAGTCTCTGATTGGCTGAGGCACTTTGTTCTGTCCACTTAGCTCTTGTCCCTCCCTGAAATTATTCTTACCTCGTTCACTCTCTCTCTTTCTCTTCCTCTCACTCCCCAACCTTTAACATCTCTGTAATATATTTTTGTAAGTTTCTGCCATTCCCTTTGTGAGTTACTATGGTTACCAGGTCTCTAGCACTCCCCCACTTCACCCCATCTCACAAGCCTCTGCTTACAGAGTTGCTATAGTAACAGATTTATTTAAAAGAGAGACAGAGCAAATAAAATTCCCCCTTCATGCCTCCCTCTCTCTTTTTTCAGCAATAACTGCAGTGCTTTCACATACATTCAGAAATTCTGACAACAGACCGATGTTGTCAGGTATCAGATTAGATGACGTCACCTAATGACATCATCGGCATATGACGTAATGCACACCATGGTCACAGCATTATACTGCATCATCAACTACATCAAAAATATAATGTATAAAATCATATACTGTATAGGGCGAGACGGTCCAATACTGAAGAAACACTCAGACAAGTAGCACCCACCAACCTATATAGGCTATACTGTATACATGTTGCTTGCAATGTCCTCATGTACACTATTCAAAGTGTTTATGAAGACATTCCTAGCAAAACAAAAAGACTCACTCTTTAAAGGTAACTCCAACTTAAACAGTAAATATGTAAAGCCTGTATGCATACTAAATTAATCTTTCTCTTCATTCATTTTTCTTTCTGTTCACTCTTGGTAATCTTTAGCTCCCTTATGTTCAAGAAAACATTCCAAGGTCCAGTGGTGGATTTAGGCATGGGTGACATGGGCAGTTGGTCAACATCTTTGGGGGACGTTCTCATTTAGAATCACTGAAGGTCAACCAATTTGGGGGCGTTCTCATTTAAAATCACATAATTTATTTTGAGAAAGCCTAGCTACATTGACCCAAGCACATAAATAGGGATTCATTATGGTCTTTTATGCTTTTGGCTTTGTACATGGATGCAGTATTAGGAAATAAACTGACCTTGTTTTGTAAACTGGCACTTTTATATTAATTTAACAATGCATTTGGTGATTGGGAACAGCTCTCTGAAGTCCAATGAAATGAAAAATTGCAATATATTGTAGTTTTTAAAATCGCAATACACCAAAAATAAAGAATCGCAATAATATTGTATTTGTAATTTTTTTTATCATTCTATAAATTGATTTTAAGAAAATATCGGCCTAATTATCCGTTATCTGCCTTTTCCCAACACCTTAGTTATCGGTATTGGCAAAATCAACTATCGGCCGACTTCTCCTCTGGGCTGTTGACCCTGAAACGAAAACTGAGAGCACAAGCTCAAGGGAACTCAAATATTCATATGGCACATATATTTGACAAATTCAAAATAAAAACACAATTCAAAGCAATCTGTTTCTCTGAAACAGAGAATGGGCCAAGTATTAGGTACATTTTCTAAGAGTTATTATTATATAGTTATATATATATATATATATATATATATATATATATACACACACACATATACATAGTGTCTCTTAAAACTCATTGCATATGTTGTGGACACTACTAATAGTTACTGTCTCATTAGGAAAAGTGCATGACGTAAAACTGAAACATGCATAGATATCCATGGATGAACTGTATAATCATATATGGAAGACATAATGTTCTGTGCAGTTTTGTGGAGTTTTTAGTTTGTAAAGCTAACCTCTTACTGTGCTGGCATACTGACAAGTACATTATTGTTTAATTTTGTGACAAAGAAAATATTGAAAATATTTCACATCATAGGTCTACACGTAATGTGCATGGATTATAGAATTTTTTTTCTTTCCTTAAAAGAGGGAGATGGATTCAAGCTGAATGCATTACATTTGGAAAGGTAATAAATATAGGCTAGTCTATATTTCAGCAAATGTATATTAAGCAAATTTTGGCAAATTCAGAAATTAACTGCTTAAGTTCCAAAACCATGATTATAAGGTTCGTGGTATTGAAACTTTTAACCTCCTGAGACCTGAGTGTGACTGCTGTGTGCATTTTCTATTTCCTTTTTTGATTTGTAACTAGAAGCACCTAATAAACATGCAAATATTTTTCCTAAAAATGTATGGCAACATTTGTGGTCAGTTGGACTATTTTGTGAAATTTTAAATAATACCAAGATATAGGAGGTCAGATTTAAAAGAAAATGTAATCAAATTGTTCATTACGTTTCCAGTAGTGTTGGTGTCACAGTTCTGGCATGTGTGCCGGAGTTAGGGGTTACTGGTGCGCAGTACACCCTTGGACAAAAACCCCGGACATCGCACACTCCTCCCCGCTAGGCTGCTGATTGGTACAGATAGTCATGTTATATCAGCCCTGGTGGTATCCGGCTCCAAAGGGAATTTCATTGACTGACTCCAAATGGATGCTTCCCAGGATCCCATTGGATGAGCCCATCACCGCCCACATGCTTAGTGGCAAGCCCCTGTCAGTCAAAACCATTCCACTAAGCTGGTCACTTTGATCTCTGGAAACCACACTGAACAGCTGTCTTTTACCTCATCCGATCCCCTTTGACCCCAGTTGTGCTGGGACACCCTTGGTTGGTTACACACAACCCACACATAGATTGGGCAACCAACACTGTACTTGCCTGGCGCTCTTTTTGTTCTTCACACTGTCTTAACTTTGCTGTTTCCCCTGTCCAGTCTTGTGTTTTGTTGCAGGATGAGCCAGCTGATATATCAGGAGTGCCGTTGGCATACCATGATCTGAGGGTGGTGTTCAGCAGGTCCCGCGGCATGACCCTCCCTCCTCATCGCCCGTACAACTGTGCGATTGAATTGCTTCCTGGCACTTCTCCTCCTCGAGGATGGTTGTATTCACTCCCGAGAGGGAGGCAATGAACAGGTACATTACTCATTCTTTGGCAGCCGGTCTCATCCACCCTTCCTCATCACCCGCAGGGTCAGGGTTCTCGAAGGACGGCTCGCTTAGACCCTGCATAGATTATCATGTGCTGAATGACATCACAGTAAAGAATCATTATCCTTTGCTATTGATGTCCTCAGCCTTTGAACTCTTGCAGGGGTATCCGTCTTTACGAAGTTGGACTTACGCAACGCCTTCCACCTGGTTTGTATCAGGAAGGGGGATGAGTGGAAGATGCGATTTAACACGCATATGTGGCACATTGAATATATGGTTTTGCCTTTCGGATTGGTCAACTCCCCCGCCCTCTTCCAGGGGCTCGTGAATGACATGCTTGGAGCCATGGTTGATCTTTTTGTCTATGTTTATCTTGACGATTTTCTGATCTTCTCCCAGAATATGTAGTATCATGTGCGGCACGTCAGACAGGTGCTTCAGCAGCTGTTAGATAACCGGCTGTTTTTAAAGGTGGAGAAGTGTACTTTTCACCGTTTTCGGTTCCACTCGGACCTTCGTTGTGGAGGTGGATGTGTCCGAGGTTGGTGTTGGAGCGGTCCTTTCTCAGCACTCTCCCTTGGATGGAAGGATGCATCTGTGTGAATTCTTTTCGCACCAGCTGACCTCCACAGAATGGAATTACGATGTTGGTAACCAGGAATTACTGGCTGTCTGGTTGGCTTTGGGCGAGTGGTGTCATTGGCTAGATGGTTTGGAGATACCTTTCGTGGTTTGACTGATCACAAGAACCTAGAGTACGTCCGTAGTGCTAAACATATAAACTCTAGGCAGGCTCACTGGGCCTGATTTTTTTACTAATTTTGATTTCAACCTCTCGTATAGTCCTGGCTCCACGAACGTCAAGCACAACTCTGTTATTTCAAAATCGAGACCTCCACCACCCGAGCGGATACCATTCTTCCCAAGGTATCCTGGGAGGTGGAGGCTAAAGTCACACCGCGTCCCATGTCAACAGCGGGCAAACTGTTAATTCCGCGATCAGTTTGAACGCACTTCTGTGGAGTCATTCGTCTAATGTTACCTGCCTACTCATACCAAAACACTCATTAGACAGCTGGTGTCTGGTGGCCATTGCTTGTACTGGACGTTCACCATTTAGTTGCTGCCTGCCCTATTTGTGCGACCAATAAGAGTTCCTGTAACCCCCCAGCCAGGCTCCTCCAACCGCTGTCGGTGCCTTTGAGACTCTGGTCATATATTGCCATGGATTTTGTAAATCCCCCTCCCCATGGCAACACAGTCATTTTGACTTTATTTGACCGGTTCTTCTGTCATGGTTCCGGCATGTGTGCTGGCTCTAACTCCTTATTTTTCACTCCCTCGTGTCTTACAGGTAGAGCCGACAAGCGTGATCAGCGTTTCTATAAGAACGCTGATCGATCACGGCTCTCTTCTTATTCCTCGTGTTTCCCCTTTCTTCGCGAGTTTACTGTTTTCTATTACTGTTCACATGTGCGCTGTTTACAGTGAAGTCTAACTATTCTCTCTTCTGTAGTTGGAATAAGCTCGAGCATCTGTTGGTTGCCTGTCTATTGATGGGCAGTTACCTGTCAGCTTGCAGTAATTCTCACCAGTTGGTGCCCAGGACTGTGGAGGAGTATTCCTCAATTTCTGCCCGCGTCTCGGGAGATTCTTCTGGGCTTTGCCTGCACCTCACCAGCTTCTTCACTAGCTCATGTATCTGTGGTTGCCAGTCGATTGAGGTGTGGTTACCTGTCTGCTTGCATTCACTCTCACCAGTTGGTGCCCAGGACTGTGGAGGAGGATTCCTTGATTTCTGCCCTCGTCACTGGAGTTTCGTCTGGTCCTCACTTGCACCTCACAAGCTTCTACAGACTCTCATCTGAGTACTCCAGACTTCCACAACGCACACATTCCCCATACGACCACACTCTTCACTAGCCCGTGGCAGCTCGCTGGTTCTCAGACTTCTTCTGCCGTCGCAAGGTCGCCTTGACATTTGAGAACTTGTGAATAAATACTGTTGAACTCTCTCTGCTTTTGGGTCCTTTATCCTCCCCACTCCCCAACCGTGACAGTTAGTTATTCATGTTTTTGAGAAGTTAAAGACATTACATCAGAAATTAGCATAATTAATTCTGATTCAAAGTAATGGCCAACATCATCCAATTACTGCCAACAATGTTCAAATTAAATTATATATTATAACTTCTGAATCGATCTACTGATTTCCATTGTCCCATGTCTGCAAAACATGTTGAGTTGTCCAAATATCATCTGCAGCCTGAAACTGAACATTTGATTAAAATAAAGTTTGGATTAAATGCACTTAGCTGCATAGAGAGCTATAGAATGCTCAATTGCTACCTATTTAGTGAATGACTTAACCTCCAGTGAGCTGTCTGTCTTCACTGGTCTCAGAACAGTTTGAAATGCACCTTATTTTCATCCTAACTCCATATAAGGCCTCTGAAAGCAACTGAAAGGGACTACTTTTATAGTGCTTTTTTGTTCTTTTGGGAGCATGGGAGCCCATGGTCACTGTATAATATTTCACTGTAGCGTTCATCCTTTTTTTTTTGTTCCAAAAAATAAATATGCCCCATTCTCACCTATTTATTGTTTGGGAGTTAAATGGAATACTTCGTTCATTGTCATTCTGCTTTAATGGCAACCTTTCATTTCTCTCGCTTTAATTGTCTGTTGTTGTAAATGTTTTTTGTTAAGAAATTCTATGAATTTTCCACATGCACAGAAGCCTTTAGAACAATGCCATAACCAGATGTTCACACGGTTACAGTTTAAATATAGGAGGACAAGTGTGTTTATGTGTGTGTCCACATATGTGCTTGGAAGTATGCATGTATGCATGCATGTACACCTGTATTTGCGCTCTTCTGTATCTACAAAGAATCATTTTTTTCCAAGCGTACACGTATGTCTTCACACCTGTGTCCTAGTTATTCATCTAATAAAATTACTACTACCTTCCAGTAACCCACAGGAGAGATCTTCAGCCCAGACAGATCTGGGACTGATATTTCTTCTACACGGGCATCAGACTTATCATATAAATTAGGTGTTTCCTAATGATCATCTCTACTGAAATTAAGTATCATCTGTGGTTATATTTGGCAAGAATTGTATGAGATATATATATATATATATATTAGACAACATATATTAGATTTACAATATTCAATATTTTGTATATATACAAATATAGGGGAGACCGGTGCTAGTTGTCCAACTGCACAATTGTGTGTTTTCTCTTGCAGTGGTTTAAAGTTTAAAGTTCAGAGTAGTTTAAAGTTGTCTAAAATTAGAATCATTTTTGTGAATTTCACCCTCCAAAGTAAATTTTCACTATTATAATATTTTCGTTATAGCTCTTGGGTAACACTATATTATAAAGCTGTATTTTTCAGGAGTCAGGATGTGCCCAGGTTTTCACATGTTTTACATGTAATTAATGTATACAATTGATCAATTACAATAGTTGTTTGCTGAAACAGTGCTTTTTAGTTTTTACATTACCTTTTACATTTTTTGGTGTTTCTTGAATCATTTTGTGCATTCTAATCGTTTTTTGTTTTTTTTTTTTGCTTTAAAAAGGCCTATTAATATACTGTTTAATACAGGTGTAGATTTTGCTTTGGTGGTTGTGACTGATGGAAATTTCAATGTTCACATGAAACTTACACCACTTGTTTAGTGGCAAGTTCAATACTGACAACTTGCCCCATATTGTGTGACAAAAATCCCTACTATTTGGGCATGTTGTCATAGAAGGTCAGTGTGTTTTCTATGAACTGAATCTTCTGGGCAAAAATTTTGAACATTTTAAATAGCTTTTTTCGTAGCCAAGTCTTGACATATTCAAAAATAAACCCCTGGGAAATATTCACAGATGTAGTGTGAGAATTAGCCCTAGTCTCCCCTATACATAAACCAGTCAGTTTATTCACTAATTATTTAAGCGATATAATGCAAGTGTGTGAAGCAACATGATGTACTATAATATACTAAGCAAAGCTATTGCCTCTTCAAAGAGAAATTCCTCTGTTTTAGGAGAAGACATCTATCACTGTAGAAATCATTGAATCATTCATAAAATAAATAATTGCTGTTTGGTCCAAACTTGCAAAACTAAATGAATACATCTTTCAACACAACGCATGTTTTTCTCCATGTCTAATGTTACAGAGAGAAAACACTAGATACTTCTGGTTTGCATATCCCGAAAATGGGTTGTCCCAGAGGTGATAAATTATGGTTGTGTACAATAAGTGTCATCCAGAATTAATGTTCACCTTTATACCTACATGTATATAAGTGTTGTACATGGCACAATTGTGTGTGACATGTATACAAGAAAACATTCCTGCACATACTGTATATTTCTTATAGGCATGCCATAGTTCCATGAATGAGAAAACTCTCTCAGCTGCAGTTAAATCCAGAGGTAATTTGAGGGCAACCACATGGAGTGTAAAAATTCATAATCCCCTCAATGTAACTGAGAGTCACTATCAATGAATGGCTTTATTCATAAGCAGAAATTCTGTCTCATATACTGGAATTTAATGCATTTAATGCACATTCTGCTCTTTTACTGCTTGTCCACTAACTCACTCTGGATCACTGTAATGTTTTTTTTTTTTCTAATTGGGTCAGTTTAAAATCTTGCAGATAATTGTTGATGTTTGCAAGTTCTGCTGTACATAAAAAGTAGGAAGGTAACATGAGACCTCAAGGTTTGATAATGTGTAATTTCACTAACCTTATGTTCAATCATAACCATTGTCTTCACTTTTAGACTAAAGCCTTAACCCAAAACTTTATGTAAATCTTACACTAAATCTTATTTAAGTCTGTCTTCTCTAATTGTGACTGAATGATTCGTTCAGATATGCAAACCAATCACTTTTAACAAGCACACACGTATACATTATACTGCAGCTGACATTAATGTTGCTAAAGCTGGAATACTATTTTGATTATCTATAAATGAAAATAATATTTATGTATACACAGTCAACTAAAGAGAGTTCAATTACAAGTAGATCTATTCTGGTCAGGCAGAAAGTGAATATTATAATTAATTAAACTTTTAAAAGAGACAAATAATAATAATAAGACAAAAATAACTAAAATAAGATATAGGCCTAGTTATAATAACAAATAAATCTTTAGAGGTTTAATAGGATGCAAACAATTATTTCTAAAGAAGCTAAAAGAATAATCAAAGTAACGCTTAACAATAAGGTTCCATTCGTTGACAATGAACAATACATTTTTTCAGCATTTTTTATTCTAAAAAAGGGAAAGCAGCTCTATTGAAAATACTAAACCAAAACACTTGAAATCAACTTAATATATTTATGTTTGATATGAGAACATAATTATATTGTGTTAAGCCCAAGTGATATTCAACAGAGTGATATGGTCAAATCGCAATGAAATGTTCAAATGGTTTCACATTTCTAACGGATAGTGTTCACTCAATGTGATTTTTACTGCTTGCTCAATTAACGTATTTAAAATTTGCTAATGAAACACAATGCTTTAGGATTTGGCCTCAAATTAATTTCATTGTGTACAATCCTATGTTCACTCAATCCATTTGTGTTGGGACTATGTGAATAATATTTGTATTCTGTATTGCTGAAACAGAGCAGGTGATTTCCAGTTCCATGCATTCTACACAAAATGAAATTAGTAGGAGACTTGTTAGTGTTTAATGTTCTGTTATGTTGGCATTTGGAGGACTTTCTGTCATGTTGAATTTTTTTGGAGGTTACCATTGTGGGTAAGAGTGGAGCTAATGGTTAGGTTGAGGTCAAGGTTACTACTGGAATAATGTGTATGTATTGTTGTTTAATGAAGCAAATACTGAGAGATCATAGGTGTAATGACTAATTGGTGATCTGAAAACTCTCAGCAGCACCATACTTGTACAATATAAATATATATATATATTAGCTCAGTTGAGCTGAGTGGCAAATATCAGGTGAGTAAATACAGACAGGGTATAGACACGATGAACAGATAACTCACAACAGTCTTATGATACTTGCAGGCAATAATTACATATGACACATGTATGTTTGACATAGTAGAAAGGTCTGGAGTCTCAGAGATACTATCGATGAGAACAGCCAAAGTGTATGTGTGAAAGACTGAGATTTTTCAATATTGGAATTGGATCGGAAGTGAAAAAGTGGTATCAGTTGTTTAGGACATCTACTTTGTGCATGACAAGTAATTAACACTAGTAATTTTTTGACAGATTGTTTCACTTTTAATAGACTATATCACAATTCCAATGGGTCAGAAGTTTACATACACCAAGTTAACTGTGCATTTAAGCAGCTTGGAAAATGATGTTGAGCCTTTAGACAATAAGCCAATTAGCTTGTGATAGAGGTGTAGAGATGAACGTAGTTTGGTGTGAAAAGTGCAAATCAATCCCAGAACACCAGCAAAGGACCTTGTTAAGATGCTGGAGGAAACAGGTAGACAAGTATCTATATCCACAGTAAAACAAGCCCTATATCGGCATAACCTGAAAGGCTGCTCAGCAAGGAAGAAGTGTTGTGGAATATTGCGAAGAGTTTCTCTAAGTTGAAGAAAACTTTCAGAGTCTTGAGTTCCAGATGCCAAAGTTGTAGTTTATTGATCACCAACAAACAAGAGACCAGTCAGCTGATTGTTCTGACTCTATCCTCCTGAGTTCTCAGTTATATACCTTTTTGTTATCTTCTCGCCCATTATCTCTGACCAATAGAATAATTGCTCTTGTCTCTTTCCTTCGCCACCAATATGTTCTATTTTCCTTACTAATTAAATATTGGTGGAAAATCCCTCATCTAATTATTTTTTAAAAAAAACATACATCAACTGGTAACTCCACTTATTTTTGACATAAGTCATAGTTCATGATAAAAGTTCATCAATTTTAGAAACACCTGTGTATGATACAAACAGCCATGTCCCCATCACATACCTTTTACCTTTGCCCTACATTTCAGTGTACCCTCATAATGAGGCGGCCTTGTTTGTTCATACACAGTATCATTTGATTAATGAAAGAAAATACAAGCTCCAAAGATATTTAACTCATCAGGGTACAACACCATGCCAGAAACATACCATATAAGAGATATCTAACTTATTAAAAGTGTTTTCGTAAGAAGTGCATCCTGTATTTTAATGAGACACACCATATATTTTAGAGATACGTGTCAGCATAAAGGAAATACACCAAAGATATATGTCAGAATACTACTAATTAACAGAAACAGCAAAACACCAGCTGCAAGAATACAAGACACCATTCATATAATAACTGATTAAAGAAGTACATCCTGTATTTCAAGGTTGTATACCATTCTTTGTGTTCTCTGCAGCATCAACACTTTTAGTAACCTCATATGCTCTCTCCTGGCTCACACAAAGGCCTAGAAACTCATATAAGTATTTTGATATCTAAGAATGATTATTATACCATCTAAAAATGATTACTCTACAATAGAAGCCACTTCTCCAAAACTGCCATAAAAAAAGCTAGACTACAGTTTGCGTGTAGACAGGGGACAAAGATCTTACTTTTTGGAAAAAATTCCTCTGGTCTAATGAAACAAAAATGTAACCATAATGACCACTATTACTGTAACAACTGTTATGTTTGGAGAAAAAAGGTGAGGCTTGCTAGCCAAAGAACACCATCCCAACAATGGAGTATGGGGGGTGGCAGCATCATGTTGTGGGGGTGCTTTGCTACAGGAAGGACTGGTGCACTTCACAAAATAGATGGCATCATGAGGACAGAAAATGATGCGGATATATTGAAACAACATCTCAAGATATCAGCCAGGAAGTTAAAGCTCAGTTGCAAATGGGTCTTCAAATGGACAATGACCCCAAGCATACATCCAAAGTTGTGGCAAAAGGGTGGCTTAAGGATAACAAAGTCGAGGTACTGAAGTGACATCACAAAGTCCTCCTGACCTCAATCCAACAGATAATGTGTAGACAGAACTGAAAAAGCATGTGTGTGCAAGGAGGCCTACAAACCTGACTCCAGTTCTGTCTGGAGGAATGGGCCAAAATTCCAGAAACTTGTGAGAACCTTGTGGAAGGCTAACCAAAATATTTGACCCAAGTTATACAATTTATAGGCAATGTTACCAAATACTAACAAAGTGTAGGTAAACTTTTAAGTATTTCAAAAGTACAGTGAGAGTGCAGGAACTTAAGAAACATACAGTAATGCACAGGTCTGAAAAGCTTAGCATTTTTCTTCTGTAAAATGTCATACTTTTATGTTTATACAAGGGCACTTGAAATTGCACTGGGAATGTTAAAAGATAACACTGCAGACTAATTAAAAAATAACATCATCGTCTCTTCTGTCCTCCCTCAATCTTTTCTTTCCCTCCCTTTGCATTCCTATCCTTGACAGATTGAGTCGGCCCTGTCTCCTTATCTCTCCATCATGCTATCCCTCCATCACAACATGTCTGTGTCACTTGGTGCTCTCATTCTCAATCTGTCCATCATTCTCTCTTTCTCTTCTCTGAATCCTTACATCAGTGAAACTTGCTGACACTTCCTGCAAACCAGATCTTTTTTCATCACCTCTCTCTTTCGCTCTCAATCACCATCTTCACAAGAAAATCTGCTAACAAGTATCAGATATGAGAAAACACACTCTCTGATTTTCTCCTACACACCTTATGGATATTTGCAGACACACAGGTTGAAATCGGAAGTAGAAAAAAGCATTGTTATCTTTATGTTTGGGGTCCCTGAGACCCCAGTGATGTATGTGTAAATGTAATTATATTTTTGAAGATTTAACACTGTTTTTCATGAAGTAGACATGTTCTTTTCAGAAATCCAATGCGGTGTTCATTTGACCCCAGCAAAAACACAGAAGAAAATACAAAATAACTGGCAGGAATGCACTGCTTTTCATACTATTCAGAGAATCAATAGCATTTGAAAATGGATTGCATTAATTCATGTTTTATGGGGTTTGATTAGAAGTTATGAAGTATCAACCAACTTCAATGATAAGTAAGTTTGTTGATCTTTTGTAAAACAGCCTTAGGTTTTTTCCCAAACAGAACAGAGGGTTAAATAAATACACAGTGTTTTTCCTCATTGAAACAAGTGTGAGCTGGCCTTTAGTCTGCTGAAATGATACTGTCTCTGTCATAGGGCTCTACAATGTCCTTTAATATATGCTAGGAAATGTCACACATTTTTTGTTGGCATGTGGCAAAGAGTAGGCTTATATTTTCCAACACACCATATAAATGTCAGGGTGTCCTGACATTTATACAGTATATATACAGTATATACACTCACTTATCACTTTGTAAGGAACACTGAGGTGATATTAAAAAGCCTGATGTGGTCTTCTGCGGCTGAAACCCATCTGCCTCAAGGCTCGATGAGCATTTCCTAGGTGCTATTCTGCTCACTTCAATTGTACAGAGATGTTATTTGAGTTACCGTAGCCTTTCGTCGGCTCAAAACATTCTGGCCATTCTCTGTTGACCTCTCTCATCAACAAGGTGTTTCCATCCACAGAACTGCTGCTCACTGGATGTTTTTTGTTTTTGGCACCATTCTGAGTAAACTCTATAGACTGTTGTGTGAATATCCCAGGAGATCAGCAGTTACAGAAATACTCAAATCAGCCCGTCAGGCACCAACAATATTGCCACAGACAAAATCACTGAAATCAAACTTTTTCCCCATTCTGATATATATATATATATATAAATTAAATCCTGTTCTGCATTTTCACATCTCTTGTGTTGTAGGGTACAACGAGGCTAAAGGCCTCACAGGGTAAAAAGCATTTGATTTGATTTTCTCCCAAAAAACTACCTCTGTATATTCCTTAACACATGTTTGTCACTTTACACTGCAAAATATTCCTGATCGATGAGATTATTGCATGCAATGTCTAAAGGTTGATATTGAGGTAATGTTTTTTAATATTTAATATATTTTTATTTAAGATATATTTTTAATGTTGCAAATGTATGTAGCTAATGAGAATCCCTGAAATTATCACATTTATTTTTAGACAAAACACTTATTTAGCATTTTCAGTTTTGTTCAAGGAGATTAAATCAAATGTGTTTGACTAACTGTCCAGTAAGTGAAAGAATAGTATTGGGGGTAAAAAGACCTCCTGTTGCAGAAACTAAAGGTGATTAACTAAACTCAATAAAACACTTAAGAGGGGCGAATAGTTTTGTTATTATAAAAGGTTTATGGTGGGTTTACATTGACTGATCCAATTACAATAGAGATTCATTTGTTTATAAAATAGTTGAGATGTTATGAAAGGCCAAATGTGATTGAAATGAACAGAAAATCGTTAACCCCTCTTTCTGAAGTGGTTATTTTGAAGAAGTATAATCTTAATTGTTTAGTGAAAAAAGCATCTTTCTGCCTCAAATTGTTTACCTAAGTTGACAAATATTGCCCTATAACTATTGTCTCTATATTTACACGATATCACTTAAATCCCTCTGGTGGCCTTTTACCTCAAGTGTGGGGTAAAAGGCTCCCACACCACCTTAAAGCTTTTTTTTTTTTTTTATCAAAACAACCTTTCGTTTTTATTTATTTTCACACAAATTATATTGCTCCATCAATATTCAAAAATAAAAAAAAACTTTTTTTTTTTAAATGTTTGCCTTCAATTTTATTTCGTAAAAGATTACTCAATTAAATTTGATTGAACTTTAGTTATGAAACAGAAATGCGTTTAAATCTTAAAATTATCATTTTTGAGTTTATCTTAAAAATGCTACATAGCCTATCTGTTATGACTTTCAAAATCACTCGTTGTAGCAGCCAAATATTGCCAGGTTGATTCAAACGAAATTGACCTGAATAAAACCAGTTTTTATTAATATCCAATTTTGATGTTTCCTCAAAAAAATTAAATAAAGAAAAAGCTATTTTTTTAGGTCACCTGACAACATTTAATCGCTTGCTTGTATTATTCTATTATCATCATCGGGTTGTATAATAATATTATTGGATTCTTTGTTTTTTTAATTCTCCCATAATAAATAAATGTAAATGTAAAGAATACCGTCAGCAACATGTTTTTTTTCTTCTTCTCACACTCTTGGCGGCAAAGCGGAGCCCATCGCTAGCGCGAGGGAATGAGAGTAACTTTACATTCACAACGCTACATTCTGTGGTCACGCTTACCCTTGGATCTCTTTTACGACCACCAAAATTCCCTCAATGACACATTCTGTGGTTTCCTCCCGTCTGATGTTGCCCTGTCTCACCGTTGCCTCCGGGCGCGAGGTGATGCCTCTCACGAATAACGGTTTTCAACGGCACAGTCACGAGCGCGAGAGCAAAACAGGAGGCACGAGACTCTTAACTACATAGCGCGCGCTGTGCGGCATCGTTCCACACGCACATGATCCAGCAAACTGTGCTGTCATGTCAAAGGACAAATGTGTAAGTGCCAGCCATGATATCAATGTGCAGAAATGTACAAATAAATTATATTGTGGACACGCGCGTATATAAGGTCGTCATACTGTTCAATACTCACCTTTCATAAATCACGACAGTGATATCTCATCAAACAAAGCGCTATTTAACCTACATTTTTACCACCGTAACACAAGTTAAATCACCTTCAGCTGTGTGCGAGTGTGTGTGGCAGAAAGAGAGAGATAGAGATAGAGGGAGGGGGATAGTGAGATTGAATTGTACTGAGATAAAGAGGAAAATTGTAGGAATTTGTATTCCTTGCTCGTGTCTTACCTTTGTGAACACCGATGGCCAAAGTTAAAATCCAGAGCCAAGTCATGATGAAGCCTTTCTGCTTCGCTGCCACTCACTCACCATCAATTCATCCTCTTTAAACTGGACTCTGAAATCCCATGAACCGGCTCTGATATTGACATTCACGTCCAGACGCCTGTTTGATGCGGACGCATGCACGCGTTCACCGTTCATTCAAAACACATTTGCCCCTCTCTCATCAGCAGAATCGAGCGTGAAGTGTGTAGAGGAGGAGACCACTGGATATCTGCAAACAGCCCTCACAGGAATTCTTGCTTTCTTTCTTTCAGCAAATCTCAATTTTTTTTTAATGTCGAGGAGGGACGCAGCGCTCTGAGATCACCGGAGGACTCGCTCGGTATTGCGCCGACGGAGCTCTCTCTCTCTCTCTCTCTCTCTCTCTCTCTCTCTCTCTCTCTCTCTCTCTCTCTCTCTCTCTCTCTCTCTCTACACACACACACACACACACACTGCTTATACGCTGTTCAATGTCACAGCACCATAAGTCAGTAACAGCAGATCATATAAAACATTTGGACATAAAAAGTCTTGTCTTTAATTTCTGCATTGTGGCAATATAGGCTGAATGTCAACCCCCCAAGACAAGAAATCTTCAATAAAGAGAATTTATACTTGGCACAGAGGAGACCAGTTGACACAGGGGCAAGTTGTCACCAGGGCTATATTGTAGTAGCCTAACCATAACATTAGCAGTGGTTTGTGTGTTGGTTTAAAACACCTGTTCAAAATGCTAATTAAAAGAACATTCCAGGTTCATTACAAGTTAAGCTCAATCGACAGCATTTGTGGTATAATATTGATTAATTCCCTCATTTTCATAAAAAAAAAAAAAAAAAAAAATCTGGGCTCCAGTGTGACATTTACAATGAAAGTGAATGGGGCCAATCCGTAAACTTAAAATACTCACTGTTTCAAACGTATAGCCACAAGACAATGTGCAGTTTAACATGATTTTAGTGTGATAAAATCACTGTAGCAAATCTCTTAGTTCTATTTCCCAAAAACACACACACACTGCTGGAAGCTCAGCTCTCTCTTCCTTCTGCCGCCGTCTCCTTCCATTTTATCTCGTGTCACAGCTCACATATAAACAGGTGTTAGCACATGTGTACTGTAAATCCTTAACCAGGTTTCCCGGACCTCACTCTCCACAGATCGGCACTTGATCACAATACCACCTCAGGCTGAGGCTCCATCCACTGGACCGGGTCTGATGTTCCCTTTTTAGTGAGATCAGTCAGCGGGCCAGCCAGCCCTAGGAACTGTCTCAACTCCTTTTTGGTCTTGATTTTGGAAAAGCCACAATAGCTGCTGTTTTATCAATTTGATAAGCTGAAAAGTCACCAGGGCCCCAAACAAACCGAACAGAAGGGTGAAAAAATGGAGTGGAAAAGGCAGTTTATTTCTCAGGACATTGAGTGAAGGGGATATATTTGATTCCACCACTGGACCTAACTGCACCCTCTCTGGGATGACACAAAGCTTTGAATGTTCTAGCTCCACAGTACTTAAGTGACCTTCTGACACTATATTCCATAATGTTCATTACAATCACAAAATTCTGGCTTGTTAATAATTCCAAAAATATAAAAATCCACAAAAGTAGGTAGATCCTTTTCATACTTGGCTCCTAAACTATGGAATAGTCTTCCTAACACTGTTTGGGATGCAGACACACTCACTCAGTGTAAGTCTAGACTAAAGACTCATCTATCAGGCATACACCTAATTTATCCTTCATCTCACAATTAGGCTGCTTTAGTTAGGTCTGCCAGAAACAGAAACATCCATCATGATCTATAACTCTGCATAACATTTTATGGTATCTATGCTAATATTATTCTATTTGTTTCCATGTCTCAGGTTATCAGAGCCTGCCAGATCCAGCTCCAGTCCTGCTTGGTGTCGGACTCCACTGCTACGTGCGTTGAGAGATAATGACAAACTACAGCCGGTGCTAGCCAGACATCACTTCAGTTTTTTTACTTCAGAGGATGAACTGATGCCAACTCCAACTGTAAGACATAGGATAATTCATATGCCACTGCCTGAACCTTGGATTTAGGATGGACCACACCGAACCTCACTGAAATGACCAGCAGGTTGAACTGTGATGCACCTCATAATTTGTCTCTGCCTGCATCACCTTTGTCTATTGATGGACTACACTCTTGAAATGAAATACATAGACTATAATTTAATTGTCAACAAATGCCTTCATCAGCCAACTTACAAAGGACAATGCATCTATGTAAATTTCCAGGATGTACTTCAAAGACATTAGTCATTAATCTTAAAGTTAATAAAAAATCTTTTATTTTTATTTTTAAAACACTGGACCTTAAAGGTGCACTCAGTAATTTTTTGAAGATGACATCTTACACTGACACCTAGCGGTGTGGATGCAGCATCATTCAAACGGAATAGTTTTCAGTTACCAATGTCATTATAGAAATTCACTATTCAGAGTCACCCAAGATTAATTTAATCCAAGAGTGAAAGTGTCCATTAAATTTATGGTTAATGATAAAAAGCGAGTAGTATTCGGCTGGTCATGAGATCCAAACATGGCAGTGCCCATGAGGAGACCCTCTCCATTTAGATTAAAACAGCTTTTATAAGGTTACTGATAAGACTGAGGTCATTATCTCATGTGAGTGCTCATGATTTTATACATATATTAAAAAATGACTATTAATTTCTTTAAAAGTAAATTTTTTTTAAATGAGGAAAAAATTACTGAGTGCACCTTCAACGCTTACTTAATATACAAATTTAAAACCATAACTTGCACTGCGCATAAATAACGAATTATTTGACATATTCATGTTGTTTTGCCAGAGGGAAACTGCTCACCACAGTGAGCCTGGTTTCTCCTTAGGTTATTTTTCTCCATTAACCAGTATCTTATGGAATTTTGTGTTCCTTGCCACAGTCGCCTTCAGCTTGCTCACTGGATTTCTAAAGACAATTATTATTTAATTATTTAATTTCTATACACATTTTACAATCATATTTATTCAAACTACAAAGATACACTGTAAGACATTATAGATATTACAGTTTCATTTATAAAAAATGTTAATGCACGATTTCCTGTAAAGCTGCTTTGAAACAATGTTTGTTGGGAAAAGAGCTATACAAATAAAAATGACTTGACTTGACCATCGCCAAAGCCATGGGTACCACCTCTCTCCACAGTTTTAGGAGAATCAGTCTTCGTGTATGAACTTCCAAACCATATTTTTAAGGGTCTGATTAAATCGCTCAACCAGGCCATCCGTCTGAGGATGGTAAACACTGGTGAGGATCGACTTAATCCCCAGTAGTTTGTAAAGTTTGAGGAGTATATTTGACATAAATGAGGTGCCTTTATCAGTTTGCATCTCTTTTGCAATCCCAACTCTGGAGATAATTTTAAAGAATGCCTCCGCAACACTGCATGCTGAAATGTTGCGCGGGGTCACTGCTTCATGGTATCGTGTTGCATCATCAACCAAGACTAATACAAAGCAATACCCCTGCCGACGAGGTCCATGCCAATTCTTTCGAAGCGAACCTCGATCAACAGTAGAGGGTGCAATGCCGCTTTTGGAGTGGCGGGTGGATTCACCAACTGACATTTGCGACATGCAGCACACCACCTGTGTACATCCCCGTGAATGCCTGGTCAAATATGCAAATATGCTTTAGTGCCTCTTTATGTACCCCATTGGATCACTGGTATGTGGTATGTCCCTGCTCGATCGGTGGCGGCTTGTGACACGTCAGGAACCCGGACCCATGGCCCCACAACCATCACCAGGCATTGATCCTGAATGTGTCCCAGTTCCCCGCAGCACCCGCACACCAGCCAAGACCTTACCTCCACACCTGTGGCCCCAAATTTACTGACCTGGCGGGGAGCCGGCTTCAGGTGAATGACCCCTGTCACCAGGGGGCAGGGACAGGAACAGTATGGGATGGGGAAGGGTAAGAGAGAGAGGAAGAAAGATAAGGATTTACCATCTCCCAGATATGACAACTCCATCGGCGCCATGGTCCTCAGCCAGCAACCAGCTCCGACAGGCGTCACGGCGAAGGTAAATGGGTGGCCGGACTCACGAATGTCAGCACCCGGAAGTGCTGACGGTGCTGTTTGGGGTAACTGCCAAACCATTGCAGGACGGCTCATTTCAGGTTAGAGTACTCCAGCAGACTTGCGACAGGTAGCTGTTGTGCTGCAAGCTGAGCCTCCCCTGACAACAGAGGCAAAATACAGACCACCCACTGTACTGGGGACCACCCTGACCCCTCTGCAACATGCTCGAGCAGTTTTATAAAGGCTTCAGGGTCGTCCTGTGGTCCCATTTTTGCCAGCGTGATCTGAGGCACAGCAGACGTGGTCAGGGTCGCTGCTGGAGTACCCCCTGTGGCAGCAAGCTCCGGATCACCTGTTGGTCCTCTGCCTGGGCTTGCTTCAGGGCCTGAAACTGTTGTTCCTGTTCCGATCGCAGCTCCAGGAAGGCATGATGTTGCATCTGGTGGATGCCAGCGAGGGTTCTGACTATCTCATCAGTGGTGAGGACTCCATAACAGCGATGTTCCTTATTTAGGTTTTGGCACAACTGTAGCAAATCCCTTAGTTCTATGGAGTGAAAGCGGGAGACGTTGTACTTCGTTCCAAAATACCATCTTTATTCAACACAAAATCTTGTCTTTTCAGCAGAATCCTGCCACCGTCTCCTCCCCTTTTATCTCCATTTCACAGCTCACTGAGACTATAAACAGGTGTAAATCCTTAACCACTCAGCTTTCCTGGACCTTACTCTCCACAGACTGGTGCTCGAACACACCCCCGCCTCCAAAATCACTTACCTTAAACTTTTCTGTGTAAAGTTATAGCCAATTTTACTACTTGACATTGTAATTGAGACATTGTAACATGAACTCCCTGTTCCCACCTCTACCTGTCAGTGGATTACCAGCTTTCTGACGGACAGGCAGCAGCTTGTGAGGCAGGGAAAATTCACTTCCACCACCTGTACCATCAGCACTGGTGCCCCCCAGAGATGTGTGCTCTTCCCACTACTCTTCTCGCTCTACACAAATTACTGCACCACCAAGGATGCCTCTGTCAAGCTCCTGAAGTTTTCAGACGACACCACTGTCATCGGCCTCATCCGAGATGATGATGAGTCTGCATATAGAAAGGAGGTTGAACGGCTGGCTGTCTGGTGCAGTCAAAACATCCTGGAGCTGAACACGCTCAAAACGGTGGAGATGATTGTGGACTTTAGGAGGAACACCCCAACAATAACTGTCTGGTTTGGTGCAGCTATGAAATCAGACATCAGAAGACTACAAAGGACAGTTCGGTCTGCTGAGAGGATTATTGGCTGCCCCCTGCCCCCCCTACCCTCCCTTCAAGAACTATTCACTTCCAGAGTGAGAAAATTGCTCTGTACATAATATACTGTATTTTTGTTCTTTATATAACAGATTGTAATAGATTTGCACTACGTGTGTGTATGTGGGAAAGTATGAATTTTAATTACCCATGTCTTGATGCTGTTTTTGGTATTGTTTGTATTGTTGTACACTGGAAGCTCCTGTCACCAAGACAAATTCCTTGTATGTGTAAGCATACTTGGCAATAAAAGCTGATTCTGAGAGTTAATGCAAGTGCTTTTATAAAATTATAAGCTTCACATTTCTGCCTTTAAACCCTCAAATAATTGGCCAAATTCACTTCCATTATAAGTGCCTCACTGTAACCTCAATTTTTGCTTTTTTTTTTTTTAAAAGAAAAGGTGAGTATCGACGCTGACTACCACCTCTGGAGTCGCAAGTTCAAATCAAGGGTGTGCTGAGTGACTCCTGCCAGGTCTCCTAAGCAACCAAATTGGCCTGCTTGTTAGGGAGGGTAGAGACACATGGGGTAACCTCCTCAAGGTTGCAATTAGTGGTTCTCACTCTCAGTGGTGTGTGTGGTAAATTGTGCATGGATTGCGGAGATTAGCATGAGTCTCCGCATGCTGTGAGTCTCCGCTGTTTCATTCACAACGAGCCACGTGATAAGATGCGTGGATTAATTGTCTCAGATGCAGAGACCGCCACCTGGATTGAGGTGAGTAACCCCGCCACCACAAGAACCTACTAAGTAATGGGAATTGTGCATTCCAATTTGGGGATAAAAAAAAAAAGAAAAGAAAAAGAGGGAGTCTAATTATTTTTTGTTGTAATCTACATTATGCTACAAATGCTGTCGAGTTGTATTGAACCTGGAAAATTGCATTAGGTATCATGAACTAACAATTAACAAATACTTGTTACAGCATTTATTAATCTTTGTTAATGTAAGTTAATAAAAATACAGTTGATTATTGATAGTTCCTGTTGTTCAACGGGTAGTGCATGGTGCTAGCAATCCCAAGATCATGGGTTCAATTCCCAGGGAACACAAACTAATAAAATATACACCTTGAATTCACTGTAAGTTGCTTTGGATAAAAGTGTCTGCCAAATGCAGATTATTATTATTTATTTTTTTAGTACATAATGCATTAACTAATGACAGTATAACAGTAACCAGCTGGTAGGTAGCTGTGTAGTGTGTAAACCTCACTCCCCTGGCGTCAATAGGCGCATTAGCGACTGAAGGTAGGAGCTCCCTTGCTGGAGACGCTGGTTGGAATCCTGCTCAGAGCGGGTCGAGTAAAACAGCTTACATTGAAATTCGACTTTGGATTTTAAAAAACACATTAGTATATGTTGAAATTAACATTAACCAAGATTAACAAAAAAAATTGTAAAAGTACACCAATAAAGTTATTTTAAAAGATCAGATTAGAACTAGTGATGATAATAATATAACAAATAAAAATAATAACAACAATAACCACAGAAATAAGGTTAACCCAAATGTATATTTATTTTGAAGTTAACAAGGGATTTTTTTTTTTTGTAACAAAAAGCGAATAGGCTACCGTCTAAACAGACCATCAAACAAACGGAACCAACAATAATGATGACCTCAGAGTTTAGTCCCGTTTAGATGACATCATCGGCCATAATACAAACCAACATACATGACAGAATAGCTTCACATGATATGAATATTTATGCAAAAGGAAGACTTGTCATTCAAAAATTAATCGAACATAACTCCATTAAACAAAATAACACTTTTAGTGTTTCCTGCATCTGTTTGGTGGGCCGGCATGAGGGTCTTCCACACACACAGACACATGCATGCATACATTCGTGTGCATGTTAAAACATTTTCAAGGCAACACTAATTACATGAACTTAACTTAACTGGAAGTTCTACTGCTTGAACAGGACAGAGAGAGAGAGAGCGAGAGAGTAAAATTGTGTGGGGCATTAACGCCATCATGTGGCAGAAGATTGTAACTGCTTATCTTATAAATTCATTGTCTGTGGGTATTAATGAGGTATGTGGAGGGAGTCTAAAGGCAGAGGACAGGTTTTGGTTTTAATTGGTAAGTTGCCTCTTATTTGTAACCTATACACGTTCTAAATGATTGTTGCAATGGCAATCAACCCTGTCACCCACGCAAACAAAAGCATGATGACCTAAAAAGCATGGCGAACAGAACTTTCATATATTGTGCAGAATCAGATGTAGAATTGTAATGTCTGCTCCATGCCTACTTGATTTCCTAATTAGCAAATATTCCTCTACTTCTTAGTCACAATTCTAAAGAAACAATCTGTTCCTCTTGTAAATGTAGTTTTATTTTTGGTCAGATAGGAGGAAAACGGGAATGATCAAATTAAAATGTGAGTTGCTCACAAGAGCACCATAGCTCAATATGTTACATGTGCATTAACCACTAGGCCACAGCTCCCTCTCCATCAAGTAAATAATTATACAAAAGGAATGAGTCACAGAGAGACCAGAGAAACCTGATTAAGAAACAGACAGCTGGATCTCCTCCGTGCTGTCTAATTGATACATGACAGATTCAATATTTCAAATTTGTCATTAAACTTGATTGACCCATTTATTTTTAATACCAGATAAGTTTGCCTCTGTTTAATGCATGATGCATGCAACTCAAGCCTACTCCAAAATAGCCTGTGGCTCTAAAAATCTAGATCTTTAGGGGTAGAGAGGAGCAGCAACGAAGAACAAGAGACCGAAAATACAGAAAAGACATGGAAATATGGAGGTCTGATCAGACAGACAGAGAGAGAGAGAGAGAGAGAGAGAGAGAGAGAGAGAGAGAGAGAGAGAGAGAGAGAGAGAGAGTGAGAGAGATGAAGAGCAGTAGTCTGATTTGTTTTACCCTGCTTTTTCTGAATGATCTGCTACTGAAGAACAGAACCGATTCCTTCCTGAAAGTGGTGTGAGTGAGCTAATCACTGTAACTGATACAAGGAAAATCAGTGCATTCTAATAACAAAGGTGAAACCTCATAATAATAATACTAATACTAATAATAATATCTTCCCAGGCTGATGAGCTGATGACACTAGACTGTTGCACCAACAGTAAACACCAGAAATTAACTTGAAGAGAACATAATTCATACAAATATTACTTAAGGTTTCATAACACCATATTTTTTTTTCTATAGTCCAGATCATTTTTTTTTTTTATAACTCTGCATTTCCACGCATGTAAGAAAACCAGGCAGGCTCGGAGAGTATATACCGCAATATCATACAGTGAATTTAGAGAAAGAGAGAGAGAGAGAGAGAGAGAGAGAGTTATATTTACAGCACACTGAGTAAAAATGATGCTATATAATCATATATATATTTATAATTTTGTATTGGGGTCCCGTACAATGACTGCCGGGCTGCTGTTTTTGCCTGGTTGTTCTGTTTGTAGTGTAATACTGTAGTTTGCATGTATTTAGTATTTTATGTGTGTGTGTGTGCATGAGTCTGAGTGTATTATAGCGTAACACTGGGGTGATATGTGAGTGTGTGCATGTCTGAGTCTGTCAGTGATATTGGGATATTGTCTTTGATTTTAGTTGCTTGTATTTCATGGTGTGTGTTTCAGCAGTTTTGGGTACAGAAAGTTCATGCATGTATGTCACTGTTTGCATGTGCCACAGTGCTTGTGTGTTTGATCTGGACCGTTTGAAAGGAATCATTGGAGTTGAGAGAGGAGTGGTCACTGTCATATTGCCTTTGTGAATATTTATTTTATAGTTTTAGGTTTGTCTTGTGTGTTTACTCATGTGTGATTATGGTAATGCAGGCATGGCGAGTGTGTGTGTGTGTGTGTGTGTGTGTGTGTGTAAGTTTTATGAACCCATGTGTGTGTGTGTGTGTGTGTGTGTATGTGTGAGTGAGAGAAAGAGAGAGAGAGAGAGAGAGAGAGAGAGAGAAAGAAAAAATTAGCCCACACGTCAGTGCATAACTCTCACTTCCCTGTCTTTCGTGTTGAAGCTTATTTGAGGTTCTAAAGTTCCAACAGGTCAACACTTTGTTTTGTTTTTTCCCTCACACATATTCCCTCTTTCTTCTGCCATCCCCCTGTCAGGCTGAGTGAACAGAAGCATGTGAAGGAAGAGGGTACGGAGGGATGGATCTCTAGATGAAGTACTCTTTCTTGTCGTCTACCCCAGAGTGGCCACCCTCAGCATTAATGATGGCTGTGTCTGCATCTGGAGCGTCATCAGAACCTTTCGCCTCATGAGTCAGGTATGTACCTGATAGAGAGAGAAAGAGAGATGGTTGAGTAGTCCATTTATTATTATTGCACTGACAAAACATTAAAAAAATATATTTCCAAGAAATGTCAGCAGACACAAGAGAAGAGAGACAGAGAGAGAATTTTGACTTTAAGGGACTCTTTTGAATTCAATACGATCCAGAGACCTATATTTTTATGAGAACACAAATACAAATATGAATCTCATCATTAAAAATAAATAAATAAATAAAACTGTTCTATAATACCATTTATCAATAAAATTAAAACATAACACCAGATATTTAAATTTAAAACCTTCATCGTTAGGTTCACATAAAAAATCATCAACACCCCAAATATAGAAAAAATAATTCACATCTTTTACAAGTTGATAAAAAGCATATTCTATAGTTAACCTCTTCTTTATAAATCCCTTCACCATTAGTACAGGATCAACCCCTCCTCTTCCTTCTACTTTATTCTTCCTTGTGCACCATATCGCTAACTTTGCAACACCATATAAAAAGTTAAGTAAAACCACTTTGTGTTTATTTTTCACACAGTACTTTGGACCAAAAATAAATAATGCTTGATTAAAAACACCTGTGAACTGTAAACCCCAAGTTTTCACTAAATCTAAAATCCAAGTTAGATGAAGACACTCAATAAAAACATAAAAACTCTTTCGGAGACTCCACAAAAGGGACAACCCTCCACATATGAAGGATTCAAGCGTGCTAAATGTCTATTTGTAGCTAATATCCCATGTATAATTCTCCACTGAAGATCTCCAACCTTCCTTTCGATGGGTCTTTTGTCCAGGAATCTCCAGCTACCTTTGGGGGAAGAGCCTGGATCCAACATCTCTATCCATCTTGTGTTGTTTACATCCTTGAGACGCTGATAGTTAATACTCTTTACACAGGCTCTGTAGAGAGTTTTTTGCTTAAGTCGCTAAAAGGTTGTATTTTAGGGCTGTCCATGGACAGCAATTGTCCAGCATCCTCTTGCTAGCCCTCTTTATTCAAAGAGACTTGCAGTTCAGGAATGTGAGGAAATTCATTCATGATCTCAACAGATGTGTCATTCAAAAAAATTATTACTGGAGCAGAAAGACCAGCCTCCAGGTCATCAAATATACACTGAGCAAGACACTGATTTAAAGCCCGCGTTCTCAGCCAATTCTTCAGGTGTCCGCCAGCTCGAGTCCTTCCTCAGAGACCTATCTTGGAGAAACCTGCTTCCGTCAATGCAGTTCTGATGGTAGTTGAGCACAGTATCTCAGTAGTGATGGGCGGGTTGAAAAACAAAGACTTTCAAACAGCCACCGGTTGGGTCTTTCCCATTCCCTCGAAAAAGAGAGGGTTTGCCACGCTTGTAGAGTGCTCTGATAGAATGATGTGAGTCCTTCCATGTCCATTTTCTCTAGACGTAACAGTGCACATGCCACATCCATCCACTGGTGATGTTGATGGTATAGAAGGTGCTGCACTGTTGTAGACGAAAGACAGCCAGCCTAGTGAAGATGTCAATCAGCCCTTGTCCTTCTTCATGAACTGGGAGGTAAAGAACAGCAGCTCTCAGCCAGTGCTGTCCTGACCAAAAGAAGTCCAGAATAATCCTTTGAATTTCATCTATCAGAGATCTTGGTGGGTCTATAACCATGAATCTATGCCAGAGCACTGAAGCGATGAGATTGTTTACAACCAGGACTCTTCCCCTATATGATAGCTGGGGTAGTAGCCATGTCCATTTGAACAGCTTAGCATGCACTGTCTCAATCAGGCCCTCCCAGTTTTTCATTTTATATATTCAGTTTTACCAAGGTATACTCAAAGGCATTTCATACCATTACATTTTTCCCCACTGAATGTTTTCTGGGAGTTCAGGTATGTCACTCCGTTTTGAGCCAGTTTAGTTTAGCTGATGAGGCTCGCTCGTACACACTCAGAGCATTGCACAAAACTTGGATATCCTGTTTTTTCTGGATTATCACAGTGATGTCATCAGCGTAGGCTGAAAGCTTAATGGCTTCAGCTCTCACACTCGCTCTGATAAACATCCCTGTTAAATTTGTCCTCAGTAAACAAAGCAGGGGTTCTATTGCTAGGCTGTATAGTTGACCAGACATTGGACAACCTTGTCTGATCCCTCTCTTCATTTGAATTGGGACGCTAAGCCTTCCTCCAATTTTAACCAGGCACACAGCATCTGTGAATAAAAGTTTGATCCATGATAAAAAATTGCTGCCAAACCCATAACACTGTATGATTCACTATAGTCTAAAATGTCCCATATTAAAAACAAATTATCATATATAAACCTTTTTGGTATACAGTACGATTGATTTTATGAATTAACACATCAATATCTTCTTTAAGTCTATTTGCTAAAACCTTGGACATAATCTTATAATCAGAACATAAAACAGCAACTGGTCTCCAGTTTTTGAGGAAACACAAGTCTCCCTTTTTTGGGAGTAAGGTGAGAACAGAACGTTGACAGCTTTTTGGAAGTATTTTAGCTTTAAAACTTTCTTTTAAAACTTCATAAAAATCTTTGCTAAAAAAAGTTTTGTAAAATTCAATGGGTAGTCCATCAACTCCTGGTGCTCAGCCTGAGGACAGCTGTTGTAACTTCCTCTAAAGTCAGTGTTGAGTCCAAATAATTTTTGTTTTTTATCTAGCACTGGCAAGTTTTTAAAAAGTTCATCTGCGCATTGTTTATATGTGAGCTCTTTAGCAAATAAGGCTGAGTAAAAATCAACAGCTAATCTTCTCATCTCTATTGGATCTGAGGTAACACTTCCATCAGATCTACGTAAAACATGCATACAATTATTTGAAGCACTCATTTTTTCCAAATTAAAAAAGTAAGCTGTAGGGGCATCCATGTCACGCACAAAGATAAAACGTGCTCTAATAATTGCTCTTTTGGCCTTTTCTCATAGAACACTTCTTAATTCTTGTCTCTTCTGAATAATTTATTTTTGCACATTTACATTGTTTTGGTCAATTAAGATGTTTTGTATACCTGTGATATCCAGTTCTAGATTAGACACAGTTTGTTTAATCTTAATTGAACTGCATGACATAAACTGTTGACAGAAGAGCTTTATCTGAGCTTTTCCCACCTCCCACCACTGAAGACGACTTTCATATTCTTTCTTTTCGTTTGCCCAGCACCCCCAAAATATCTTAAACTTCTCAAAAAAATCCAAGTCTTGGGTTAGTTTTGTGTTAAAACGCCAATAAAAACACTGTGGTTTTGTTTGTGACATAGTTACATGTGCTGTGATGAGGTGATGATCAGAGAATGCACAAGGCACAACACGTGCACTTGTGACTATTGCGCAGCGTATTGCTCATATAAAACCGATCCAGGCGTGCAGCACTGACTCTCCCTGCTACCACTTTAAGCCAACTGTATTGTCTTAAACCTTTATTCTTTTCTCTCCATACATCAAACAGCCCTATCTGTGTAATTACTTCTTTTAAAGTTTTAACAGATAAAATATGAGGTTCTTCGCTATTTCTATCAAGTGTAAAATCAAGTGTACAATTAAAATCTCCACCAACAACCAGTAAAAACTTCTAGTGTGAAAGAAGCAAGTTCATCTTTACGAGTTTTAAAAAGTCTAATTCTTTCATTTCCAGTATTTGGAGCATAAAAATTAATAAATACAAAATCCATGTCTTTTATTTTTACCCTGACCATGAACAGACGCCCCTTTTCCAACTCATTAACAGATAAAACCTTAATATTTAATCTAGGAGAGAAAAGTATCGCCACCCCTGCGCTGAGATTAGTCCCATGAAAATACTCTCCCTCCCACCGTAAACCCCAATCTACTTCATTATTCACATCACTGTGAGTTTCCTGTAAAAACATTACATTAAAATCCTTCAGGGTGATAAATTCTTTTAGTAAAACCCATTTATTATTATCTCTTACCCCGTTTACATTAAGGGATCCAAGTCTTAAAATATCCATGGTAAATCAGTGTAGGATAATAGTAAAAAAACAGTTGTGATAGAAAGTAGAAAAGAAAGAAAAATATCCTCATGTGCGTTTATTTAGTCTTAACTGATTAATTCTTTTTTTCTGATTACTGTTATGTATTTTTTCAGTCTGAATCTTTTCTGTAGTGATAACTCATCTAAGCTGCTTTCTTTACATGCTTTCTTAACCGATATCATGAACTTGTCCAAGTCTGGAAACAACTTCACTAGTTCAACACTTTTCCCCTTAGTTTCATCCAGGAAAGCATTAATCTGATCCACTGTGTATAGCTCACTATCACAACATTTATCTGCATCAATGTCAGTACCCGAATCATCATCACAGAAACTTTCTTCAGTTGCTTCTGAAACTGTGTCCACACTGTCCTTCATTCATTCTAGCTTCCAGGTCAGCCTCACTACAGACAGAGTTATTACTCTGAATCACACACCAGCATCACTGTAGCCTGGCTTCTCATTATCAGCACCATGCACATTATTCTCAGCCACATTAACCATGTTCGCAGCAACATTCACTATATTATCAGCATCATTCACATTGTCAGCCACATTCTCCACAATCTCGGCCACATTAGCATTAATCTCAGCCATATTTGCTCTTACCTTTTTGTTGGTATCACTCTGCACCTTCACTGTATCTTCCTGCTCTGAGCTGTTCTCTCCAGTTACAGGTAATCCTTCCTGATCAGTGCCACACGCTTTAGGTGGACAGGAAAAACGCTTATGTCCGATATCTCCGCATTCAAAACAGCGCAAACTTTCAGTGCTAGCGTACACCATGTAGGAGTTCTCCCCACTAGTGACCCGAAAAGACACCTCCAGAGTTTTATTGGGAGAGTTCAGGAACATGTACACCTGTCTCCTAAAAGACAATACATGTTTAAGTGTGGCGTTTTTGCAGCCTAGCGGGATCATTTTCACCGCTCCAGCGATTTTTCCAAACCTGGTCAGCTCTTTTATGATGGCCTCATTAGTTATGAACGGGGGGACGTTTGAGATGGTGATTTTAGAGGCTGGTGCAGATAAAGGTGTGACTGCCACATACGTCTCCTTCACCCACATACCACTCTCAATCAACCTGCTGACCAGATTCTCGTTTTTTAGGAAGATCACCACTGCTTTGTTCATTCTCGAGGCCGAGTTGATGTTATCATGGCCCACATGTTCTCCTACAGCGAGGAGAATATCCTCGATAGACGTGCTCACCTCCAAAACACACCTGATTCCATTCCGGAGGGAGAGAGGCGACGCTCCCCCCGAAGGGGTAGACGCCATGTCGCCTCTTACACTCACACACACGAAACACTAATAAATTTTACTGACCTACCGCAATATAAAGTGCTTAAAAGAGAAAATAAAGAAAATAAAATATTAGATTGATAAATCTAAGAAAAAACCAACAAACGCTTCCACAGCCACGCTCCACTCACTCGCCACCCACGCGCATGGGCACACACAGAGAGAGAGAGAGAGAGAGAGAGAGAGAGAGAGAGAGAGAGAGAGAGAGAGAGAGAGAGAGAGAGAGAGAGAGAGAGAGAGAGAGAGAGAGAGAGAGAGAGAGAAACTCTAGAACACGAGTTTTGGAAAATGTTATGTGATCTAGCAGCTTTTTGATTTATTTTTTTAACCTTTTTTTTACAGTGCATGTCAAGAGACAGTAAGTCCATCCCTCACAGCCTTTTCATTCCAGTAAAAAATCAAAGATGGCACTACTGTGAATAAGGTCTATAATATTCATAATTTCATTTTCAGGACTTCCATGATTCTATCTCTGACGCTTAAAATTAAGCAGGCCATTAATTGACGTTGTGCCTTTAAGACTGCTAGGTTAACACCCTCTTCACTTGTGAATTGAGATACAGCGCTTTGCTATACAGCTAATACAAGTGCAGGCTTGCTTTCGGGTCCAGTTAAGATTGCACTGCCACATCCATCAATTGCAGCCTTGTTGTAGAGTGTACATGACACTGTGACATGGTGAAATGTGCCACACAAATTATTAAAATCAGACTGAAACTATCAGGGACCTTGTTATAAATACATTTCTACTGCTCATTTCTAATGTTGGAAATCTTTGGAAGGATATGCAGTGTCAGGTGCTACACACAGCCAGGAACAGCACAATGTCTGGCAATCATTTTTCTAGTGTTTAGGAATAATACTATCTATTCTACTACCTCCTCATGACCTTAATGTGACTGGACTGGCCACATTTCTGAACTCCAAATGTGTAAATGTTGGCAATTTTATGTTAATGGTTTTGGAGTTTTGACATCAGAAATCCAATGATTTCAGAACAAACTGTTTTTACAGTTTAGTTTCAATTAGAGGTGCACAGTTTTGGCTGATACCGATTTTACCAAAAACCTATAGGCTGATACCGATATTTTCCCACTTACCTTATTTTGTCATCAGAAACTTTTTTACTGTTCTAAAAATAAAATTTCCATTGAACATGGATTGGATCTTTTGAACGCATGACAGGCCAACATTTTAAAGAGCCTAAATGAAAGATACAAAAAATAACTAAATATGGCAACATGCTTATTGAAATCGAAAAAAGGTTATTTTGTACTTCTAAAATGTTTTTGCACTTCTGTTTTTGCAGTTCAAAACAACAGAACATTTGACATGTATGTACTGTATATGATAGAACATTATAAATTCATACTATGCAAATGTTGGGCAATTCCACAGGAATGCCAACCACATTATGGAAAAATAAAATGTTTTAAACCCCCATTTTAAATTCTGTATTATATTAATATAATGGATAATGGATAATGCCATCCAGTCTGCTAGAGGGTGCCGTTTACTTACATAGTGCTGACTGCAGACTATCCCTGTGTCCGAAACTGGGTACTGTCAGTATGTGTACTGTATTTGATGGACGAATTTCTTGGCCGGTAAAACAGTACCTTCTTTAGGTATGCATGAAATAAGTATGAATAGATTTCGGACATAATTCATCCGGGTACGTTGTTATTGACCCGTGACACGAATATATGACGTAAGAACAACAATTGCAGAAATAATCCACTCTGGTTTTTTAAACAAGCACAATTTACAACTTTCTTGTTATAAATAGCACTTACAGTTGAGAAAAGCTGTCCGACTCTTGGTCTCCCACCGTTCTTTTAATTCCAGCGTTTTGAATGTGACTTCGCCTCAGCTCACGAGGGATTATGGGATCGTTAAAAGGAATATTCTGAGTTCAATACAAGTTAAGCTCAATCAACAGCATTTGTGGTATGAAAATTTATTTTGACATCCATACATTTCTTTAAAAAAAAAATAAAATAAAATAATTAAATAAATAAATAGAGTGGTGGTGGTGTAGTGGGCTAAAGCACATAACTGTTAATCAGAAGGTCACTGGTTCGATCCCCACAACCACCACCATTGTGTCCTTGAGCAAGACACTTAAATCCAGGTTGCTCCAGGGGGATTGTCCCTGTAATAAGTGCACTGTAAGTCGCTTTGGATAAAAGCGTCTGCCAAATGCAGAAATGTAAATCAAGGTTACAGTGAAGCACTTACATTGGAAGTTTTATAAAAGCATTTACAATAATTCTTCTGTTAAAAACCATGTATTATTTGAGCTAAGTTTTTTAAATTGTAATTTCTACAGTCTTAGTGTCACGGTATTTAATCCTATGTCTCTTCCTTGTCTCGTGCCTTGTTCTTAGTGTGTGTTGTGTGGGTGCGTGAATGTGTGGGCGTGTTGTTTGTACCATGATTAGCGCTCTGCCGCAATCACTCCTCTCACCAGCTGTTACTCATTCCCATTCCCTTTAAATTCTCACCACTCTCTCATCTCCTTGTCAGATCGTTGTTTGTGATGTCCGGTGTTGTTCGCTCTTCAGAGTTCCAGTCCAGTTCTCTCGTTGTCCCTGTTTCGCGGTCCTGTTTGCTGTTACCCGGATTCGCCGTGTCTGTTCAACACTTCTCTTCACTCTTCTCACCACGATCATCTGACCATTGGAGACTCTGCGCCACTAGACCATCACCCCGACTTTTCCCCTATCTTCTCAATTTGACTGTCAATAAACTAATTGTCAACTTGCAACTTGCTTCCTAGCTTCATTACGCCACAGAACGATCTGACCACAAGATGGAAGCAGCGAGTAACAATTCAGACAGCCTAGAAGAATTCGTGGATGAACAGCAGACTTCGTGATGGAGAACCAGGAGAAGAATCTCAATGACACGGCTCACGCTGTCCAGGCTCTAGTGGCGAGGTGTCCGGACTCACCCAGCAAATTCAACTTCTGCGAGCTCCCACTGCGCCACCCGCGACCGCTGATTCCTCAACCACCACCAGCCCCTCCCAGTCGGAGCCCCGCCTACCGGTTCCAGAGCTATATTCAGGTGAACCTAATTTTTGCCGAAGCTTTTCTAACACGATGCTCAATGCATTTTTCTTTACAACCCAGAACATTCTGTGATGAAAGAACCAAGGTCGCTTTTGTCCTGACGCTACTTTCTGGGAGAGCGCCCTTTGGGGAACGGCGGTGTGGGAGAATCAAGATGAATGCTGCACCTCTTTTCAAGCACTCTCCGCGGAGATGAAGCGAAGTTTTCGACCGCGCTGTCTCCGGTAGAGAGGCAGCCAGAGTGCTGGTCGACTTGGCGCCAGGGGAGAGATCTGTATCAGACTTTTCTATCGAAGTTCGGACGCTAGCGGCGGAGAGCCAATGGAACGAGGAGGCGCAGTGGGACATGTTCCTGCATGGGCTGGCTGATCGCGTCCAAAAGGAGATATACGCCATGGATCTCCCCACCAAGCTAAACGATTTGATCGCCTTGGCGCTTAGAGTGGACGCAAGGTTATCCAGAATGGAACAGCGAGTACAAACCAACCGCCCCTTGAGAGGATTAGGCGGTCAATGTTCTGGAGGCGGGACGCTGCTCAGCCCTCGCTCTGTGATCCCGAGCCCATGCAGGTGGGTCGAGCCCGGCTTTCCGGAGGAGAAGGAAAGGCGGAGATCCCAGGGACTGTGTTTGTACTGTGGTGGTGCTGGACATTTTGCCTACAACTGTCCTTTAAAAGGATCCGCCCGATAGCAAGTATGAGGCTACTATCGGGTGGGATCTCCACGAGAAGACCTCATCCACATCTACCCTCCTTCCGGTAAGTCTTCAATGGTCTAATCACCGCCACGACTGTCGAGCACTTCTGGATTCTGGGGCCGAAGGAAATTTCATGGACTACACTTTTGCACTCAACCACCAAGTCCCCCTCAAGTCTCTCACTCACCGGATCGCTGTTCACGCCCTCAATGGCCAGAAACTTCCCACCATTTCCCTAGCCACTGAAGACATCACTCTGCCACGCCAGGCAATCACACCGAGACCATCTCCTTCTACATACTGGACACTCCTCTTGCCCCCATCGTCCTTGGTCATCCCTGGCTCACCCATCACAACCCTAAAGTGGACTGGCAGTCTAAGTCTGTGTCAGCGTGGAGCACTCAATGTCATAAGTCTTGTCTTGTTTCTGCCTGTTCGCCTGTTTTTGTCCCTGTTTTTCAGGAAGAGGCGGTGGATTTATCTAACGTGCCCATGGAGTACCTGGACCTGAAGGAGGTGTTCAGTAAGTCTCGGGCGGCTTCTCTCCTCCACATCGTCCCTATGACTGTGCCATAGAGTTATTGCCAGGTACATCTCCGCCTAAGGGCAAGTTATATTCACTCTCGATTCCAGAGAGGGAGGCTATGGAGAAATATATTTCTGATTCTCTAGCTAATGGATTCATCCGCCTTCCTCTTCTCAGCCGGGGCGGATTCTTTTTGTGGGGAAGAAGGATGGATCTCTGCGACCTTGCATTGATTACCGGGGCTGAACAACATCACGGTAAAGAATACTTATCCTCTACCGTTGATGTCTTCAGCTTTTGAGAGGTTGCAGGGAGCATCCATCTTCACTGAAATTGGATTTACGTAATGCTTATCATTTGGTCCGCATCAGGAGGGGGATGAATGGAAAACCGCTTTTAACACCCCAGAGGCACTTTGAATACTTGGTCATGCCGTTCGACTTGTCCAACTCCCCAGCGGTCTTCCAGGCACTCGTCAATGACGTGCTGCGAGACATGGTTGATCAGTTCATATATGTTTACCTGGATGACATATTGATTTTTTCTTCTTCTCTCCAGGAACATGTGCAGCACGTCCGGCTAGTGCTTCAGAGATTGCTAGAGAATGGGCTTTTTGTCAAAGCGGAGAAATGCGCTTTTCATGCACAGTCTGTTCCTTTCTTAGGGTACATCATTAGTCGGTTGAGGGAATCGCATGGATCCTGAGAAGATCAAGGCTGTGGTAGATTGGCCAAGTCCAGAGTCTCGTAAGGCCCTACTGAGATTCCTGGGGTTCGCCAATTTCTACCGGCGTTTCATTCGCAATTTCAGTCAACTAGCCACACCTCTGACCGCCCTGACCTCCCCAGAACAACGTTCAGGTGGTCAGACGCAGCTGAGGCTGCGTTTGCCAAACTGAAAGGTTGCTTTGTTTCAGCCCCCATCCTGATAACCCCTGATCCATCACGTCAGTTACGTGGTGGAGGTCGATGCATCAGAGGTGGGGGTAGGCGCAGTGCTATCCCAGCGTTCTCCTTCAGGCGACAAGATACACCCTTGCGCGCTTTTTTCTCATCGCTTGTCCTCGGCCGAACGTAATTACGACATTGGTAACAGAGAGTTGTTGGCAGTCAAGTTAGCTTTGGAGGAATGGCGCCACTGGTTGGAGGGTTCGGGGTACCTTTTATCGCCTGGACCGATCACAAGAATTTGGAATATATTCGCGACAGCTAAAAGATTAAACTCCAGGCAGGCTCGGTGGGCTCTTTTTTCGGTCGCTTTGATTTTACTCTCGCATCGCCCGGGTTCCAAGAACATCAAACCCGATTCTTTATCACGTATTTTTGATCACTCCGAACGCCCGTCTACTCCCGAGTGCATTTACCAGAGACTCTATTCATCTCTACACTCACATGGGAGATCGAATCGAAGGTCAAGACGGCCTTAGAAGGGTAACGCCCCGCTCGGTGCCCACCGAACCGTTTGTTTGTGCCGGAGGGGTTACGGTCCAGCGTTATTCAGTGGGGACATTGTTCTAATGTGGCTTGTCATCCAGGAGTTAATCGAACTAAGTTTTTAGTCAAGCAACGATTCTGGTGGCCTTTGATGGTTCGTGACATTCACAGTTTTGTTTTGGCTTGCTCAGTCTGCGCCACTGGTAAGAGTTCCAATCGACCCCCAGACGGGTTACTTCAACCGCTGCCGGTGCCATCGAGACCCTGGTCCCATATCGCTCTAGATTTTATCACCGCCTCCCACCCTCACAGGGACACACGGTAGTTTTAACCGTGGTGGACCGGTTCTCGAAGGCGCCCACTTCATTCCCTTGCCCAAATTACCCTCTGCCAAGGAGACAGCGGTGATTGTCATTGACCACGTCTTTCGGCTACATGGCCTCCCGACAGATGTGGTCTCTGACAGAGGACCCCAATTTGTGTCCAAATTTTGGCGAGAATTTTGTAAATTACTGGGAGCGACTGTTAGTCTGTCCTCAGGGTTTCATCCCCAGAGCAATGGTCAATCTGAGCGAGCCAACCAGGATCTGGAGAGAACGTTACGATGTTTGGTATCCAAGAATCCTTCCTCATGGAGTCAGCAACTGTCTTTTGTTGAGTACGCCCACAACACGCTACCAGTATCATCCACGGGCCTATCTCCGTTTGAGTGTAGTGTAGGTTACCAGCCACCTATTTTTCCTAGTCTGGAATCCGAAGTCGCGGTCCCTCCGGCTCACGCCTTCGGTCCAGAGGTGTCACCGCACTTGGACTAGGGCCCGGAGACTCTACTCCAAGTGGGGTCACGCACCAAGGCCAAAGCTGATCGCCACCGGTCTAGGCCTCCCGTATACGTCGTTGGTCAAAAAGTGTGGCTTTCTACTAAGAACATTCCTCTACGTTCGTGATCTAATAAACTTGCACCTAAATTTATTGGCCCGTTCGCTGTCACCAAGATCGTTAGTCCGGTGGCAGTCCGCCTCAACCTTCCTCCAGCGTACAGGAGAATTCACCCCGTATTTCATGTATCCAAAATAAAACCCGCCTTTTATTCCCGCGATTAACCCGCCGGTTCGGTTCCCCCGCCGCGACTCGTAGACGGGGAACCTACTTATTCGGTCAACCGTATTCTGGACTCAAGACGGAGGGGACGCTGGATTTCAGTACCTGGTGGACTGGGAAGGTTACGGTCCGGAGGAGAGAGGTTGGGTACCGGCCAGAGACATTCTGGATCACTCCCTTATCGATGACTACAATCGGCAGGTAGGGAGCCTGGGAACGCTCAGGAGGCGTTCCTAGGGGAGGGGTACTGTCACGGTATTTAATCCTATGTCTCTTCCTTGTCTCGTGCCTTGTTCTTAGTGTGTGTTGTGTGGGTGCGTGAATGTGTGGGCGTGTTGTTTGTACCATGATTAGCTTCTGCCGCAATCACTCCTCTCACCAGCTGTTACTCATTCCCATTCCCTTTAAATTCTCACCACTCTCTCATCTCCTTGTCAGATCGTTGTTTGTGATGTCCGGTGTTGTTCAGCTCTTCAGAGTTCCAGTCCAGTTCTCTCGTTGTCCCTGTTTCGTGTCCTGTTTGCTGTTACCCGGATTCGCCGTGTCTGTTCAACACTTCTCTTCACTCTTCTCACCACGATCATCTGACCATTGGAGACTCTGCGCCACTAGACCATCACCCCGGACTTTTCCCCTATCTTCTCAATTTGACTGTCAATAAACTAATTGTCAACTTGCAACTTGCTTCCTAGCTTCATTACGTCACACTTAGGGTTTAAGGGTTTGTTTACACTACATTGTCAAACAAAGTTGTAAAATTGGCTATAACTTTACACAGAAAAGTTAGTATGTGATTTTATCACAGTAAAATCACGTTAACCTGCATACTGTTTATGTCTTGTGACTATATTTTTGAAAAAATGTGTCTTTTAATGCTCAAAAATTGGCCTCCATTTACTTTCATTGTAAGTGCCTCACTGTAACTCAGATTTTTGCTATTATTAAAAAAAAGCAGGGGCAAGTCAAAAATATTGTTTGTGGTAATCAATATTGTCACGAATGCTGAATCGATTGAGCTTAACTTGCATTGAACATGGAATATTCTTTTAAGTGTCCAGTTAATCCACAAATAAATAGTAGGTCATCCAGGTATTTCTCTCTCACTGCTTCATAAATACTGAGGAATCGGACCTACTACTCTACTGGCATGCTGTTTTTGGCATAATATATAGTAGGGAAGTATGCATAATTGGACGCAGCCAATATTTTAAAACGCAGTCTTTTAATGTTTAGCAATAGCACAAGGCAATATTGTGATTTCAGTCTTAATTCAATCAATCATTGAGCATAAATGGATATTATACCGATTTCTCAGAAGTCAAAGTCTGCTGGTTTCAAGTGTTTTGGATGGCTTTCCTCATCATATAGCCTATAGGTAAGCGCTTTCACAACTGTCATGTCTTCAAAGCCATTTTTCCTTATTAATGTGAGAACGAGAATGAATAAAAAAATAAATATCACATGATTGAAGTTAGGAGTGCCAATCCTCCTACATATTGTGGCTATTGTTATTTCAGAATTTCTTATTTTAATTCACAGAGTTTTTACAAAGTGTGTTACTAATCAATTATAAATAAACAATAGGTGATTTTATTTCATGTTTATAACCAGTGTGCTGATGGTATTAATTTGGTCAATAATTGGCCATAAATTGGTGCATCCCTAGTTTCAATAATACTTTTCGACTGGGGAGGATGTTTTGAGTTCTGAAAGTTACAGTGTTAACATCAAATAGTAAACTTTCAGTAAAAAAATATTTTAGATTCATCATGATATGACTTCTTTAAAGCCCTGTATATTTTTCATAACTCTAAAACCAGGCTCTTTTTTTCCAGATGAAGAGTTTCTGACAGCTTTTCTTGAGTTCTACACCATAAGTCATAGACAGATACAGAGGGTGCTGCAGCACAACTCTCATAATCCCTTTACATCATGTCCCTCTGTTGGCACAGTAACACAGTCTGACTGAGTTAGTGTTGACTGCTTGAACTCTTCAAAATGGTTATTTTAAAGGTGACATTTATGATGTCAGAATTATTTAGGGTGTTAAACTCTTTAATAAGTGGATTTCAGAGGGGAAAAATGCTACAAAAGTGTAGTGTATGTACTCTTAATATACAGTTTACTGCCCACACAGCATCAATTAAAAAACACTGTCATTATTGTTTGATGTGCATGTATATTTGATGTGCATGTGACATGACTGGCCTTTTGGAATCAATGTACAGCGCATATTGTGAAATTTATTAAGATGTCATATCAAGGAATTCGCTTAGAATATACTCCTTTCTTTTTCCCCTGTACTACAGAATGAGCAGCCATTTATATTTCCCCAGCCCATTTCTCTTTTCTATTTCTTCATGCTTTTTCTTGCTGCACCATTCTAGCTCCTGTGAGACAAGTGGTTCATTTACAAGTATAATATCCCAGTCCAGAATGAGATCACGGGTCGAGTGTCTAAAATGTGTTGTTGAAGAAAGAAAATCTACAAAAAAGGTAAACATTTTTTTTATAAAAAGCTTCAGATGGGGCTGGATGCTGCCAAACTCTCCGACAGGACTCTCAACACAGTCCCAGAAGGTTATACTGAAGTCCTCCAGACGTCCCAGATGTGTGTATGTGTGTGTGATCTCTTTGTGTCTGAATAGAACTGTGTGTGTGTGTGTGTGTGTGTGAGAGAGAGAGAAAGAGACAGGAATTATTTTGTTTCTGATTAGGATGGAGTGTACGTGTTATACCTTTGTGTCTGATTAGGTATCTGCCGAGGACGATGAGGAGACAAAGCATGATGAAGACAATGACAGCGACCACTCCACCGATCACAGCATGGTCTACTCCTGAGGAGGTGGGCATCGCTGTGGGGTCTGAGAAATGGACAGATAAGACAGTCAAAGCCAAACAGAGAGGATGAACATTGTTCAAATCAGAATGAAAACTGAAAACACACGTCCTAACTTTACTGACCAGGCAAAATCAGAGAAGGATTTGAGAGAGACTTTCAGAAGAATAAAAAGTTTAGTGTTTTTACAATTAGGGGGGGAATTTTAAACCTAACAATTTGATCAAAAATTTGATTCAGGGAGTCATGATGCAACTGCAAAACAATCTTTGAAGCATCTTAATTCAACAATGTTGTAGCGCTGCAAATATTTTGCAATTATATATGCGGTAAAGACATAGTGATTTGCTTCATTCTTTTCGAAGTAAGTGGAAGCTTTTATACTTTTTATACCCTACCCCCCTATTCACACAAAGCATGATGGAAAATTTTGTCTGGCTGTGGGAAAAATGTGTATACCTAAATTCAAGAGAACCACCAGACATTCACCTGCTTTTTTCCATAAACAAAACTATTAATAATTCATTTAAAATTCAAATATTTCTCATGCAACTGTGAATCGATTTTTCTCTTCAGCTCTAATGCACAGCATTGATTATCTTAAGAAACAACTTCAAGCCTTTTCTCCACGGTAAGAGTGCACTTGACATTTTCAAGCAAACAAACTGAACTAAGGTATCACATAAGAGATGATCACCGCTGATATTTTTTTCTTTCTCACTCAAATGTTGTACCAAAAATAATGAACAAGTCTTGTTTCCTATTATCTCGCAAAAAAATATTTTTAGAATGTACAAAGAACTGCAAGCTACTACACAGTGTCATTTTCAATCTAGTGCGAAGCCACAAGTGCAGCTGACCTCTGTGTTTGAAAGGAACCACATGAATAATCAACAGCAAGATTTCAGTGAAGAGTCCATCATAAGCTTCAGTGACTTTGCCTGGACTCAGAGAGCATGAACGACATTCATTACTCCCACCCACGGCACAAGCTCTGTCTTCCTCTTAAACAATACTCCATCAAAACAAGACAAGTTAACAGTCACCCTGATGCTCACACGCTTCAGGAGAATAAAAAAAAAAACACGATAGATGAGAGTGGAGAGGATGAAGGAGGACAAACAAAGTGAGTGGTGAGTGACATGACAAGAAGCCCTGAGAGCAAGAGAATGAAAAGAGAAACAGACAGAAAAGGAGGGGAGGAGAAAAGAGGAAAGACAAAAAGAGTCCAAGAAAACACTGAGGAAAAAAAGAGTTGAACTTTTTATTAGGGGTCATCACTGGAGTTAAATATGTGATAGTAACATTCGAAGTAAGACTTTTGAAAAAGTCTCTCTCAGTATTACATTATGTTGTTGTGGCGGCTGTGGCTCAGTTGGTAGAGCGGGTCAGCCACTAATCGCAGGGTTGGTGATTCGAATCCTGGCCCACACGACTCCACCTGCCGAAGTGTCCTTGGGCAAGACACTGAACCCCAAGTTGCTACCAATGGCAGGCTAGCACCTTACATAGCTGCTCTACTGCCATTGGTGTATGAATGTGTGTGAATGGGTGAATGAGACGCAGTGTAAAGCACTTTGAATACCGTTAAGGCTTAAAAAGGTGCTATATAAGTGCAGACCATTTACCATATTACTTATATCAGACTTATTTAAGATAAAAAAATAACGGTACTGTCTGATTTAAAGGAATTCTTCACCTAAAAATGAATATTCTCTCATAATCAACATACTTTTATGCCATCCCATATCTGTATTACTTTCCTTCTTCTGCTGAACATATAATACAAGTTAATGGTGATCAAAATCAAAAGCTTAAAAAAAACCTCACAAAGTAAACTTAAAAGTAATCCATGACTGTAGTGTTTTAATCCATGTCTTCTTAAGTGATTTTAGTTGAGAACAGAAATATGACTTCTTTTTTTACTATAAATCTTGAACCTACAGCTGAGATATTCTTCTAAAAATATTAGTTTGTGTTCTGCAGAAGAAAGAAAATCTTCCACAATTGGGATAGCATGAGGATGAGAAAATAATAAGAGACTTTTCAATTATAGGTGAATTACCCTTTAAGTGTTTACAAACCTTAGAGGAGGCTTCACTGAGGTGTATGAGTGTCACTGTTCTATGAGTTCTGTATTAATCATAAAGACATTGTAGCATGATTGTATTGATGTCTTGTGCTAAAATTTTTATGTTTAAAACACTTTAAACAAAGTGTTTATGTCTGGCAAAACATACTGGCAGACTTTACGTTAAGTCTTTCAAGTACTGCTGTTTATTGGGCGTTTTCATACCAGAGCTTTTGGCGCAGAACGAAGGCATTTGACGTCAAAATTCATGGCGTTTTGTTGGTGTACAAGCTGCTTTTCCAAGCTAAAGTGCACATCAAGCGATCACACTCCCCTTTAAAACAAGGATCTGGTCCATTGTGACTCCAGTACAGATTGCAATTGGTTTGAAATCAATCTGGCCTAACTTGCAGCTGTGACGACTTATGATTTGCTTAATATATACTGTAATGCATTTCTTATTGCCATTTTTCACTGCAAAAATTGCTTTTGGTGACGGCTCTCATTTTTTGTGCAATGGCAGGTAGAATACAACTGGCATTCTGTGTGTGTCTAAAAGCAAACTTTTTCATTTTTGGAACCTTCTCCCAAGTCATTATGTATCGATATTTATATATATAGCAATACTTTTTCCCATGATATTTTGATGTACTGAATCGTGTCATACTGTCTGTATCGTAAATCAGAAGGCAGTTAGTGATCCCCAGTCCTTGTAGAACTTGGGGTTGTACCAAGCAATTGCTCACACATGCACAATTTTTTATAATGACATAAAGGCTTCACGTCCTTTACCAAGGGGGTCTGAATATAACCAGACTGATGAAGTGGACAGCTGGCTGATGATGTACAGTAACTTTGTTTTCTTTTTTCAAAAGGCTATAGATGGTTGGACCTACCCTGTAGCAAGAAATTGAGTTGTACTTCCAAGACATCAATACAATAATGTATCTCATTCCCACGGTTTTCTAAGCATGATTGTTTTCAAATTGGCTGAAAAATGCAGTTTTCAGTGTCAACCTAATTGAATTCTAAGCTTTCAATGAACCAACAAATTTGCGCTGATATCAATGTTTTCAGTGTAATACCAAATGCTTTGCTTTCATTAACAATGTCGCAGCACAATTAACTATCTTCATAATGACATATCAATTCTGTAGCTGAAAAAAACGCCCACATCCGTAATAAAGTCCCCTGAGACAATCAGACAGATGGAGGATAGATAGAACGAAGAGATACATTCAGAGAGGTCCTAAAAGGGAAAAACAGAAAGCTAGTACGATACAGAATGAGAGAAAGAAAGTGTTTAGACAGTACCTGCAGCATTCTCTCCGGGTTCTTCTCAAGAGAATGAAGGGATGAATGGATGGATGGATGGGTGGATGAGGACCACATTAGTGTGGGAGCATGAGATGTGAAGCATGAGTGCAAAAAGAGGAACAAAGAGAAACGATGAAAAACGTAAACGTGTGCAAGCATATATGTTTTTTGGTGCTCGCTCAACAGAACCAAATAAATCAGTATCTCTGAAGAGTATTAAGAAGGATTTTGTTAGTGAAATAATAAAATAATCAAAGCGAATGTTTGCTTGAGGGGAGGTGTGGTGTGAGATTGTGTTTCTGGATAATCAGAGGCTTTGCCGTGAGATGTGCCGGGTTAAATCCTGCATTACATTCAAAGATGACAGCAGATGCTGCTCAAAATGCTTCTATTATACAGAACTGCAGATCTCAATATACATCTCTATCTCTCTCATACTGTTCGCACACATAATCTGTTCAATTTTAAACTGACATATTCAAGCTGATCTACACACTAGGAATGGGCATTTCGGTCATTTTGTCTTCTTGACTACTCGACAGATAAATCCACTACACAGCTGCACTATTTTTAATTGCTGGTCTATGGACATTACTATGCTGCGGTTTAATGCGGCAGCTGGTGTCTTTAGCCATTGCTGTTTTTTCAGTGTCTCGCATCATAAGCTTCTTGTTTTTGAGATGCCGTGTCAAGTTAAGCACCCCTTATTGAGTGTTGAGTGCTGTTGCTGCATAGTTTGACAATTTGGCCCGTACAGTAAGCTGAAAATGAAATTAACAATAAAGACCTTTTTAGCTCATTTGTACATCCAGTCGTTGTTTCTGGGGTTTTCGCTATACCAAAATGTCATGGCTCTCAATAACAATTTCGATATCACAGCAAAAACGAATTTGTTGTTGAATATTTCAAAAGTTTAAAAACTATAAAAACTTAAATTTTAATATAACTGGCCTATTAAATTGCAACAATGGCTTGTGGCATTCAAGTATTAATATTATAGTATTCAAGAAAAGCAACAGTAATACAATTAAGAACAAAGACACACGTTATAAGCAATAAAAAAAAAAAACAAAGATAGATAGAAGTGCAATAAGATAGAAGTTTTGTTTTCCCCGTTATGTAATAGCAGCATCAATAATAATCCAGTAATCAAATACAAATATATAACTACTTAAAGGAATGTTCCAGGTTCAAAACAAGTTAACCTAAATCTACATCGTTTGTGGCATCATGTTGATTACCACAATACAAATATTTTTGAATTGTTAAAAAAAAGCAAAAATGGTGGATACAGTAAGGCGCTTACAATGGAAGTGAAGTGCGAGTCCAAACACATTAAAACATACACCGTTTCAAAAGTACAGCCACAAGATGTAAACACTATACATGATAACATGACTTTAGTGTGATCAAATTGCTTACTATCCTTATCAGTATAACGTTATATCCAATATTACAATTTCATTGCCATGATGATGCAATGCCGGTAAACCTTGAGAGTATGATAAGCGATTTTATCACAATAAAATCATATTGAACAGAAATGTAACTAAATTAAAATTATGTAAATTTGTTTGTGTCCTGTGGCTATACTTTTGAAACAGTTTGTATTTTTATGTTTATGCACTGACCCCACCACTTCCGTTGTACGGTAAGTGTCTTACTGTAACTGCAAATTTAGCTTTTTATTATTATTTTTTTAATGAATGAGGAACGATTCATCAAAATTATGCCACAAATACTGCTGATTTTTATCAGAATTTAGCTTAACTTGTATCGAACCCATAACATTCCTTTAAATTGAGTCGGTGCTCAGTACCTCCGATACTGTACAATGGTATCATTAATTTCAAGTTCCAGTACTTTTGACATCCCTAGTTGTTACTGGATTTTGATCAGTGAGAAAAATTTAAAACAAGTTTAAAGTCAAGTCACGCAATTACTGTGTTTTCAAGATCGATCATTGCTGTAACTTCAGAGTACTCATGCCCATCCCAACAACACACACACACACACACGCACACACACACGCACACACACGCACACACACACAACCAGAACTTTGATCAGATTAATTTCAGTGTAATGCCACAGTTGCATATTTAAACTGTAATTAAGTTTGTACATGTGGAGAATTACCTGTAAAAGTGTACACTCCATTCAGCTTGTGGACAGATGAAGGAGTGACAGTAGGTGATGATGGGGGTGACAAAGGGGTACGAGTAGGAACAGAGGACGGCGGAAGAGAAATATCAGGGAAGAGAGCGTTGGATAGGGAATTGGTGGGAATTTCAGGAGAAGGAGGGAGAGAGGGAGTGGGTGAAGGAGCGAGCGTGGAAGAGATAGATTGAGTATATACAGTAGGTACAGAAGTGGAAGAGGAGAAAGGAGGAAGAGTTTTACCCTCAGTAGAGGGGGAAACAGAGGAATGAGGAAGAGATGTAAGAGAGGATGTAGGGAGAAAAGGAGGAGAGGTGAGGAGGAGTAGTTCTGGATCTCTCTGGTCTTGGAAGATAAAGGGAGAGAAACGACAACAGAGCATGATATAGGAAGGATGGAGTGATGGATGATGGATGTGAAGAAAAGTGGAAGAGAAAATACAGATGGTGTCATGCAAAAAGAGAAACAGAATAAAGGAAAGTAAATTCAGAACAAAAGTGAAGTGAAAGTAATGTAAAACAGTAACATAAATAATGATGATGAAAACAGAAAAACAAACACCTTTTTAATCCAGTCTTCCCTCCTCCCTCCCTTTCATTTGTCTCTTTATAAGTACCTTGCACTAGTAGGGTGTAGGATCCATCCTGCCTGTCGATCCCGTTATCAGCCAGGCACCGATAAATGCCATTATCCGACTTGTTGAGGGATTCGAATCGCAAGAACGCACCGTCCACCTTCACCAATGGGTGGAGCTCTCCGTCTTTCTTTTCCCACTCGAATGCAGTCGGTCTGTTAGTGTGTGTGTGTGTGTGTGTGTGTGTGTGTGTGTGTGTGTGTGTGTGTGTGTGTGTGTGTGTGTGTGTGAGAGAGAGAGAGATTACAAAACATATAAAGCGTTTTGAAATTTAACATCAAAAGTAAAGCCGAAAAGAGTCCTTTAATTGAGCAGATTGAAGGGTTTTGCTATTTGGCACACCATCAAAAGAACTGAACACATCACAGAGGGATGCACAGAGGGAGAACGTTCTGAACACAGCAGAACTTAATCACTTGTGAAGTGAACTGAACCAAACTCAAGTCAATCAGAGAGGAAGTCAACCATGTGACCACCAATTTAACAAACCATGATGATGTGACACTCCTCACCCACAGGTCACATTATTCACAAACAGAAAGGTCAGTTTCCAGAAACAGAATCTAGAAACATGCTTTTTTTTGTATTTATTTAATTGCTGTCAGATTGAACGCAAATTTACTTTTAACGATAGCATATACACCTTTAAAGACAGACCTAAGGTGCATCCCAAACCGCACACTTCTGCAATATTCTAAGCCGTTTTGTAGTGTAAGTAGTATGTTTACACAGAAAATAAAACAAAAATAAGTGTACTACGAGTACCAAGATGATGTACTTCTTCAACTGTTGAAACGGAATTATTTTCAAATACTTTTTTGCTTAAAATCCAAATTTTCAATGTTGTGGTTCTGGCTGTTTGGTGTCGCTAGAAGAAACTGCACAGAAATTACATTGTTGTTTTAATTTAAATGGCTGGAAGTCACAGTATTGTGGGATTCTAGCAAGCATTCATAATCGACTGCTGTGTTCAACTGCATCATGTGAGCTCATCTGTCTGCAGTCTTATTGGTAGTCGCTGCATGGTGTCACTGCTGATTTGACTGCCAATCAAAAAAATAGCCCTGAGGTCAACGAACGGCTTTCCGAGTTTTACAACAGTGTATTACCATTTATGGATACCATTGAATGAAAAGATACCTGTCGCAAAATAGTCTCTGTCTTCTCTTATAAAACAGCGTTTTTATTGTTGTAAACTTCACATATTGTTCACTCCAAAAGGATTGTTTAGTGTAAAACATGTTGAAGATTAGCAGACAGGCTGTCATTCATTAAGTGTTAAGCTGTTTCCTACAAAAGCAGCTTATTCAGCGTACTGATGGATCTCCTCCATTGACTTAAAAAAAGAGAAGAGAAGCTAATAGAGGCTAATAGAAGAGAAGAGAAGAGAAGAGAAGAGAAGAGAAGAGAAGAGAAGAGAAGAGAAGAGAAGAGAAGAGAAGAGAAGAAAAATGCATCCTCCTGTCTCCTTGCTGGTGTCATGATAAAGTCCACCCTGTAAATCGAGTAACCATGGCTCAAAGAGTATTAATGGGTACTCTATTCTGTGCCTGATTAAAAATCTTACAAATTCACTTTATGGTATATGCTGTTTTAACTATGTAAATATTACATTTAATGTCTTATAAATCATATGTTACACATAATAATATACCACTGAAGTTATAGATTGTGAAATTAAAGATGTTTATTAGATTGCTTGTGTTTTTCAGTTCTCCTAGACTTCAATGACATGCTATCACAATAACACGGTTTTTGCTGAGGCATTACAAATGTTTACCCCCATGGGGACTTGATTTACCAGGCAGACTCGATTTATCATGACACCGGGATCCCGCAGCATTAAAAGTTTTTTTTTTTTTGGCTAATCTTAAAGCATTGAAAAATGTTGTCTGTTGTTTAGTTTCTATTGCACCATGCAGGATGGCTCCATCCATGGCATAATCTCAATGCTCCAAAATCCTGCTCCACATAGCTGTTGATGTTAAACATCAAAAGTTTTCTGACTGGCTCTGATTTTGTTGCTTCGCATTTTGGTTTTGCAGAAAACCCCTGGTTATGACATGGTTACACTTATTGAATACATCACAACGAGAGTAATCTGATATAGGAGTGAGAAAGTGACTGACAGTTGGGCTTCCCTCACTGTTACAATGCAAAAGTGAGCATATGTGTGAGATAGGATAACTGTTTCCCATTCATTTATACACAAAACAGTATATACAGCAAATCTGTTTGCAGTAGGACAAGATAATGAAGAATTATAGTAAGGAATTAGAAAAGGAAAAGGAACAGATAAAGAGTATCAGGGACTGTTAGGGAAAGAGAAATGAGTGACAGACAGGTTTCTAAATGTGGTGAAATAGTCCATTCTATTATGCTAATGGATATCAGTGGCCATAATAAGCTGTAATGCAATCCTGCACCAGCAGAGGATGATATTCAATTACATTAACATCACTCTCAGTACCCATGGTGAAATATTTATGTGATAAAACCAGGCTTAAGTAACAAAAAATGTAATAAATATATCTAAAATAATAATGTTTTATCCTTCAGATCCAGAAAGGGAGTGTTTTTGAACTTACTAACATCATAGCAGGTCTGTACTTAAATCTGCTCTATCTAATAATGTCTCTGATTTCTCTTTCGCTCTCTCTATATCTCATGTAACATCAACACAAATATATCTGTGATACTGTCAAACAGAAGTGTGTGTGCGTGTGTAAAAGAGAGAAGGAAGATCAATAAGCTGACCATTTTCAGTGTGTGTTTGTTTGTGTGTGGGCAGGTTTGGGTGGTTTATGAGGAACATTTTTTAGGTTACAAACTGGCTGGTAATTACAAGGGTAATATGCTATAAATGTGGTTTATAAATGTGATAAACATTTCTAGTATCCCCATAATTCAAATCGCTCAAAAAACATACTAAATTATGTTTATTTGAAAATGTGAAAATACTGAAAGTTTTTTGTGAGTGTTAGGTTTAGGGGATAGAATGTATAGTTCGTACAGTATAAAAATCATTATGTGTATGGAGAGTTCTCATAAGGATAGCCGCACCAACGCGCGCGCGTGTGTGTGTGCATGTGTGTCTTACTCTGGGTTTCCGTTTCCCACACATTGCAAGTAAAACTTCTCCCCTTCTTTGGGCAGATCACTCTCAGGATGAATCTGCACACTTGGAGAAACTGCAAAACAAACACGCACACACATACACATTTAATGCTTTTTCTCTACTGTATGTTTACGATGCTTTTGTCTTCAGGCATCTAATGTGGCATTTAGGTGTATTTACACAGACTATTTAATCTTGCTCAGAGGTGGTATAAATGCATTTACACATTTAATGTTTCAAATATAAAATTATGAATATAGAAATATGAAAATTCAAAATCATACTTTTAAAAATGAAACGAAATTATGAAATATATACTCTATAATGACAACATCAACAGTTTAAGGCTGCTCTGATGCTGCATTTCAATGGCACAGAACCAAAGCACCATCAGTACTGCCTTTGATACTAGTTGCTGAGGTGGGTTGAGCAGGCATAAATTTGACTGGCTTTTATGCAGCAATATGTCTTTACATATAATTTTGAGCAGGCAAAGAGCAGCCTTAACTCAGGTGTGAAGATATATATATATATATATATATATATATATATATATATATATATATATATATATATATATATACACTCACCTAAAGGATTATTAGGAACACCATACTAATACTGTGTTTGACCCCCTTTTGCCTTCAGAACTGCCTTAATTCTACGTGGCACTGATTCAACAAGGTGCTGAAAGCATTCTTTAGAAATGTTGGCCCATATTCATAGGATAGCATCTTGCAGTTGATGGAGATTTGTGGGATGCACATCCAGGGCATGAAGCTCCCGTTCCACCACATCCCAAAGATGCTTGATTGGGTTGAGATCTGGTGACTGTGGGGGCCATTTTAGTACAGTGAACTCATTGTCATGTTCAAGAAACCAATTTGAAATTATTCGAGCTTTGTGACATGGTGCATTATCCTGCTGGAAGTAGCCATCAGAGGATGGTACATGGTGGCCATAAAGGGATGGACATGGTCAGAAACAATGCTCAGGTAGGCCGTGGCATTTAAACGATGCCCAATTGGCACTAAGGGGCCTAAAGTGTGCCAAGAAAACATCCCCCACACCATTACACCACCACCACCAGCCTGCACAGTGGTAACAAGGCATGATGGATCCATGTTCTCATTCTGTTTACGCCAAATTCTGACTCTACCATCTGAATGTCTCAACAGAAATCGAGACTCATCAGACCAGGCAACATTTTTACAGTCTTCAACTGTCCAATTTTGCTGAGCTCTTGCAAATTGTAGCCTCTTTTTCCTATTTGTAGTGGAGATGAGTGGTACCCGGTGGGGTCTTCTGCTGTTGTAGCCCATCCGCCTCAAGGTTGTGCGTGTTGTGGCTTCACAAATGCTTTGCTGCATACCTCGGTTGTAACGAGTGGTTATTTCAGGCAAAGTTGCTCTTCTATCAGCTTGAATCAATCGGCCCATTCTCCTCTGACCTCTAGCATCAACAAGGCATTTTCGCCCACAGGACTGCCGCGATACTGGATGTTTTTCCCTTTTCACACCATTCTTTGTAAACCCTAGAAATGGTTGTGTGTGAAAATCCCAGTAACTGAGTAGATTGTGAAATACTCAGACCGGCCCGTCTGGCACCAACAACCATGCCATGCTCAAAATTGCTTAAATCACCTTTCTTTCCCATTCTGACATTCAGTTTGGAGTTCAGGAGATTGTCTTGACCAGGACCACACCCCTAAATGCATTGAAGCAACTGCCATGTGATTGGTTGATTAGATAATTGCATTAATGAGAAATTGAACAGGTGTTCCTAATAATCCTTTAGGTGAGTGTATATATAGACATTAATAACTTTATTTTTTAAATATTATTTATTAAAAATGGTAATCCCTATTTATTTTTTGTAAAGCTGTAAATAGCTACATTTATTAATCGAATTAATTACATTATATGCCCATTAACTAATTGCATATATCAATGATTGCTGAAAAATATATAATAAATATAATGTTTCAGATAATTTAATGGCATTACATTATTGTGGCAGACAAAGCATTCATTAGACAGTTCAAAAACTGGCTTTAGAAATCAACAAATTGTTTGGTTTATTTTCTTATAATTGAACCTAAACCTATCGCTGGTATCAGTCCACAGAAATCGGCTTTGCAAATGAGTTCATCAATCTGTCGAGCATCGGCAGTTAGAGGCTGTGCCCCACCTTATCCGTCACTCGGATGGATATGAGTTGTAGAGTTTCCGTCATGGTTATTTTTATCCGTCATTAGTTGCTTTTGCATTATTTCTCCATTGAAACATGCCTGTTCTCAAAGATCTCTCTCTCTCCCTCTCTCGCATGTACACACACAAACAGCAGAGTAAAATGTTTTTATTTGTCAGAATAAGTTGTTATTTGCCATCCTACCTGTGTTCTGCCGTTATTGAAAAGAGAGAAACGATCGTACTAAAATTACCTCAGGAATGATAAAACAGCTCCTATTTTAAATGTGCAATTTATCTAATATAGTTACCAAAAGGCTATATCCACATTTTGATGATGAATTACAGAGAAGTGCTGATCATCAGATGTTTTCTCCAAAGATCCCTCAGTTGTTCATGGTTTTTATAGGGATTGTTTGGTCCGTTAGGTCAGTTTGCATTCTCACCACAAGTGAACCACTCAAGAGTTTGTTTGCAATCAGTCTGAGACCAACTTGTTCAGGCGGTCTCAGACCAATTGTTTTGGTGCGGATCCGAGTGTGATTGTCATGTTCATATATGCCTAAATGAACCAAACCAAGGGAAAAAACACGTCAGGTTCCGAAACAAAAGGTGTGAAAACGCTGATTCGCAAAAATGTGGAGGTGGCACATCAAGCTTATATTGCTCTTTTGGTAGGAAAATTCCTTATTACAGTGGCATGATTAATTGATTAATTGAATGCAATATTTTTTTATATAAATTATCTGAATTAACGTGTTCAATCGACAGCCTTCATTTTTTGATAATCCAGTGAATTACAGCAACTACTTCACAAATGAAAGGTATTTCATCTTATTTTATTATTTGGAACTTGATGGACACAAACCAAAAATGCGATACATTTATAAGTGCACTATAAGTCTGGCAGCTTCAAATTTGATAACACTTTGAGTTAAAAGAGAAATTCAAAAAAGTATTCTAAATATACAGTAACTGGATGATCTGAAGTTCAAAGTCATTGTAAAATTGCCAATATATGCACACACGTAATAGTGCACTGAATTAACTGAATTCTAAAATTAATTGGGCAAGTTGCGATGTTGCTTAGCAACCTTATTTACCTATTGTATACCAAATCTCTTCCAATATAATCAACGAAGCTGTCTACCTGTAAACACTCATCTGCGACACAGTTTGGTGAGTAGACTAAAGTATTTTGCTCTTGATTTTTTAAAAATCTTAACACGGATATACAGCGTATAGTAGAATCACTAAAAGTGGATTCATTTTTACCATCTCACTGTACATAACATCACACTGCCCAGCTCTACACAAAAGCAGGATGAAATAAGCCTGTTTGTGTCTTACACAAGACGCTGAGTGGCTGCTCTGTCTGCTTGTCTCCAATGGTGATGGATGGGTGATCGACCGCACAGGTGATCAGGGCGTTGTTATCATTTCTGGTGACAGAGAGGGTGATCTCGCTGGTTACTGTGTAGGTCGGTTCATCAGGGTTGGATTCCACTACTTCAGGATGGCCTACACAGACACAGACACAGACACACACACACACACACACACACACACACACACACACACACACACACATGTTGGGTTTCCATGTTTTATGGGGACTTTCCATAGACATAATGGTTTTTAAACTGTACAAACTATATATATTCTATCTCCTAACCTTAAACCTAACCCTCACAGAAAACTTTCTGTATTTTTACATTTTTAAAAAACATAATTTAGTATGATTTCTAAGCTGTTTTCCTCATGGGGACTGACAAAATGTCCCCACAACGTCAAAAATTTCAGGTTTTACTATCCTTATGGGGACATTTGGTCCCAACAAAGTGATAAATACACGCCACACACACACACACACACACACACACACACACACACACTCATTAAACACTGTTATAACTGAAAAATAAGAGTTTGGTTAAGAAGGATTTTTGACCTGATCTCTGTGTATGTATATGTAGGTATACATTTACCTTTTAGCTCTTCATGATCACGGTACCAGCGTAGTGTAGCAGGAGGTTTGCTGCCTGAACTTGTACAGGTGAGAGTAACTTTGCTGCCCTCCTGAACAGCATCTTCAAAGCCTGTTATCACTGGCTTACCTGGAACACCTGTGAGAGAGGGAGACGGAAAGAGAGAGAAATGTAAAGAAAGAGGTACAAGTCAAATATAAACAACAAACATTTTCAGATGTGATCTGATGGAACTGTCTAAATAAACAAATAACACATTTGCTCCCTAAGGCCACTATCAACAACAGCTAACTACTTAGTAGGCCTACACGGAATTTGCACCTGCAGAGATCCACATTCCTGCATTCATTTCTTCACATTCGCTCTGCATTGTCATTCACAAGTTCTACCCCCCCCCCCCCTTAGGTGCTCATTTATTAAATAATTTAGCTGATTTAATATCACTTTTATTTGCCAACAAAAATCAAGTCATTTCAGCTTCATTTAGCACATTCTACCATATATAAATTAATTGCGCAGAATACAGAAAAACTACAGATTCCGTGTGGACCTAGTCACATCAAACATTCTTACCAGTAACGCCAGGTGCTTTATAAAAGAGGGGAAGCACAGATGTCAGAAATCAATTGCAAAACAAAAACAAAAAACATACTTTTTTTTTTTATGTCTGCAATATGGCTCCCAGAACAGAACTATAGATATATTTACCATGTTTAAAAATGCCAATGGCAAAAGACATATATTAGAAATGCTAAACCAAATACTGCAACAACAGACTGCTGTTACTCTGCCATTTTGACTGATAGACAGCATTGTTTTACATTTCCAATGCTGTCAGTCTTTTGTTGCAAAAATACATTAATAGACAATAGGCATCCAGTCAAGCACGGCATCCAGATGGGACAAAATGAAAATTTTAAAGCCTGTCATCCAATGTACAAACAAATGTACAGGTATCTGCCAAAAAGTCTTTTAATCTGTAATATACTGAAATACATTTGTGAAGCAAAGATGGAAGTGAGTGAATAAAAGAGGGAATATGTAATAAACATTATGTATTCAGAAAATGTAATTTGTGCAATTAAAATGAAATTTTAGGGGAAGCAGTGGAAACCATTGTAGTCCAAAGCATTCGCTATTGATTCCTAAAACCCTGATTGACAATGAAACACACACACACATACCAAGTACAGTAACAGTGGCCCGTGACGTCCGTACAGGCATGGTAAAGATGGAACATGTGTAGTCTCCATCATCTGACAGCTGAACATCTGCAATGGTGATTATCAGCTCTGTGGCTGTGGACTTCACCAACTGGATGCGGTTATCTTTAAGTGCTGAAAGAGAGACGGCAGATAAGAGGGATGCAAAAATATAAAAAAAGAAATGCAAGGACCATATTCTACAATTTAGTAGATTCAATTTCTTTCCCCTGAAAACCAATGATAACATCAGCTTCTTACACCAAAACCAGTGGTAAAGTCCACACGTAAAAGTCCACGTTTCCTCAATAGTACTTACTGTAGATTTTTCAAATTCTTATCTCCTCATGCATTTATACATCTACACCCTACATTTTACAATGATGTACTGCAAGATCTTTGTGTTATTCTCAGTAATATTTTCTTAGTATCTTGATCCTTGTGTTGTACTGATACTCTGGCTGCTATTGTTGTTATCAATGTTGTTGTTTCTGCTGATATTACTTTCATTGTTACAAGCTCACCAAGAAAAATTACAGACAACTATGTTGGTATGGCAATAAAGTATTGAATCTAAAGTAAGACCTATAAACAGGCTGCTTTCGCTACTTTAAAGGGATAGTTCACACAAAACATTTAATTCGATCATCATATACTCACCCTTGTGTTGTTCTAATCACTTATGACTTCCTTTCTGCCGTGGAACACAACATGAATGTTAGCCTCAGTCACTATTCACTTTCATTGTATGGAAAAAAGATGCAATGAAAGTGAACAGTGACTAAGGCTAATATTCTCCCTAACATCTATTGTTTGTGTCCCACAGAAGTCTCACAGGTTTGAAATGACATGAGGGTGATTCAATGAAAGAAATTTCAATTTAGGGTGACGTATTCCTTTAAGACTTCTATAAGTTAATGGCGTCTGTTATGTGATTTATCAGGGCAGGCCAAAGTTGCTTAATATGTAAACACGGGTGACCATATATTAATGTGCTCATGGATGTGACATCATAATAGTGAAAATATCTAAAACAACTGTTTTTAGAGATTCGTTTTCATTAAATTAATGGCCATTTTGGAATGGGAAGGGAACTTTGCAGTAATAAAAGTTAAGAGTAGTCTAATATGATTTGGGTTAGAAGATTACTTCTGGCTGTGATGCAAAAATGCTTTTAGCTGGCTGCGTAAAACAATGACTTTGGTAATCCTACTATGGCCAATTTACCTGCCTATCAGCAATTGAGTTAGGAGTACTGGGTGAATGTTACATTGCCTAATTAAAACTCATGAGCCAAGCAGTTCATGTTTATAAGGAGCCCCCTCTCCCCAGTTTTCAGATTGTCCACTGCCATTTAGATCCAATATAAAAAAATTACAGCAAAAGCCTAAAAAAGGATAACATGCAGATTTACAGTAACTGTGTGAGAGTGAGTGAGAGAGAGAGAGAGAGAGAGAGAGAGAGAGAGAGTGTGTGCATATTTCTGTGTGTGCTGTGTCTTCATGGTTTATCAGTAAATGAAGGGCACTAATTTGTCTTCATCAGCTACTGTTCCTCTGTCCTCCATCCTGCTCTTTCATGCACACACTCCTCTGTCATTCATCTTTTTATCTTTCTCTTTGCTCATCCACCCATCCTACTCCACATTAATCTGTTCTTTATCTCACTACACACTTTTGTGCATCTTTGCCTCTTTTCTCTTTCTTTTCTATCTGTGACTGTATTTCTCCCCTTCTCCCCTGTTTGTAAAGCACCCTGCTGCCTTCTCGATCAGCAGACTTTCTCCACTGTTCTCTACTTCTCATCTTCTTGTGTTTTAACCCTTTAATCAGGTCACCCCCTAATCTCTGTCTGTCTTACTTTTTCCATCACATTGCTTTCCGTGATCAAAGAGCCACCTGTTTGTTTGTAGGGTGATATTAATGTTTTAGGAAGGTGTTTTTTTTTTTTTGTATTTGGAGTTGGGGGAGTGAGAGCAGGGCTGGATTTAGGGATGGGTGACATTGGCAGCCACCCGGGGTGGCATCTTGCTGGGGGTGGCATGGGCCACCTGCATTTTTGGAGCTTGACAGCATCACATTCACTTTCATTATATGGAATCATATTAAAAGAGACATTAATCATTGACAAATCGGTTGCGTGGATTTCGTCTTTGGACACACACACACATTACACAGAACAACTTTTACTCTCATCGTGCAGTGACAGGATCTCGATTGCTAAATAATCCACCACTATACTACACAATTACTGCTGAGTAAAATCTTAACATTTACCAGCCAGTTGCCACATATATACATGTTTAGTTGCATAGCGTGAAATTTGGTTGCTAATAAGAGGGATGCACATAGAGTAAAAGATCGTTCTTGGGATTTAAGGATCGCTATCGAGATCGTTCAAATGAAGATCTCGATGTATCAGGAACTCAATATTTTTACCCACCCCTAAGATCAATCACCAAAGTGGTGAACTGATGATTTGAATATTTATTTAGCATGAAACTGAATGTGTACAATAAGCTTTATAGTGGAAAGAAATGAATTATATTAGCAAATATTTGCTCACCTGAACATGAGCAGAAATGCTAAAAAGTGCAAACAGTCACAGACAGCACTCTTCTCTGATCATTTACTCTCAGTGCTCATTCAAACAGAAGAGCAGATGACAAAGAGACACAGAAACATCATCTGTAGTTATTTTATACTAAATATGGCAAAGCTAAATTTGACATTTATTATGACATTTAGTTTAAATGTTAATTTAAACTAAAGGTTTTAAAAGATTGATTGTGTTCCGTAATAGCTATTAATAAACAAAAAAACAAAAACTGAAGTATGATCATTTCTGGGTTATGCCTGGTAGTTGTTTTAAATATAGTGTTAAATGGTTAAAACGTTTGCTTACGTATGTAACCTCCATTCCCCGAGGGAGGGAACGACACGTTGTGTCGGAGAAGCGACAATAGGGGTCTCTCTTGAGCGCCGATATTCACCTCTGACCTATTGAAAAGGGCCAATGGGAGTTGGCAGTCAGTATTTGCATACCCCGCCCCCGGACATACGAGTATTTAAGCGGAGCAAATACGGAAGTTTAGTCAGGATTTTTCTGAGGAGCCGGAATGGTCCGGCCACAACAGTGGCTTGGTTCAGTGGCATGGCGGAGGAAAGACACAACGTGTCGTTCCCTCCCTCGGGGAACGGAGGTTACATACGTAACCAAACGTTCCCCTTCTGTCGCTCTCTCCACGTTGTGTCGGAGAAGCGACACTAGGGGACCCATTCCAATCTTGGCATGCGCTGAACCTTGTACGTGAACCGCCGATACAGAGGCGGGCAGGGATTTCATCCAGTGCCGCGCATCGTCTGTACCTGGCTGCACGTACCCTTCCCCAATGCCCCATAAGAACATCGGAGTCCTTCTAGTTACCCTGGGAGGGGAACAAGGCGATGTTTGCCAACATGGGAACGGGCCAGCCTGGCTGGGCCTCTTTTCTCTCTATGTTTCTCGCATAGAGCAATCACGGCCGGGGCCCTTACACGCATATAGGGAAGGGGTCTTACCCAGACCCCGCGGAGACCACACCTGCCCTTTTTCTTGGGGAGGAAAAGTGGTAGACACGCCACACGGCCGTCTTAGGGCTCGTGTGGAAAGTATGGTGCGGTGGTAGATCCGGCCTCGAAGGGGGAGTTGCTACAACACGGCGACCGAGGCAGCTGTAACTGCCTAAGGGAGACACGGGGTCCGCTCGTAGGGGACAGAACCGTGGAATTACACACAGGGGAGTCTGAGCAGGAGGCCTTACCTGTGGAGCACCTATACCAGTACAGGGTAGCCATCAGGGTACCCGCAGTGGCTTGGGTCGGCGAGTTCCTCCGCTGAACCGCGGACCTGGAGGGCTGGGGAGGAATCAACCAGGGGCCCGACTCGGAGTGGGGCGCCCTGGGAAGAAGGCGCACTACTTTACCTTGACGTCAGGAAAAGGGCTCTGGGCGCAAGCGATCCACCCGGCCGGTTGGTCTACGTGTTACCGAGTTCTACGGGCTCGGACCTGACAAAACACGAGACGCAACCGACTCAACGCGGAGGTTGTAAAACCTCGCAAAGGTGTTGGCTGTTGCCCAACCCGCGGCTCTACAGATGTCTGCTAGGGAGGTGCCCTTGGCCAGTGCCCACGAGGACGCAACACCCCTTGTTGAGTGAGCTCGGACCCGCAAGGGTAGGGGCACGGCCTGGGTGTGATAAGCCAGTGTGATGGCATCGACAACCCAGTGGGCGAGCCTCTGCTTGGAGACGGCATTCCCTTTCTGCCGTCCCCCAAAGCATACAAAGAGCTGCTCAGAGCGTCTGGTGCTCTGTGTGCGGTCCAGGTAAATGCGCAGGGCGCGCACTGGACACAGCAACGAAAGGGCTGGGTCTGCCTTCTCCCGGGGCAGCGCTTGCAGGTTCACTACCTGATCTCGGAATGGTGTGGTAGGAACCTTGGGCACATAGCCCGGTCACGGTCTTAGGATCACGGACGTATCTGCCGGACCGAACTCCAGGCAAGTGTCGCTGACAGAGAACGCTTGCAGGTCCCCGACCCTCTTGATGGAGGCGAGCACGATCAGCAGGGCCGTCTTAAGAGAGAGGGCCCTGAGTCCAACTGATTCGAGCGGCTCGAAGGGAGGTCTCTGGAGTCCTGCCAGGACTACCGAGAGATCCCAGGAGGGAACTAGGCCTGGCCGGGAGGGATTCAACCTCCGGGCGCCTCTCAGGAACCTGAGGATCAGGTTGTGCTTACCCAAAGACTTGCCGTCTACAGGATCGTGGTGGGCGGCGATAGCGGCAACATACACCTTGAGGGTGGACAGGGACAGCCTCCTGTACAGCCTCTCCTGTAGGAACAGAAGCACTGACCTAATCGCGCATCTCTGCGGGTCTTCAGCTCGGGAAGAACACCAATCTGTGAACAAGCGCCACTTTAGGGCATTAAGGTGCCTGGTAGAGGGGGCTCTGGCTTGGTTGATGGTATTCTAGCGATCGGCCGGTAAGCCGGCTAGCTCTTCCGCGTCCTGTCCAGGGACCAGGCGTGGAGGTTCCAGAGGTCTGGGCGTGGGTGCCAGAGCGTGCCCGTCCCTGAGAGAGGAGGTCCTTTCTCAGGGGAATTCGCCAGGGAGGAGCTGTCGCGAGGAGCCTGAGTTCCGAGAACCAAGTCCGAGTGGGCCAGTAGGGGGCCACCAACGTGACTTGCTCCTCGTCCTCCCTGACCTTGCACAGCACTGGTGCAAGAAGGCTCACTGGTGGAAATGCGTACTTGCGCAGCCCGAGGGCCAGCTGTGTGCCAGCGCGTCTGTCCCGAGGGGAGCCTCTGTTAGGGCGTACCAGAGCGGGCAGTGGGAGGTTTCCTGGGCGGCGAACAGGTCTACCTGGGCCTTGCCAAACTGTTCCCAAATCAGCTGGACCGACTGGGGGTGAAGCCTCCACTCCCTACCGGGCAGGCGTTGTCGTGATATCGCGTCCGCTATGACGTTGAGCTTGCCGGGGATGTGAGTGGCACGCAGCGACTTGAGTCGCTGCTGGCGCCATAGGAGGAGATGGCGGGCGAGTTGTGACATGTGGCGGGGAGCGTACGCCGCCTTGGCGATTTATGTACGCCACCACCGTGGTGCTGTCCGATCTCACGAGGACATGTTTGTCCCGAACTAACGGGAGGAACTTCCTGAGAGCAAGAAGGACGGTCAGCAACTCCAGGCAATTGATGTGCCAACGCAGCGGGGCCCCTTTCCAACGGCCCGCTGCTGCGTGCCCGCTGCACACGGCACCCCACCCGGACCGGGAGGCATCGGTTGTGACCAGGACGCGTTGGGACACCTGCTGCAGGGGCACTCCTGCCCGTAAAAAGCAGAGGTCTGTCCAGGGTCGGAGTGTTTTTAGGCAGGCGGGGGTGATCCTTACCCGATGCGTGCCGTGGTGCCATGCTTGTCTCGGGACTCGAGTCTGGAGCCAGTGCTGGAGTGGTCTCATATGCATCAACCCCAGCGGCGCGACCGCCGCGGAGGACGCCATATGCCCCAGGAGCCTCTGGAAAAGTTTTAGAGGGAACACTGTGCCTGGCTTGAAGGAAGCGAGGCAGTCCAGCACCGACTGAGCACGCTCGCTCGTGAGGCGTGCTGTCATTGAGACTAAGTCTAACTCCAACCCGAGAAAGAGATGCTCTGAACCGGAGTGAGCTTGCTTTTTCCCAGTTGACCTGAAGCCCCAAGCGGCTGAGGTGCCGGAGCACCTGGTCTCTGTGTGTGCATAGTAACTCTCGAGAGTGTGCTAGGATGAGCCAGTCGTCGAGGTAGTTGAGAATGTGGATGCCGGCTACTCGTAGCGGGGCAAGGGCACGCCTCTGCGACTTTCGTGAAGACGCGAGGGACAGAGACAGGCGAAGGGGAGGACTTTGTACTGAAACGCCTGGCCGTCGAACGCGAACCGTAAGAAGGGTCGGTGTCGTGGCAGAATTGAGACGTGGAAGTACGCGTCCTTCAGGTCCACCGCTGCGAACCAATCTAGATGCTGAACGCCAGCCAGAATATTTCTCTGCGTAAACATTTTGAACGGGAGTTTTAACAAGGCCTGATTGAAAACTCGCAAGTCCAGGATTGGTCGTAAGCCGCCGCCTTTCTTGGGTACAATGAAGTAAGGGCTGTAGAAACCCTTCCTCATTTCGGTTGGAGGGACGGGCTCTACCGCGCCCTTGGCTAAGAGGGTCGCGATTTCCGTGCGCAGGGAACTGGCGTGCTCGCCATGTACTGCGGAAGCGGACGCCCTGAAGGGGCGGAGCCGGGCAAACTGAATTGCGTAACCGAGTCGAATGGTCCGGTGCAGCCAGCGTGATGCGTTGGGAAGCGAAAGCCACGCTTCCCAGCTCTGCGCTAGGGGCACCAAAGGGATGAGTAGTTTGGACGTACCCGGCGGGGCCTCGCAGTGGGGCGGAACAGGTAATGCAGCATCGGGGTTGAGCCAAAGATGGCATTCCTGGACCACTAGGGTGGCCATCGTCTGTCCGAGTGCCTGCGCTGTGGCCTTCGTCGCTCTCAGGGCGAGGTCGGTCACTGAGCGCAGTTCCTGCAGCACATCAGGATCAGGTCCACCCCCGTGCATGTTTCTGAGAGCTTTGGCCTGGTGGACTTGCAGGAGGGCCATCGCATGCAGGGCGGAGGCAGCGCGTCCAGCCGTAGTGTAGGCCTTCGCGTTAAGCGAGGATGTTGTCCTACAGGGCTTGGATGGGAGTACGGGGCGACCCCGCCAGGAGGTAGGGCTACCAGGGCATAGATGGTTCGCAACTGCCCTATCGACCTGGGGAATCGCGTCGTACCCGTGGCACTCTCCGCCGTCGAGGGTGGAGAGAGTGGAGCGGGTGGCACCTAGACGAGCGGAGAGCGGGGCTCTCCACGTAGACATCAGCTCATCACGCACCTCCGGGAAGAAAGGGACCGGGGGGATGCGAGGCCGCGAACGGCGCGCTGCCCCCAGGAACCAATCATCCAACCGAGAAGGCTGTGGGGAGGATGGAGGGTTCCAGTCCAACCCCACGCTCAAGGCGGCCCGGGCAAGCATGTCGGACATCTGAGCGTCGGCCTCAGCCTGGGCCTGCTGGCCTGAAGGCGGCAGTCCAGGGGAGTCCTCAGCATCAGACACCGCACTCTCCGATGCAGCGGTGAGCTCATCTGCTTCGGACTCGGGAGGATAGACAGCCAGGCCGTGAGGCGAGCCGCTATCGCCGCGAGCGTGGACGGAGACCAGCGAGCGTGTCGGGGAACGGGAGGTTCGAGGGGGGTTATCTGCGAGATTGACCAAGATTGTGCTTGGTATGGGACTGAAATGTAAATAATTGGTATCACACATCCTTACTCCTTACTCAGAAGAAAGAATGTCATACAAGTTTAGAACGCCATGAGGGTGAATAAATGATCACAGACGTTTCATTTTTGAGCAAACTGTTACTTTAAAAGTAGTAAAAATTCAAAGTTACCTCTCTTCTCTCCAAAGTACAGGGTCTGCTGTGCTGTGTTTGACCACTGGAGGGAGGAGTTATCATTTTCCTTCACGCTGCAGGTCAGGGTAACTGTTCCTCCCACTGACACTGTCTCATCTTGGGTCACTGGCTGGAAATGCATCTCATCTGGTCAACAGGAAAGAGACAAATGAGAAGATATTTGCATCATGAAAAAGAGAGGGACAGAGAGCCATACTGTAGGTGTAAATTAGATCCCTCGCCCACATCATCATAGCATAGCTTGAGCATAAAACATGTAAAGCACTACAGGTATCTGACAGATGACAAGTCAACTCATTATTTGGAAAAATGTATCTGTGTATCTGCGTGTGTGTTTAAAGGCCAGATGTAATGCCAATGTGAGTCTATCAGTATGATAATTCTGCCCAGGGTGGCCCACACTCCACTTTGCCCAATAATTACCACTTAGACTATAATCGATGACCTTTTTAATGCTGACCAGAGCTGGATGAACTCTGGGCTAACACTGTCTGAATTCCAGGCTAATGGCGAGATGGAGAGCTAATGTTTACTGAATGCAGGGCCAAGGCTGGCTTGATGTTGGTCAAACCCAGGATTCAAAGAGATTAAACATAGGGCAAAAGTTGGCAGCACTTTGGACATATGCTGGCTGAATACTAGGCAAACATTGCTAATTGCTGGGCTAATGTTGGCTGAATGCTGAGTTAATCTTGGACCATTGATGATTTCACATTGCTATAACACTGGCCTAATGATTATCTAATACTTGTTTTTGTTGATCCCGCTATTGGCTTGATTCAGGCTAAATGCTGGCCTAATTCTAGCCTGATGCTTTGCTAGTGCTGGGATTAACCTACACAATCTCAGGCCAAAAGCCGGCTTTCCACGAGCAGATTTGTAGGCCAAATGCAGGTGTGCCGAACTCAGCCTTTTAGCCTAAAAGGCTTTAACGAGACACTTTAAGTCTCAGCATCACAAAACATCTGGCTATTTGTGTGTGTATTTGTCTGTGTTAAAACCTTAACAACAGTAGCATTAGAGTTATCTCTCTAAACCCAACAAACCTATGTCAACAGATAATAGACTAAAATTACCCTTTAGCTTTGGTGAACGCAATGCTGGCTACCTTTTGGCAATGAATTAGAGTGGTGTTAGCCGTTTATAAGCTATTAGTGGGGCAGATCCACGCTCTTTGTGCAGTGGACAACTGCTGTAGGGGGCACTTACTGAGACTCAAAATGGCATCTGATCCATTTAACTGGTTATGTCAGGACAATGACTCGACTCCAAATCATTGAGTGGATGGAGTGTGGACTAGAGAGTGGGGGGTGTTAGGGCTGCACAATTCCTAGAAATAAAATGATATGATGATAAGGGCTACTGCGATTTCTTTAAATAAATTAATATTCTGCATGCATTGCACTCTTCAAAGTAAAGTTGTGGCACTGTGTTGATACACATACTCAGATTAAGTATGTTTGTAGTGTCGTGGATTATTGCGATGAATCTCTCTAAGTTGAAGAAAACTCTCAGAGTCTTGAGTTCCAGATGCCAAAGTTGTAGTTTATTGAAGACCAACAAACATGAGTTCAGCCAGCTGTCTGTCCTGACATTATCCTCCTAAGTTCTCAGTTATATACCTTTTTTTATCTTTTACCCACTATCTCTGACCAATGGGATTATTGCCCTTGTCTCTTTCCCTCGCCACCAATATGTTTTAATTCTCACTTTAGGTAATTATTAGTGGAAAATTCCCCATCTCTCTATGTTTTAAAAAGACAAAGACAAACATTATGCATAAAAGAACATATGTCAGCAAAAACATACATATCCTAGTTACATACATATCTACTTAAATGCATTAGTACATGGGACTTTTTCACACAACAAGAGACTCTTTCACACACATCATTCTCCTAGTAATGCCATCAACTTTTACATACATCAGCACTTTTCACTTGGGGTGACCTTGTTTGAGCATGTACTGCAACATTAACACATTATCAAACATAAAAGAGAATACAAGAGATATCATGTCAAACATACATTATCAAACATACATTATCAAACATACATTATCTTACTCATAAAGGATTTTTCTACCATAGTAGCTCATGATTTCAGCAGAATCAGATTACTTTAATTCGCAATATTTGTTGGCTTCACACAAAATCATTCTCTGGAGGTGCTCCGAGTTTAGTTATCGTACCATGCTCACAAATGCGAACACAATGCACACAAGATTCACTTTATTTTGACATTTGTGCATTTTGAGCAAACATTCAGGTTTGCAGCATTTCACAGCCTTTCACCAGATGTTTAATGAAAAACATAAAATATTGTTGTCAACTACAGGCAGAAATGTAAAGATCTTCCTTTTATTTTATGAAATTCTTTGAATGTCAAACTAATCCAAATATTTTTGAGCCAAATCATTCAGCCCTAATTTGTGTGTGTGTACATATCATACTTCATACAACAAGATCTCATCAGTCTCATTTGACCAGTTAAACTCAACTTGAAACGACATTGACAACCCATTTTATTTCGGTAATGGGACATAATTCTGAGTGAAACAGGATATTTTATAAGAAAAAACGTGAGCAAACGAGCGTGCTGGGGAACGGGAGGTCCACGGTTAATTAGCCGGCGAGACCGCAGCCATTGAACTCCCCAAATCGCCTCCAGCACGGGGGGTGGCTAAAGTGGCTTTTCCCCGGAAGAAGGAATGCTGTAACCACAACATTGCCATGGTTATATTCTCGCAATGAGAACATGAACCATCAACAAACACTGCCTCAGTGTGATCGCTGCCCAGACACGTTAGGCAGCGCCTGTGGCTGACGGAAGCAGAGAGATAACGGCCGCATCCAGGAATCAAACAAAGATGGAAAGGCATCTTTATAAAGACGCGTCTTTAAAAATACGTTCAACATCAATGTGTGTATCTAATAGAGAAAATATACTCTTTAGCAGGAATATACACTCTTTTAGCACTGTCGAAGTGCCCAGGGGCGAAATCTGCACTCGTCATGCCGAAAGAGGGAGAGCCGCTGGAAATGCGCCGTATATTCAACAGAATACGCTTCTTAAGAGGTGAATGGAACAGCAGTAGAATTCAGCTCGCTGATAGTACAACCGCTTGGCTCCGAATTGAAAATAATAATAATAATAATAATACATTTAATTTTAGGCGCCTTTCAAACCACCCAAGGTCAACTTACAACAAAAATTAAAATAAAAAATAATATTAGCTATTAAAAGAACGAAAATTATAATAAAATAAATTTAAAAAAAGAGAAAACATCCAAGAGGTTAATGCTGATGGAGGAATAGTGGAGGTTCTTATCAGAAAATCTGAATGGTGAGGGCATTTCAGCTAATTTTATACCCATATGTCCGGGGGAGTGGCATGAAAATTCCACTCGCCAATTTTCATTGGCCTTTTCTCAATGAATGGGAGGAGTTCGGGGCTCTCAAGAGTGACCCCTAGTGTCACTACATCGACACAACGTCGAGTGAGTGATAGAAGGGGAACTGATTTTAAATATTTATTTGAACATTGTTGGCAGTGATTGGCTGATGCTGGACATTATTTTGAATCAGAATTAATTATGCTAATTTCTGATGTATTGTCTATATGTCTCCAAAACATGAATAACCACTCCTGGTAACATAAATAATTTTAATTGTTTATGTCAAATAAATCTAACTTTCTATAGCTTGGTATTATTTATTTATTTGTCTCCCCTTTTCTGCCCAATTTAGAATGTCCAATGCACTCTGTCCTCACAACAGTGGCGTAGTGACTCGACTCAATCCGGGTGGATGAATATCCTTGCCTGATCTTATCACGTGGCTTGTTGAGCACGTTATCGCGGAAACATAGAGCGTGTGGAGGCTTCACACAATTCTCCGTGGCATCCGAGCACAACTCACCACACGCCCCACAAAGAGCGAGAACCACATTATAGCGACCATGATGAGGTCACTCCATGTGACTCTACCCTCCCTATCAAACGGGCCAATTTGTTTGCTTAGGAGACCTGGCTCGTCATGCCCTGGATTCGAACTCGCTGTGCTACCCAGACCCCCAGATGGTATTATTTAACCAAAGCACTAATTGTAAATTAAATTACAGATCACAGTTTGGATGCACTTTGCTTTACTGAAACCTGGCTTAAACCAGATGAATATATTAGTTTAAATGAATCTACTCCCCCAGGTTATTGTTGTAAACATGAGCCTTGTCTGAAGGGTTGAGGAGGAGGTGTTCCTACAATTTACAGTAAAGTTTTTGGTGTTATTCATAGGACAGGATATAAGTTAAAGTCTTTTGAATTAATAATGCTTAATGTGCAGTGTTGGGGAGTAACGGAATACATGTAACGGGATAACGTATTTAAAATAAAAAATATAAGTAACTGTATTCCACTACAGTTACACTTTAAATCATTGGTAATTAGAATGCAGTTACATTCAAAAAGTATTTTTATAACAGGAAGAGATTACTTTTTAATTTAATATTTAGTCCTTTCAGAAGGAAAACATTTGTACATATAAATGATGCGATCCAAAGTGCATTTAAACAGTAGTGAAACACTTTCTTTTGATGTGCTACATGCATATGAGCAGACAGAGAAATAAGTTTGAAGTAAGTAATAAACCTTGTGTAAATTGTCAGCTTTACGCTAAGCTAAAATGCTATTTCTAGCCATTTTACATGCACATGTTACCAGACACGATCATATTTTTTATCAAGAAAATTCACGTTGAATCATAATGTATATTTTTTAAGACCTTTGATTTTAGGGCAAAAATTGTACTCTTGATAATTTTTTTTGTATTGTTTTCCTGTAAAAATATAAAAAAACGATTTGATTTATCTTGTTTTAGAAACAACACTGCATAAGTTATTTAGGGTTTTCAGAGAAAAACGTGTCATTTTAACGTGTATTTTGTCTTACTGTACTGGCAGAGCTTTTATAGTCAAAACAAGGGAAAAAAAATCTACCAGTGCTGAAGAAGTAATCCAAAGTATTTAGAATACGTTACTGACCTTGAGTAATCTAATGGAAAATGTTACAATGTATTTTTACAGCATGAATTCTGTAATCTGTAGTGGAATACATTTCAAAAGTAACCCTCCCAACCCTGTTTATGTGACACCACCAGATATGAATAAAAAAATCTCTGTCGTCTTTTGCCCTTGCTGCAGTATATAGATCACCTGGGCCGTATTCTTGATTTGCATGATAATTAGCTAATTTTCTATCAGATCTAGTGGTTAATGTAGATAGAGCTTTAATTGTTGGTGACTTCAACATTCAAATCGATAAGGAAAATGACACATTTGGGATTAGCATTTATTGATATTCTAAACTCTCTTTAAGTCAGACAAAATATGACAGGATCAACTCACCATAATAATACACTGAATTTAATTATGGAGTTATACAGAGTTGATGTTGAAACTATAGAAATTCTGCTGCAGGGCGATGACATCTCAGATCATTACCTCGTCTCTTGTTTACTGCGATCAGCTAATGCCACTCAATCTACAAGATGCTAAAGTTCAGGTAGAACTAATCTTTCGCCCACTAAAGATAATTCACTTCATTAATAATCTTCCAGAATTGTCTCACATACTCAGTAAGCCAAAAAGTCTAGAAGAACTTGATGTAAAAACAGAAAATATAAATACAGTCTCCTCTAGCACTCTTCGAATTAAGAAAATGAAAGAAAAATACCCCGCACCATGGTACAATGATCACACTCACGCTCTCAAAAGAGCAGCTTGAAATATGGAGCACAAGTTGAAGAATACAAAATTAGAGGTATTTCGCTGTGCATGGAAGTATAATGACTGTAGCTACAGAGAGGCACTAAAAGCTGCCAGATCAGCATATTTTAGCAAACTCATAGAAAATAACCACAATAATCCTAGGTGTTTATTCGTTACTGTGGCTAAATTGGTTAGGAATATAGCCTTGACTAAACCAGATGTTCTGTTGCAGCACAATAGTAATAGTAATGACTTCATGAATTTCTTTATAGATAAAATAGAATTCATCAGAAATAAAATTAGAATTATACAATCAACTGTCACAGCACCTCAGAAAACAGTGTCTCATAATTTTCCTCACAAGCAACTTTCGCTGTCATAGGTCACAAAGAGCTAAACAAACTTATCAAAAAATCAAAAGCCACAACATGTATGTTAGATCCAATACCAACTAAGCTCTTAAAGAGGTATTCCCTGTAATCTCAGAACCTCTTCTTAATATTACTAACTCCTCACTATCCTTAGGACAATTCCCAAGAAACTTTAAAATGGCAGTTTTCAAACAGCTTATTAAGAAGCCACAGCTTCTTAATTAGCCAGAATTGGCTAATTATAAACCAATTTAAAATCTCCCATTTATGTCGTAGATACTAGAAAAGGTGGTGTCCTCCCAACTATGTTCATTGCAACAGAGAAATGGTATATATATGTACAATTTCAGTCAGGATTTAGGCCCCAATCACATTACAGAGACTTGCTCTTATCATCTGATCATGGCAGCATTTCTCCTCTAGTGCTTTTAGATCTCAGTGCTGCCTTTGACACCATAGATCACAACATTCTCATGAATAGGCTGGAGGCATGGTTTAGGTCCTATTTAGTATACTGCTACCACTTTGTATGTGTAAACAAGGAATTTTCAAATGAAACAAAAGTCAAGTATAGAGTGCCATAGGGATCAGTTTTAGGGCCTTGCTTTTATCCTTATATATGCTTCCCCTGAGAAATATTATCAGGAATCATGGAATAAGTTTTCACTGTTATGCTGCCAAGGATACCCAACTTTATATTTCTTCTAATCCCCAATAATTTTACAATTCTCCAAATTAGCAGAGTGTATAAATGAAATCAAAGACTGGACGGCCAGAAAGTTCCTTCAACTAAATATTCGAAAAACAGAGGTTCTAATTATTGGACCAAAAACCTCTAAAAATAAGCCACCAAAATATAATTTGACTCTCGATGGATGTACTGTTATGTCGTCTTCTACAGAAAAGAACTTGGGTGTTATATCGGATACCAATCTGTCCTCTGAAAATCACGTTTCCAATGTTTGTAGAACAACATTCTTCCTCCACCTCAGAAATATTGCTTAGTTACGACACATGCTCTCTGTTTGCTGATGCCGAAAGCCTAATTCATGCGTTCATGACCTCAAGACTAGATTATTGTAATGCATTACTGGGAGGATTTACAGCAAGTTCAATAAATAAACTTAAACACAGAATTCATTTAAACACACGCAGATGGTGTCATTCTTCATCGCATCTTTCTCTCTCCCTCTCTCTCTCTCTCTCTCTCTCTCTCTCTATCACACACTTTCTCTCTAGGTGTCTCTCACTCACACACACATAAATGTGTGAGGGTGTAAAACTCACACAGCATATATTTAAAGCAACATAGTTTACACCCTCCTTACACAGAAGAGAGAGAAATGGATGGAAAAATAAAACCAGAGAGGATGGCTGCTGAAAAGAGACAAAAGTGGAAGATTACAGATAAAAAGATGAACACAGCGAAAGAGTGAAAACAAAAGAAGGGAGACAGAGGGAAATAAACGAGAGAGAGGGAGAGAGAGAATGAGTGTTTGTATGTGGGTGATAACACAGGTTGAAGCTAAATAAATACTGTCCAAAAAATGCCCCCTTCATCTCTCCATTTTCCTCTTCTTCATTTCTTATCTCTTTCCATCTGTGACTTACTTATTTTTTCCTTTTCCTCCTCCTTCCATCTGTCTCTCTCTCTGTCTCTCCATATTTTCCCTCTAGTATTCTGTCACCTCTATGCCCTCTTCTTTCCATCTCTCTACCTTTGTTACGCTCTCTCTGGTGCTTTCCTCGCATATGTAGATGCCAATTTTTCAGCCTGATTAATGTGTGATTAGCATTAAAGATCCTACTGGTTCTTCCCTGATGCCCAGTTGTGTGTGTGTGTGTGTGTGTGTGTGTGTGTGTGTGTGTGTGTGTGTACAGCAGTTGGTGTAGATCTAGTCAATGTTTGATCGGTCAGACTGTGTCAATTTATATGATTTATTGAAGATTTGGTTTGATCTTCCAACTGCTGGAACACATTTGCTTAACTGTAGTCTGCAAGTGTGTAGGATGAAATATTGGTTCACAGAGTTTAATGGGTGTTTACGGAGTTACTGAGGTTTATTGTTTGAGTCTCAATCTTAAGCTTAAAATTAAGCTTGACTTTGCTTCTGATTCTAAGGCTGTTCACGCGGCACATAAATCTGATTTGATTTTCTTACCTTATCATTAGGGCTGTCTGCAATGTAATTTTGTAATTGATGAAATCTAAACCATTTGTTTAGACAGTAAAGTAAATATCTGATATATCTACATCGGCTGCCATAGAAATGAATAAAGCATCAGCACGATGCCAAGAGAGTATCTTCTACAACAAATGAGAATAGCTGGCATTGTGGAAAGAGAGAGAGAACGTTTTTAATTTTGCCCATGATTATGTTCATTCACGACATCTCGCTACAGTCGAGAATGATGTGCTTCATTAACTCATGAAGCGCATCAGACAGTGTAGTGCCAAAACTATTAATGTAAATAAACATTCATGCATATGCTAAATAGTCTGCACTTTTATAGCACTTTTTTTTAACCTTAGAGGTTACCAAAGCGCTTTACACTGTGTCCCAAACACCCATTCACACTCACACTCATACACCAATGGTAATAGAGCTGCCATGCAAGGCACTAGCCTGCCATTGGGAGCAACTTGGGTTCCGACTCGCTCTACCAACTGAGCCACAGCCGCCCCACATATGCTGTGTTTGAAACTTTCCAAACCATTCAATACATAGGGAAAGACATTTGTGAGCGAGTGAATTTGTACACAGCTATTGACTCTACTGCACTATGTACATGAAGCTATTCAAATGAAACTGGACGTGGTAAATTGTGCGTGGATCACAGAGAGTAGCATGAGCCTCCACTTGCGGAGTCTCAGTGGTGTCATGCACAACGAGCCGCATGATAAGAGGCACAGATTGACGTCTCAGAAGCTGAGGCAACTGAGACTTTTCCTCCGCCACCTGGATTGAGATGAAAAACCGTGCCTCCCCGAGGACCAACTAAGTAGTGGGAAATGGGCATTCCAAATTGGGGAGAAAAACAAAACAAAAACATAATTAAATTGTGGCTAGAAGAGCTTTAATTACGTACAACAATTATTTACTTAATTCCCATTCATTTTTAAACACATTCGTTGTCCATAAATAATAATTTATTGCGAAATGGTTGAATACATATAGTGAAGGTAGGCTAACATCTTGTCTGCATGCAGATCATATAGTCCAGATGTTCAATACAGGCAAATGCATAATCATGTCATTTTATTGAATTAGTTCATGGTTAGTTGTTGTATCCTAAAAATAATATGAAAACTATTTGTAGCCATTAAAAATGTAATGTTCATTCTGTTCTGTTTAACACATAGCTGTAACAAATGGTTTGTTGTTGAGCAGACAAAGGAGGAAGCGGGAGCCGGTTTCCACATTCCAAGTGATTTGGCCTTTATTGATATAAACAGCAAATCCCTTTCCAGCACAAATTGAAACGAGGTTCAGCTTTCCAGCAATAACACAAAATACTGCTTTTCAGCCAGCGTAAAACAACACTCTGTTAATAGCCACGCAGTCTCAGTGTGTGTGCATCAGCCTCTCTTCCTGTGGATTGGCCATCTTTTATCTCCCTTGACTCTCACTGTGAACATAAAGATGGTAATTAGTCACAATTCATCTCAGGTGGATGTCCTTACCGCTTTCTCTCTCCCCAGACGTGTGCTCGACCATGCCCTCACCTTCACAATAGCATACTGTATATGGACACAAATTTACACCCCCATCGATATTTCACTTTTAAAAAGGTACACAGATAGACATGTTGGGCAAAATAAAGTCCTTTCTAAATGTTGCCATGGCTACGTGCGTGATTTAGGACTCGCCATGTCCCGTGTGAAAAATCTTTTATTCTGAAGAAAAGTAATGAGGAAGAGCATGAGCGTGTCACATCCATCCACTTGTGCAAATCAAATAATAAGATTGTACACTTATTGTAAGCATTTGAATGAAAAATGTAGAAATCGAGCAGAATTCCTGTTTTTCTAGTTCTTATATAAAATGAAAAAATTAAAAATAAAGTGTTTTCTGAATTTTTACAATTTATTTTTAGATGACAAATGAGTAAACGGTCAGTTTATTGGTTATTCCGGTTTGAAGACAAAGACGAGAAAACAAATTATCCGAAAGTAAACAGACCCAACTGCCTGTGAATGCCCGCACAGTCACGTGAAGTATACATTGACAGGCTCCTGTTCGACTGTACTGTTCGTGTAAAAACCGAAGTATACTTTGGGCTTTAGTTATCAGTCTCAGCAAAATCCAATTTTGCTTGACCTCTAGTCTCTCAATTAATATTAGGCTATATCAACTGAAAAAAAAGTGTTTAAAACAGTTTTAGATTAAATATAGTATGTAACACTGCAGGACACTGCTTGAAATTTTATCTAAACAACCCACATACTCAAGTACACACTAGGGCGTTATGCTGTTTGTGGTACATTAGTAGGTCATTTGAAGGTTTTGTCGACATGACCCTCTCCAACCCCCCACTCAATGCCAGCTGTTGCCATATTACTAACCCACCCCAAGCACTCACACAAACACACTTTTGCCCCTACAACTGCCCCCCTGGGTGTGTCCGCCCTTATCCATATGTCATTCCCCTCTTTTTTTATCCTTGTTTCCCGTTTTCCTATTTCTCTCTCACACTTTAAATAAAAGCATCTTATAAATGAATAAATGTGAATGTCTTTCAAATTTTTAGACCAAAATAAGCAGTTCTGCCGAACAGATTTTACATTAAGAGTATAATGATTTTTGCATTGTGTTGAGCACACACACCCACAATATTTGCTTCTTTAAGTTGTACAGTCAAGTTGACATTGAAAGTGTTATCTTAGACACTGTATCTTAGAACATGATACAGGGTCAACTGTACATACTGATGCAGTGTTTGTAATGTACCATAAGTGTAATTAATGTAATATTACTCTCCAAATCTCACATGCTCATTTGACCACAAAAAGACTTCAGCACTCAATGTTACAGGATGTGCAAATGGTCTGTCATTGGTCAGAACAATAACCACTCTACAGAATACAATGACTTACAAAATATACAAATATAATAATTGAATGATCAAGATGTTCTATCTGGTTTTCTTTCTCTTTCCCGCTCTTTTTCCACAGGCGTTGTTGGTCAAGGCGTCTCTTTCTCTCTGCCTGTCAAACATCGTTAGTTCATCATCTCACTCCCCAAAACGAGAGACAGAACAGGGGGCAGCAGAGACAGAATGACCCAAAGTAAAAGAAAGAGAAGCAGACTGAGAAGAGAAGAGCTGTGTGCAAAACCTAGTGAGCTGGCTACCAAGACAGCAATTCTGGGCAGGTAGGCTGCTCATTAGGTTCAAATAAAATGTTTGAATGATCTTATGATGCCAATTAATGCCTGTTCAAATGCACCTTGGGTGCCAAAAAATGTTGTCTAGTTAGGAAGCTAACTAGGTTTAAATAGAACAGTCGAATGATGCCTATGATATCCCATTTGCCTCTGCTTCTGAGACAGTCAATCAGTGCATCTTATCAAGTGGCTTACTGTGCATGACACAGCAGAGACGCCATACATGTAGGCTTATGCTATTATCCGCGATCCACGCACAACTTACCATGCGCCCCATTGAGAGCGAGAACCACTATTAGTGACCATGAGGAGGTTACCCCATGTGACTCTACCCTCCCTATCAACCGGGCCAATTTGATTGCTTAGGAGACCTGGCAGGAGTCACTCAGAACACCCTGGATTCAAACTTGCGACTCTAGGATTGGCAGTCAGTATCAATACTCACTGAGCTACCCAGGCCCCCAGACCTATGATGTTAAAACATACTGACTAAGTAGGCAGCTCACTTGGTTTAAAAAAAATTCAGATGTTCAAAGGAATCTATGATGCCCGTAAATGCTGTCTAGGTAGGCAGTTGACTCATTTTCGAGGCACGACCAAAGAGAAAGAGTACTTAACATTTTGGCAGGTATTGAGTGGATTCCAGCCAACAAAGCACTTTAAAATATAAGAGGTCAATTACAAGGAGGAGGAGATATGATATCTCTTCATCAAGCAAACAGACACACAGTGACCTCAGCCACCGCAACACCACACTATACATACTCACTCGACTAATAAACATTGCCTAATCAAACTTTAAAAAATCTAACTTCAACTCTCACTGGCAAGCACATAACCCTGAGTCACACCTGACACAGTCGTCAATCTCTCTTGCTCTCTCTTTCTCTCACTATCTATCCATCTAACTCTCTCTCCCTCTCATACACACTCCCAGAGATGCCAGGAGCCTCCAAGAGCCTTGTGATGGATAGAAGCATAGAGAGGAGAGAACAGGGTCCTGAGGGGGAAAGAGAGATATAGAGACAGATAGAGGGAGTGACAGTGAGAGGTGAAAGAAGAAGAAAAGGGGGTGAAAGAGATAAACCATAAATTAAATCATTTTGGAACAAAAGAGGAAGGTTGCTATGAATCAGACAGCGGGAGGTTACCAGGGCAACCGCTGTGACCTGAAGCTTGACCCTCAAGACGAAGCGACCCCGATATACAAACACTTGCTGAACAACCTATTTTCAGTTTTGCTTCTTTGTTTGTTTGTTTTAAAGAAAAGAAAGAACAGAGAAAAGAAATAAGTGCATAAAATAAACATTACATCAGTGGGAGATTTTGGTGTGTTGTGCTTTTATGCAGTGTGTGTGCGTGTGCGATCCGCATTTTTCAGCTACAACAACTGATGATAATAAAGTTGGAACAACTAACATAAACATACAACTCTCTCACTTTCTTTCTCTCTTTTGTCAGTTAGAATCGCAGTTATTTTGTCCTCTGAGAACTCAAGTATGATGAGAATTATTTCAGACGGCAGAACAAAGACACCCTGTGTACTCTAACAAACACAATGTAAGCAGAGCCTCTCTCATAATTAACACACAGTTACTTCACAAAAGACATGTCTTTTCTGTAAGTGCCCAAATACACATATATTGTAATTAACAAATACGATATTATAAACTTTTTTAATAAGTCTACATTTATATTTTAAAATCTACATTTACACATAAGGAAAAGCAGTTAAAATGTACATATATGTATAGGGAAAAGTGTATATTTTTGGTTCTGCAACTGGTCAAAATTTATTTCATTTAACATGAATTTGTAACATGTTTTTGTGCATGTAAAAAGTTGTTACCGCATTTTACCTCCTTTTAGCTCTGTACAGTTCACTTTAATGGATTGCATGATGTATTCAAGCTATACATTTTATGAGTATGTGTATTCCCGTGGAATTGAACTCGTATACTTGGAGTCGTTAGCATCATGTGCTAACAGGTGAGCCACAGGCATGACCCTGCAATTTGACACATTCATTTCTAAAAATGAAAAACATTACTTGTAGAACCTTAATTAATATGAGGTCATTTTATGCCACTTGTATATTAACCCTTTAAGCTCAGGGAGATTTTATTAGAATCAGTAAAAACATCAAACTGAACAAATAGCCATGTGTTAAGTTGTTGGAAAGATCTCAAAGAGTAGAATACAACCAGCCTATTTGTTATGGAAGTCCAGGAGTGCCATTTACAAAAGAACTAAGGTATAAATGATCTATTAATTTAAAAATAAAACTGTGAATAAATAAACCAATTTATAAATGGACAAATAAATAGAAACATTTAATAGTGAATAAATGAACCACTTAATAAATGGACAAATAAACAAACACATTGTTTTTATTTAATTAATGTTTAAATGTTTTATTATATTTAACAATAAAATTGTGCATTAATCAATCATATTTACTTCATGTTTAAAATGCAATTATATGTAGCATTAATGAGTACATTAATGAGTCTTTTAAATTGACTTTTCAATGCACTTTAAAAGCACCTTTTAAATTCCATTTTAAAAAGGTATTAGGCCATTTATTTTCTTTATTGATTTGCCAATAGCTTTTCCTCATCCATTTGTCAATGGGTTTTCTTTTTCATTTTGCGAAATCCCACGCATGAGAAATGGATGTGAAGCATATCAGAAGTTAATTGTGGCTCATTCCCTGTTGCTGTGAAATGCTGAACTTGGCCCTACCTGAGCGTGCACATTGATATGTGTCCAGGATGGGAGCTCGTAATCATGATGCTGTCAACAGAACCAGCCAGCCGCACCTTCATGAAGATGGCACCCTATATAATTAAATCTTTACCAAATCTATACCATTCAAAAATGAATGTTTGTGCTGGTTCGGTGTTTGAGATATTAGACATAATTCTTTTGGCAGTGTAATGTCACTTTCTACCTCATGAGGTCCAAATCGCTCCGAACCGGTGTTGTTCGTTTGTGCTTGATTTGTGCTGTCAAAAGAAACATCATAACATATTCCTTTCTTTGTATTTAACAAGATAGCATTTGGGAGCTGTGAAATCATGCAGGCTAAACCACATGTCTATCACTCTCATCTGTCTCCATCGTTTGTGCTCGCTTCTGGTTTGTGCAGTGTTTGGTATCGCTGAAGCATACATTTTTTGGCAAAGATTTTATCTTTCACCCCATCAAACTCAAACACATCTCTCTTTCTCTGTCAGAAAATATCAGATTTGGTCACCTTCCAGCTAAAGTCCCCTTTTCTGAAGCTAATTTACACAAATTGTTTGGTAAAATTTCTGAAATGTACTAAAATCACTTTAAATGGCTACTTTAAGCTTAAAAGGTCAATTTCATATTTCTGCTTACTAGATTCTGTATCTATAACGTAACCTGTAATTTAGCTATCTATAACTGAGATTATTTTGTTGATGTGAGTGATTAAGGCAATGTTATTAATAGGGCTGTGCGATAAAAAAATCTTGATGTTTTCCTGAAAAAAAAAGAGAGATGTCCTCGATATCGATGATAAACTTTTGAATAACTTTTTGATCTAGATCAACCACTGGTTGGTTGATCTAGATCAGGGGTGGGGAACGTCAGGCCTCAGGGCCGTATAAGGCCCGCGAGACCATTTTACCCAGCCCATGAGACCATTTCAGAAATTATATGAAAAGCAAAAAATGGCCTTGATTCAATGTACCTGAAAAAAAAAAAAATCCTTTCAAATAATGTTTAAAAATTATTTTAAATGATAAAAACACCAGTGGCGAATTCTCAGGGCCAGCAAAGCCTTCTCTGCTGGACTAACATGCCAAATAAATAAATATTTTTCATCCTTTCATTCTCAATCACCTTTTTATTATTTTATTAAGTATTTTTAATTGCTTTCCACTCTTAATTAATCTACAAACAAATAGTGAAAAATGAAAAGTTAATCCAGTCAGAGTTTATTCCTTGATGCTTACAAGAAAAGTGTGACAACTGTTTCACAAATCGCATGTCCGAAGCAGTGAGTGAGTCTGAGCTCCACCTCGTCAGGCCTTCAGAATTTCTTCAGAATCCCTCAACAGTGCAAATGAATGAGCAACTAAAGTAAGTTTGTCAGATTCATCAGCCAATCAGATTGATTTATTTGTTCTTGGTGGGTGTGATATGTCCCAGTCAAGGCCTTCTAGCTGGGATTGAGTGACGCAATCACGCTTTAAGTGATGTAATTTCAAAGTGAGTGCAAGATCTTGCTGACGAGTTGACAGTCATTACTGCCGTTATCACCACTGAGAAAGAGATACTTATGGGTTTAAAAACACAAGATGTTCTGCATGACCGTGTGATTGCTTAATTTATTAAACAGGAAAGGAGGACTGATTTTCACTTCAAGTAAGTGCTTTTTGCATCGAGGTTTGAAAAGAAGTGCTGTGTTTCATTCAACTCGGAAAGTCAGATTTTACAAATTCCTTCTATGAAAAGTGTAATGGAATGCATCTTGAAGTCATAATTACAACTTGTAGACTCGTGCAGAAATTCCCAAATCTGAATTTGCCGAGATGCAAGTGGCATGATGTCACACAAGCATGTTGACACTCAGGGAAATATACAAAGTGATAAACATTCACTTTATTAAGTAATATTGATAAATGAGTTCATTTCCACATTACATGATATTAAAGCTTGTTTAACAAATGCCTGTGGAAATAGGTGTATAAAACATTATAATCTCTTTTGATATTCATACACCTGAAGTACAAATGCTAGCACTGCAGCATTGTTTATCAGTTGGGTTGCTAGGAGACATCACTAATAAAAGTCCAACCCCTGCTAAGCTAACGGGAGCGTTGCAGTTTTGTTTCCTTAAATGTCATCTTCCGAATATCACGGAATGGAATGCAATTATGGTCAGAGACAGGGGCGATTCTAGGGTCAGAGCTTTAGGGGTGCTGAGCACCCAATGAGCTGCACTGCCACCACCCACCCTCTTTTCACACAAAAACAAAAAATATGTCTATTGAAAAATAACTTTATCATTTTAATAAAACATATTTTAAATGTCTTTATTATTATTATTATTGGGCTTAGAAACGTTTTTAAATCACAAATTCCTTTCACAAGAGAAGCTGTATTCTCCATTGTAGGTTTGAAATAAATTAAAAAAAATAAAAGTTAATTATTCAGCGAAACAAATTATTTACTTGCGAAACAAAAATCTGAATAATTAACCTATTTAAACATGAAGTACAGCTTTGTTCAGCAGTCTCACTGATGGTTTGTATTGCCTATATACAAACCATAATTTTCAGCTCAAACATGGAACAATTTTGCAGTTGCATTTGGAGTTTGATGGGGTGAAAGATTAATCTTTGCCAAAAAATGAATGCTTAAATGATACCAAATATGGCACAATCAGAAGCGAGAACAAACGATGGAGACAGGTGAGAGTGATTGACATGGGATTATCCTGCATGATTTCATGGCTCCTAAAGCTATCTTGCTTAATACAAAGAAAGGAAAATGTTATGATGTTTGTTTTAACGGCACAAACCAAGCACAAAAGAATTACACGATTTTGCTATCATCACAATTTCGGAGCGAAATTGGTGTGTCATCTCTACTCCCGAAAGGTTTCATGCTATTTCTAAGGGAAATAGTTACAGAATTCCTTTTAATGGCACAAACAAACTTCCCCTGTTTGGAGCGATTTGGACCACATGGGGTAGAGAGTGGGGTCACTGCTCCCCAAAAGGTTTCTTGCTATATCTAAGGATGGGAAATAGATACAGTGTTTCTTTTAATATCACAAATCAAGCACAAATGAATGGCACCGATTTGGAGCGATTTGAACCACAAGGGGTGGAAAGTGACCTCACACAATCAAAGAAATTATCAAATACTGAACCAACGAAAACTGTCATTTTAGCGGCACAAATCAGCACAAACGAATGGTATAGATTTGGTAATTATTAAATCATATGGGGTGCCAACTTCATGGAGGCTACTAAAGCAATTGCTTCTCTGCACTGCATGAACTTACAGCTATTCACCTGTTTCATTACTGTATGATTGCTCTCTCTGCCATATTTGTGAACAAAGCCCATATAATGTACCTTCTGTGCACTGTGAGATCATCGATCATAAGCACTGGGACATGATGAAACTGTGCTAAACCGTTTCTGTTTATAAAACTTAATAAAGTTTTATCTTTCATTTACACAACCAGAAGGTCTTTTTTTTTTCTTCCAACAGAAGTTATGTTAAGTTACTGTGTCATTTCAAACAATTCTAGTAGTGAAGGGGTAAAACATTTGTTGGTTATTGCTTTTTTCCGCTCAGAAAATGTCCAGCCTAAATCTTGGATATTTTACCTCAAACTCCTCTAACATGTTAATTGCCATTATTTGTATAATATAGTATAGTAATATAATATAGTAATGTCTTAGAGTCATAGTGAGGTTTAAAAAAAAAGACATGATTGTATATAGTGCCTTAAAATAAATAATAGAAAATAATAATATTTATATTTAGACCCCAGTAAGCAAGCTTAAGGCGACTGTGGCAAGGAACACAAATCTCCATAAGATGTTGGTTAAATGAGAAAAATAACATTGGGGGAACCAGGCTCACTGTGGGGGCCAGATCCCCTCTGGCTAAACAGTATGAAACAGTATGCCAATATTAGTTATTTATGTGTAGTACAAGTCAAGATTTAAAATGAGTAAACTAAATAAGTTTTAGGGACTAAAGTCTTAGAATTTACATTCTTAATTAACTGCGGAAATGCAGATGCATTGTCTGTTGTTATTTGACAGAGGAAGGCTGCAATTAATTTATGAATTTATCTAGGTATTCCATTGTAAGAGTTTAGTCCATCCTTTGACCAAAGTGACACAGGCAGAGGTCAGTAAGGTGCACTGCAGTTCGACTGTAAGGTAGTGGCAGATTAATTTCCAGTGGAGTCCATTTTAAGTAAATTTAAGTCCAAGTACATGCACCAGACTCGATGATGGCTCAAATGACAGAATGGAAATGAAATAAGATCTTGTTACTATTGCCTGCATACTTTGGAGAGAGAGCATACCTTTAGTCATTGTTGTATTTTCATGTGGACATTTGCTTTTGGACACTTGGAGACATTTTTGGACACTAGATTCATAATTTTTGTAAAGCAGTTTTTCAGAGCTACCTTATTTACACCCTGAGATAAATAATATGAAATAAAAAAAAAAGTAAATTTTTGAGCAGTTTCTTAGGCTGAGAGTCTCAGAATGTATCACAATCTAAATCATTACAAAATGTGAAAAGTTTTCTTTAAAATGATACCAAACAATTGACCCCCCTAGTTTTATTATTATTATTATTATTATTATTATTATTATAAGCATTTAATTTTTGTCATGCAACTGAAACAGGAAATAATTTTAAAAAACTTTAGCGCTTAAAGAGTTAAAGTAATAGTTCTTACCTTCATGCCATTCCAAACCCATATGACTGTCATTCTTAAGTGTAACAAAAAAGTAGTGAATTTGTAGTGAATATTTGGTGCATCTTTTCTACACAATATAAATTGATAGGGAGTTACTTTACAGCTTTAAAAGGACCCAAAAGTATGATTACAGTAGTCCATACAGATCATGTGACATATTCCAATTCTACGAAGGCATAAGTTTTGGTGAGAATTTTGAGAAATGTAGGTACATTTTCAGAGAAACTCTTGACGTCTGTTGAGCATTTATGAGCACTTAGAGAAGCTTGTTCACATGAGAACTTTTGTTGTTTAGCACTGTTGTTAAACACGCGTGCCACTGTAAACAAGCTTCTCTCATGCAACATATGCCTTCAGAAGACTTGGAAAATGAGGCACGAGTCGCATGGACTACTATTATCATACTTTGGTTCTTTATTTAAGCGTTAAAGTGACTGCCATTGTATTTAAAAATGTACCAGAATATTCACAAACATTTCTCCTTGGGTGTTTTGCTAAAGAAAGAGAATCACACAGGTTTCGAACAACATGAGGGTGCGTAAATTCTTATTATCAATATCACTTTAATTATATAAGAATTCAATTTTTTTTAAAAGTAGTATAGCATGTCACAACTGTCAAGTCAACTTCTCACATGTCTTTCCGGTGAGTGGATAAAGACACAAATACAGGTTTCACAAAAACCTCAAATACACTCCTTTGCAGCATGAAAGCACTTATAGGCCTGCACAAAAACAGTGCTTTACTGGACTATAGAATTCCTTGAATGCATTCTTATATTATAGAAATTTCATATACACAAGACTTAACACATGTACAGAACATAGATCAAGACTCTAAGACATATGAAATATTCAGTTTGTGGTCTCTGTATTTCTCTCTCATGGAAACACACACACACACAAACACAGATGTTTGTTTTGCTATACTTGTGAGGACATCTCATAGACTTTCATTGATTTTATGGCAGGCTAAAGATAATCTATCCCCTATCTCTAACCCACATAGAAACATGTGTACTTCATTAGATTTAAATATAAATATAATTTAGGTGATTTATGAGCCTTTTTTACTAGTGAGGACCAGCTAAAATGCCCTCACAAATGGGTTCTCTAGCACATTTGCTATACTTGTGAGGACATTTTAAAAAATTTGGCAAAACCTACACACACACACACATTTGGTCCCCAGAACGTGATAAATACATGCTCACACACACACACACATACACACACACACGCACGCACGCACGTGCACACACACACACACACACACACACACACACAAAGACCACATCTGACTATGAAGGGATATAAGGCTCTCCTCAGCAACTCTCTCTCTCTTTCTCCCTCCTTCCCTTCATCTTTAAACAGTTCTCTGCTGTTTCTCTTCTTCAGTTCTTCACTTTTGTCTTTGCTCTGTGCGGGCAACTGTGCCTCTCTGTGTCTCTCTCTCTCTCTCTCTCTCTCTCTCTCTCTCTCTCTTTCCTTAGCTGTCATTGCACATCCTTTCTTCTCCATGATATACCTCCAATTTCTCTCCTTCATTCTTGTTCATTCTTTCTCTTTCTCTTTCTCGTTCCCTAGAGTCTGACAGCAGGAGACTATTACACTCACAGACGGAATCTCTCTCCTCCAATTTCTCTCTGTCTGTCTCCCGTCATCCCCCTCGCCTTCTCTCTCCCTCCTGTGCATTTATTTTCCCATTCGCTCCCACTCATTCGGCTCCATCCCTTCTTTCCCTGTCTTTTCCTGAGTGGATGTAATTGGTATCTATAAGACACTCCCTGAGCGAGAGAGAGAGAGAGCTGACATGCACTGCAGAATAAAATACAGACAGCACAATACACCAGAGCAAACACGCCATACTACAGCAAAGCAATCAAGAACAACACAATAGATCAGAGTGATCAACAACACAACACAGAGCAAACAGACAACACAAATGACAACACATCAGAGCAAACAAGCTAGAAACAGTACCTGGAAGAATATAAACACAAGAGATCAGAGCAATCAAACACACATAACACAATACCGTACATCAATACAAGTGATCAACTACAACTACACAACAGAACAAACAAAAACTGCAACAAAAAAAACCCACTCCAAAGCTAACAAGCACAACACAATACACTGAAGCGAATAAACACAACATATTAGAGCCAACAATTGAAACAAAACACAATGGATAAAAGTAATCAACAACATAACAAACCAAGCGAACACCCTAGATTAAAATGTAATTAATCAGAGGTTGTCTTTTCATAGACTTTGGGGAGTTCTAATTTATTGTTCATTTAAGTATCAACTCAATGTCTCAGATGTTTCTCCTAAAATTCCTTAGCAATTAAAGCAATTAAAATAGTTACAAATGAGACAATGGTTTACATACAATAAGAGTGTAGAACAACAAAATTAATGGCATGACTATTTGGACTAGGTGTAAATAGTATCTGCCACAAAGCGGGGCTATTTGCACTCCAAAAGTCAAACTGCACCTCACAGAGTTAACGCAATGGCGTAGTGTGTAAAGACGTTGTGGGTGAGTTTTTTGAAGCAGACCTCCCAGGTTCGATTCTAACCTTTGTCCCACTTTTTCCCATGCTGTCTCCTGTCTTCATTCTTACTATTTCCATTAATACTACATATAATAATAAATAAAAATTAAAACAAATTTTTTGGACATGGTGGGGAGTTCAGAGAAAGTTTTGATGCGGGTAAAATTAACCATGCTTTTGCTGTAGTAATATTGTATTAACCCTGCTTTTTTTAAAAGTTATAATGCAATTAACCATGGTGTTATTACAATAATATGGTGTTAATATACAGTACTAACCATGTTTAATTTTGCGGTTTACTATGATTTTATGACAAAATACAATGGTGATAATATGTTTAGTTTGCGGACAACACCTCCCTCATCGGACTCATCTCTGATGGTGACGAGTCCGCCTACAGGTGGGAGGTTGACCACCTGGTGAACTGGTGCAACCAAAACAACCTTGAGCTCAACGCTCTAAAGACAGTGGAGATTGTTGTGGACTTCAGGAAGAACTCAGCCTCACCTGCACCTGCCCCCATCACCCTCTGCGACTCCACAATTGACACTGTGGAGTCTTTCCGCTTCCTGGGAACTATCATCTCCCAGGACCTCAAGTGGGAGCTGAACATCAGCACCCTCATCAAGAAAGCACAACAGAGAATGTGCTTCCTGCGGTAGCTGAAGAAATTCAACCTGCCAAAGTCAATGAAGGTGCACTTCTACACAGCCATCATCGAGTCCATCCTCACATCCTCCATCACTATCTGGTACGCTGCTACTACTGCCAAGGACAAGGGCAGACTGCAGCGTGTCATCCGGTCTGCAGAGAAGGTGATTGGCTGCAATCTGCCACCGCTCCAGGACCTGTACGCCTCCAGGACCCTGAAGCGTGCTGGAAAGATTGTGGCTGATCTCTCCCACCCTGGCCATAATCTCTTTGAGTCACTCCCCTCTGGCAGATAAAGCCTTTTCTGATTCTGATTCTGATTCTGATGGTTACTGTAGTAAAACCTTTTTTGTAAGGTAAGGTTAGGTTTAGGGACAGGGGTTAAAAACTCACTGCAGTGATGCCGCTATACTGTATGCTAGTATTTAATTGCAATTAAGTGCAAACAGCATCTAACATTATTTGTACTCAGTGCAAAGAAGATGCTTTCTGCTGCTATTTGCACTTAGTCTTTGAACTTGATGAAAAATATTTATATTTAAATCTCTCAAATTTCGATTGAAGACTTTGGTATCTTGGAATATTTGTGATATTGTTGACTCTTCTGAAACTCTAGAGGAGACATATGTGAGATTACAATTTGTTTTATTTTTAGCAGAACAACCTGACAGACAGGTGACTGAGCACAAATATCATCTTGGTTACTGTCGTTACCTCCAGTGAACGAGATATTGTGTCGATGTAGCGACAATAGGGGTTGCTCTTGGAAGCCCCAAACACCACTGAGTGGAACCGTACTGTGGAAATTACATCACACAGGTTTACCCGTACTGTGGAAATTACATCACACAGGGTTACCCACGGGCATACCAGCACACGTACTGGGCCGGCATCGAATTTCTCCACGGAATTCGCCTGCCACAGGGCTGAGGAGGAAAGACATCAAGAGTTCACCATCTCATGAGGGGAGAGGGTGCTGTACGCAAGTGGTACACCAGGCCAGCTGCCACGCATACTTACCTGTTCGTACTTACCACAAGAGAAGAAACCATCTTAACCCCGATATTATAAAACCTTGTGAAGGTATTGGGTGTCGCCCAGCCCACTGCTCTGCAGATGTCTGCTAGAGAGGCACCGTTGCTCAAGGACCAAGGAAAGAGCTGCTCAGAGCATCTAAAACTCTTTGTGGTCCAAGTAGATGCGCAAAGTGTGCACCGGACACAGCAACATCAAGGCTGGGTCTGCCTCCTCCTGGGGCAGCGCTTCCAGGCTCACCACCTGATCTCTAAAAGGGGTCATGGGAACCTTTGTCATATAGCCCAGTCGAGGTCTCAATATCACGTGAGAGTACGCCGGACAGAACTCCAGGCAGGTGTCGCTGACAGAGAACGCCTGTAGGTCCCCAACCCTCTTGATGGATGTGAGCACAGTCAGGAGCGCAGTCTTCAATGTGAGAGACTTTAGCTCAACTGACTCTAGGGGCTCAAATGAGGCGTGGCCTAGGAGGATTCAACATTCTCGCACCGCTAAGTAACCTGATGATCAGGTCGTGGTTCCTGAAGGAATTACCGTCCACTGCGTTGTGGTACATCACTATAGCGGCCACATAAATCTTCAAGGTGGAGGTCCTCCCTCAGGGGAATGTGCCAGGGAGGGGTTGTCGCGAGGAGCATAAGCTCCAGTAGGGCACCACCAGGACGACCTGTTCCTCATCCTCCCTGACAGGCTCACTAGGGGAAACACATACTTGCGCAGCCCCCGTGGCCAGCTGTGTGACAGCACATCTGTGCTGAGGGGAGCCTCGGCCATGGAGTACCAGAGTGGGCAGTGGGAGGATTCCCGGGAAGCAAACAGGTCTACCTGTGCTTCGCCGAATCAACTCTAAATCAGCTGGACCACCTGGGAGTGGAGTCTCCACTCTCCTCTCAGCGTGGCCTGCTGTGACAGCGCGTGAGGTCGCCCGGGATGTGAGTGGACACAATGACTTCAGTCGCTGCTGACTACAGAGGAGGAGACTGCGGGTGAGTTGCAATATGCGACACAAGAGTAAGCTGCCATGGCGGTTTACAGACGCTACCATCGACGTGTTGTCCGTCAGGAAAAAAGCATAGAGACTGAGTCTAACTCCATTCTGAGAAAAGAGATGCTCTGAACTGGGGAGAGCTTGCTTTTTCCCAGTTGACCCAGAGCCCCACTAGGATGAGGTGCCTGAGCACCAGGTCCCTGTGTGCACACGACAGATCTCGAGAGTGAGCTAGAATCAGCCAGTCGTCGAGATAATTGAGGATGTGAATGTGCACTTCCCTTAGCGGGGCAAGGGCTATCTAGAAGACATTATTGAGATATTAATATTTGGGATTTTTCTTTCCTATGGACCAGCATAATGCACCGAAGATGGAAAAAAACACAACACGCCAAAGTGAAGAAGCACAACAGCATAAAGATACAACATCACAGCACCACAATACAAGAAAGAACAGTGTTCAACAAAACAAAATTAGAATCAAGGAACAACTTTTAAGGGCACACAAACTATCCAAACAAAACACGACTTGAGAAACAGGACAGAAAAGCAGAAGAACGCTCTAAGAATTAGTCCTTCCAAAACCACAGTAAAAGGCAAAGAAATTGATTCATGCAAACCTGGAAGATGCTATTCAATGTCCAAAACAGAACACAGCAATCAAGTATGGAATACCACAAAACAGACCAGAGCAATCTGCTGCAGAGCACCAAAAAGTATAATTAAGTTTTCTGTTAGTCTGTCTATATCATAACTGTTTTGGTCATAAAAAAGCTAATAGATTAATGGATACTGTATAGCAACTACAACATATTGGACAGTTTTGTAAGTGTGAGTCCCCGGTACCCAAAATTTTTATATTTGGGTACTGGGCTGAGAACGTTTAAAAAAACAATTGTATCCCCTTTTCTCCCAATTTAGAATGCCCACTATTTAGTAGGTCCTCTTGGTGGTGCAGTTACTCACATCAATCAGGGTGGCGGTGGACAAGTCTCAGCTGCCTCTGCTTCTGAGACAGTCAATCCATGCATCTTATCACGTGGCTCATTGTGAAAAATTAGGGACATCTGGGAGGCGAATTAGCAATAAACACACATTTCTGAATGGAAATGGCTTTAGGGCAGATTTCTTTTGCCCTAAACCAAAACCTTTGCAACAAAGTGTTTTTTAGGCATGAAGTAATCACCCACACCCTTTTTATAGATAAAAGACAATTTGAATGGAAACGGGCAGAAGGCGGCAAATGTCGCAATTTTATTTTGCGCATTTTCACTTTGTCGATAACAAAATAGTGCGAAAGGTGGATGGAAACTAGGCTACTGACTTTTTGAGACAACATGCGCCAATAGTGGGGTAAAAAATATATGATCACTAAAAGTTGTCACAATGGCAAACTGATATTAAGTAGCATATTATAGGGTTTTTTTAAGCAAAATTTCCACAGTAAAACAATTATGAAACACAAAACTCGTGGAAAAGGTGACATACACAAATATCAAATACTTGCTTGTTAAGCCACGTTGATGCCATGCTTCAATGGAAGTCTATGGCACATACTTAAATGCTTAGATTTGAATGAAGCAATGATCAATGTTAATTGGACAAGAGGCTATAAAAACATAATTTTGTGTCCTGCCCTGTGCTTTCTTCTGAATCTATTAAACCATCATTTTGCTATTTGCATTGGGGAAAGTAAAGACTGTTTTTGAATTTATAAAATACTAACACATTTAGTTTAGCATTTTATTATTTTGTCTTTTGCCCACTGGCATTTTTAAAACTGCATAGTTAATATTATAAGCTAATAAAGTTCTGAGCTTGGTCAGTTATTGTCATTAAGTAGTTTGAGAAGCTACTTTTGGGAGCAACATTGAAAACAGTAAAATAGTTATCAGATCTGTGTATGCTATTTGCTGTTGACAGGTTCCCCTACTAAAAAGCTTGCACCAGCCACCTATGTGTGTTAAAAATTCTATATAAGATGTAATCATGAAACCATTAGATGTTCTTGATCAGTGTCTACTGCTGGGGCTCAATAAACTTCAAATAAACATCCTACTGAATTATCTTCTGAACCACAGTGTGGGTGGAGGAATTTTTAAAACATCTTCCTTTGAGAGTGTTGAGTCCAAAAGTATTAAATTAAACTGCAACTCCAAAGCTACATTTTTTAAATTTAACTTTATTCTACTTCACGAATTACCATTCCAAAAGATAATATTAGTATCGGCTATAAAATAAAAAAATAAATAACAAGCATGACTAGGTTTACATTAATCCAGCTATTCTGTTTGGCATAATTAAAAAAACTTAATCCCCAGATTGAGTTAAATATAATAATAAAAAATAATCCCATGATGAGGTTATGCAGAATATTATAAATTAATCCCCTGATCAGGTTGAGAGTAAAGAGACACTTCATTGAGGCACTTGAGTGAGCAAAACAAAAAGGAGTGGAGACAAAATGTGTGTCATAGTTACTGAGATGAAAACATGCAGAGCCCTAAAGAGGAAAAATCTTAGAAATCAAAATTACAGTAGTGAGAGAGACAGAATGATGTAAAGAAGACAGCCATAAACAGCAAATACTTAATTTTTTTCTGTGGTCAATTTAAACAGGAATGCAACATCTCGTTGTTTTATTCATGCAAAGAGGAGAGAAAGAGGCAGGTGAGATATTCTCTTAACAGTTACAGAGGGGAAATGGTTAGCTAATGTTCTTTAGTCAGGAAGAAACATCTCTTTGTTCCGTTGACTCATCTTTCCATCCATCAAAGCGGTTCCTCTTGTTCAATACAGTTTAGCTGTTAGCATCATTCAATGTGAAGTTTGAAATTAATCCCAGGAAAAGAGTTTAACTTTAAACCCTGGTAAAGCACTTAGTTGGCCATGTTATCTTGAAGATGCTATTGAGTATAAGTCCCTCCCCATGACAGATAATAGGTGTGATCTACTTCAGTGCTGCACACACTGATCAACGCTGGACTTGAAATAGTCAGGGTTCCCACTCTTTTCAAGGCACAATTTTACAGATCATTTCCAGGACAATTGTTTGCCTAACGGGTGTAATATTTAAGCAAAAACACAAAGGTCATTCTGGATATTATGGTTATTGACTGGTTATTATTCCCTGAATTCATTACACACATTCATTTTAAAGTGCACAGCACATGCAGATTATATATTTATTTAATTAAATTGCTGCCTTTTGGAGTTTAAAACTCACATTAGGACACTTCTCAATTTTAATTAGATTATTTGTGCATTCAAACATTATTTTAGTCAAAAATTTGTCAAATTCCGAGACATTTCGCATTGTAGCTAATGCTATTTTTATGACTGGATTCGTCATCGTGGAAATCATAGGGCCCTACATGTGGTAACTGCAGTATAAGCAGACTCGGATCTTTCATTTATTATTGAAAATTCATTTACACCCTGAGGTGTACAGGCAGAGAATGTACGGTACATGGCTTTGTTCATGGCAGTCAACCGTTGACGTTTCACATTGTGCAGCTGCCAGCAGAGACAAAACAATATAAATTTGTGTAGTGGACACCTATCACGAGTCCCAATCATTACCATGTCTTTGTACATGTAACAAAAAACATGTTATAGCCACACAGTCAAACAGTTTTGTTATAAATATTTCCTAGGAAGAAATAATTATTTTCCAGGACATTTTTCTCTAATAATTAGTAATAGTAATTATATGTAAAATTCTGAATTCCACTTCATCTGCAATAAAGAAAGCAAACATTGCGTGATCTTCCATGACTGATGTAGGTTCAGCTCATGATGGGAAGCTTAAAGGGTCAGGCTTGACGGCTCTCTTTTCAACTCCTCCCCGACTGCAACCAGCAAATCTCGCCGGTCGGAATGTCATAGCGCAGTTCAACTCGAACACACCTAATAGTTATGCTAAGAATGGAATACTAGTGTACTCCTTTAGAGTATACTATGCAGTATACACAAATTGTTGCATAGTATTTATAAAATAGTTGTAACCCATGAACCAGACCAACCAGATCCAAGGTGTATTACAAAATTACAAACTTTGATTTGAAGAAATGTTTAGTATTTGAAAAACAAAGGAACAAGACTGTGTTCTTAACGGCTTTAATGATGGAATGAACTACAATCCCATCGGGGGGATTGAAAATGTTTTTGACAGTTTTAAACATTTGTTTATTTTTGTAGAATATGTTTTTAAGAATATGTGATATCATATGAAAAAAGCATATCTTTTAAGAAACATCATTTTTTTTTAGGATAGAACTTTAATAATTAGAACGAAAATTAAAAGAATTATCATATAATTTATTGATTGACAAACATATCAAACATTGTTCCTGTCAGCCAGAACCAAAGAATCAAAGCACAATAAATTAATGACACTTAATATTTGTGTCAAATATGATCTTACCTGAACAATTTACGAAGCTTGTGTTACCTCTCTGTCTACACTGTTGACTTTTTTTTCTTCTACAATAGATATGCAACAAACATCACCATTACCATTCATCTAAATTCAATTTAATAGCAAACAAAAAAGAAAAATATAATTGTTTAGATGTATACTATAACATTAGATTATTGTTATTACACACATTTACATTTATGCATTTGGCAGACACTTTTATCCAAAGCAACTTACAGTGCACTTCTTACAGGGACAATCCCCCAGAGCAACCTGGAGTTAAGTGCCTTGCTCAAGGACACAATGGTGGTGGCGGTGGGGATCAAACCAGCAACCTTCTGATTAACAGTTATGCACTTTAGCCCACTACGCCACCACCAATGTGTAGATTGACACATGACTCAGTGAAAGAACTCCTGAATATCTGTCCCCTTCAAATTCTTTGGCTGGGGTTTTACATAAGACATTATTGGTCATTCAGTTTTTCAGTGAAAAAGACTAACAATAAAGAGGTCTTCATATTTTCATATGTTTAACAACATTAACTTATAATAGTCAAAGATGACATCTCTGTTTGCTCACGTCTTGTCTTAGGTAGACTCAGTGTCTGTCACTTCTTGCTGGCTGTAGGGATCATTAATATTAATCACATTGCCTGCATTAACTCCAACTGATTTGCTGAATCAAAACATGGACTGTGAACACTAGACAATGGGATTTTTTGAGTTAGTTCCGCCCACTGCTGAAGCAACCAGCTGGCAGAGGCTTTCCCTGGGTCTTAAAGACTTTGTATTAGGCGAACGGCTGCACTTTTTTCCCTTGCACTACAATTAAGCAAAATAAACGTAATAAAATGTAATTATTTTTTCTCGAAACGTTGGGGGGACAAATTTAGTTATTTCTAAAAGTGAGGGGGACCTGTCTCCCTCAGTTATAATGGGCCCTATTTGCACTACGTAATGGAAGTTGTCAGTTGCTGCTGTGCTCTTTTGCTGCGATTCTCTAATTAATGTAATCATTTATGCTTATATGCATATACTGCTGTGCTCTATTCTTGGCAGTCTGATCAATTGTAAAGAAAATGCTTTTAAAATTGCAGTTGATATTACTTCCAGGGTTATTCATGAAACTGGAAATGGAAGGTCATGTCAAGCGAATTGTGGAACCCAGTATTCCTTGCAATTTTTTTGCAAATGCATGCATTAAAATACTATATACTACAGCAATAGTAAGAGTACTATGACACTATACTTTTCCAAACATAGATAATGTACCTGAATATACGATTTTTGTTCATTTTTGCCATTGGTGCTGCTGTCAGTCATTCACAAGCAAACAATGAACATTTACCACTTTCAATTTCCAATGTAACCCACAAATATGCACATTAACTCAGTGGCATGTGAATTGCGTGAAGACGCATCACATACTGTAGTGCTACAATTCATGGAGCTCTATCCGTCTGGACCACAACATTGATCTAAGCTATTAAACAAACTATAGAAACCTGTCATTGCCTGCGTGTCAAGAAGTGTTGTTGTGTGTTGTGCATGTAAAGTACTGATTGTATTTCATTCAAGGCTAGCTAATTAATTCTAATGAGTATAAAAATAGATCTCTCACTTGCTTAAGCGACAGAGAGAGAAGCGGAGAGACAGACTGTATGCGTGTATGTGTGTGTATACGATTTCCAGTAATCGTTGGGAAGGTGCCCAAATGTTAAAGGAATGTAATGTGACCCATCCAAGCTAATGTCATGTGACTGGTTTTAAGTGGTGCAAGAGACGAGCATGAGAATATGTGTGTGTGATTAAGCTGTTTGATATGATATGACATAGTGTGAAAAAACCCTTCATCACTCTTCTCTATTCCTCTCTTCTCAAACACACCCAACGTCTTTCCGCTTTCTCCATTAAGTATCTTTTACATTCCTCTTCTTCTCTTTTTGATCCTACCATCTGTTTCCATATATTGCTTCATCCCTTGTTCACTCTACTGCTACCTCTGCTTGCCGTATTACTCTCTCTCTCTCTCTCTCTCTCTCTCTCTCAGTCTGTTTATTCTCTGTGTCTGTGGTCCCTCTTTGTGTAGCATTCATTCACTCCTCAGATTAGAAACGCTTATTACTCCTCTTTTGTCTCAGCCCACAGAGATGCTGCTAAATTAGACACACACACACACACACACACACACACACACACACACACACACACACACACACACACATGTTGTGTTTCCATGTTTTATGGGGACTTTCCATAGACATAATGGTTTTTATACTGTACAAACTTTATATTCTATCCCCTAAACCTAACCCTACCCCTAAACCTAACCCTCACAGAAAACTTTCTGCATTTTTACCTTTTCAAAAAACATAATTTAGTATGATTTATAAGCTGTTTTCCTCATGGGGACCGACAAAATGTCCCCACAAGGTCAAAAATTTCGGGTTTTACTATCCTTATGGGGACATTTGGTCCCCACAAAGTGATAAATACACGCTCACACACACACACACACACACACACGCACACACACACACACACACATGCATACACACAAATGCACATGGAGATTTAATGAGAGGTTTATGTATGCGTTCGTTCAAGCCTATATCACACTTCGACTGCACAATCTTAAAGATAATGTGTGTAATTTTTGCGGCACTATTGTCATCAGTCAGAATTCCAAAATACTGAATGTTTTCAAACAGGTTTCAAGAAAACTTTCACCATCTGACTTTGGCCAGACAAAAAGATTGTCCCACCAGCTAGTGCCACATAGCCACTGCCCTACAAAGTCAAAACGCAGTAACTACACATTTTGTCAATCAGGTCTCTTAGAGTATACATTTACTGGATGTGACCACATCGCATTTGAGGTGTAAACACTAATCTATCCAGTATGCATCCCGGAACCAGTGAAGCACCACCCCTCACATGTCAATCAACTGCTGTGCTAAAACAAGAGTTTAAAGGAAATAACTGTCCAATCTGAACATTTTAAAAAGTGGATAAATACACAATCACGAGAGCTTCACTGAGCTTCTTTAGTGTGTCTGATATCAACGTAGACGAGAAGCATGAACACCTGAAGCCCCTTTAATACAATTGTTTTAGATTACATTTCAACTGCATCTGGGAGAAACAGCATGCCGTTTCTTTTGCGATTTCTTTGCATTTTATGACTTTGCTGTGCATCATTATCATGTAATAACACACTGACATAGTGATTGATGTATATCATCATGAAAAAGAGATCCTCCCCACCAATTCTGAACACAAGTGGTCAGAAAATAGCAAATTATACACTGTGTATCATATCAGTGTTTCATAAAAACTTGAACCCTTTCAGAATTTTTTTTTTTACCCACTCATCTGAAATGCTGACTCTACATTTAATTCATATGATCTATTTCATGTTTTCTAAATTCATACAAAAGTTTAGTGTGGGTTCAGACCGAAATTGCACATGTTGTCACATGATGGCTTCACACCATCCACCGCGGCATCCACACTCAACTCACCACGCAACCCATCGAGAACGAACAAGCGTCTTCACCACTGAGCTACCCAGGCCCCCACTGACTGTGTCTTGTGAGACACAACGTTTTATTCCTGCAGGGGGTGCTTCACTGTAAACCGAATCCTCCATGCATCAGCGTTTAAATCTCAGAGCATTTATATCCCTTTTAAGACATTTTACACTGGATAGTTATTTTTTTTATAAAAACTGATAATTGCAAGGATTAATTCCTGTGAATAAAAATCATCCTCAGCAATATCTATAAAAGCATTTAAAGAAATCCTCATTAAGTAATAATAAACGACTGTGATTGGCACATCCTGGCCAGCGCTGAGAAAAGTAATAGGTACCATAGGATTGTGCAACACTAGTTGGGCGATACCATCTCGTACAATTGAGGAGGGACTTTATTATAGATTGCTTATAATTTTCTCTGTGTTTTTACAAAGAAAAAATAACTTTAAGGCATGAACAAGTCATTGAATGCTGCAACAATATCACTCATAAGAAAACTCTGCATTGAACAAAACCACACAGCGCATATCAGTGGGGATTTCTTTAAGACTGCAAGGGAAGCTCAGCTTCCCCTATAATGTCAAAAAAATAATGGTCAAATATGTACTATTGTGTAAACAATTTATTGACTAAAAATGCGTTAGAACACGTTCATCTCGAAGACGAGTTCGTTCAGAATCAGCTACATTACATATAGCAGGTCGGCTGACTCGATTTACTTCTCATACATTCCCGTAAGCGCCAGTGCATTTCCCTGTTGAAGCCGAAGCGTCCATTGACTTCAATGGGGCTGCTCTGAACAGTTTTTTTCAGTGCTCGAAAATAGACGGTCATTGGATAAATGCTGCGATTATGTCCCGCCCATGGACGCTCAGCGTCTCTGGGGGTGAATGAGGAGTGGGCTGGCCCGACTCGGGCTTCAGCGTGATGATTGGAGGATCTGTCGAAAGACTGCATCTCCTTTTGATTGACAGCTGAATCTGTACTATAAGAAGTCACTGAAGCTATTTCAAGCTCAGTCCCATCACGGATTTCTCAAGTGTAGTCAAAAGACAAACTGCTGCAACCTATTTCTTTATATTTGTTTGGCTGAAATTGCTAGTCAATTTGCATAATACATTTCACACAATTATACACCACATTCCTTGTTTCAGTTTTACCAAGTTTAATATATTTTTGTTTTAGAGCGTTCGCTCGCTCGTTCGTTCGTTCGTTCATTCATTCATTCATACAGTAGGCTAGGCTAGCGTCATGACGGGTGAAACTGCGCATCGATGGCAGACGGTGCTAATATTGTCGACCTGATTTTGGCGAAGCCATTTGAAAGTCTTCCTTACGAGGAAAAAATTAGAATTAAACAGCAGGGCAGATCAACACCTAAGATTGATTTAGTGCAAAAAATAGGGTAAATAAGTTTATAATGAGCTTCCCCTCTTTGAAAGACCAGCAGCCGCCACTGGCGCATATGTCATCGCTCACTAACCTGGTGAATACAACTGCAAGTGTCGCACCATAGAGCAGCTGAAATGGGCCACACAGCAAAGCTTTCAGAGCGAAATTGCTGAATAAAACAACATAGCTCTTTCATCCTCAGCCAAACTAATGGGTGACTCCACAATGTGCTGCTTTCATCACAAGCAAGCTGTGTGCGGACATCTGAGAAGTGCTGTTGCACAAACACACACACATACACATGCAAACACATATGCACAAACACACATAGCTCATTCTCTGCAACACATCTTTTAACTCCCAGACACTTACACAAAGATATCTGCTCCTCTCTTCCTTTTAAACACACTCTCTCACATACAGACACTCCATCACTCCTCAGGAACACTTGAGAGAACTCTATATGTTTGATAATTGGATCTGTACAACCCACAAATTTAAGCAAGACTGAGAATGAACCAAATCAGGCCAAAGGTTAATAACATTCATCATTATAAAAGGCACACATACAAGGCTCTCTCTGGCCCCTAGCTGCTATTCAATAGACTCACACCACTGATCACTCCTCTCCTCTCTTATAGACAGTTTAATCAAAAACACTGTGCCTCACAAGTAAGCTGCCCTCCAATTAGACCACAGGAAAGGTTGGAAAATATTACTGGTTACAACTGTAATATGTAAAATATCAGTGGAATTTGAAATTACTGTTTCTGGATGTGGTTAATTTGCTCTTGGTGATTGGTGAACTTGTTGGAAAATATTTTTGGTGCAATTAGTTGATGGTGTAGATTTGTTGAACACAAGAAGATCTGAAGTTATGGGGAGAAGGGGTTATGAGGATGGAGGCAGACATTGGATATGAATTTCATCAGAGTGGAGTGAGAGAGGATGGGTTTAAAAAGACTGACTGCTATGTTGAAGAAAACTGGCTTAAAGCTGGGTTCAAGGGCACCAGGTTTACCGAAATTAAAGAGTTTACATACACCCTAAGAAACATAAGTCATAAGAGTAGTTATTTGCCAGGTACAAAGATTTTAATTTGGTCCTGGTCTCAACATAAGAAATATACTATAAGTGACATATGGAGGATTTAAGACAGCCAAGAGGTTGGCAGTCTTTTACATACTTTGGGTAATTTTTCCTGTGTCCTTGGTCTTAGGTGGAAAGTTTCATCGATTTAGACTCAGGATAGATTGAGAGCACCTGACGTAATCAGTTAAAGACAAAGTGAAGCCGATTTTATCGGAGTGGCAGAAGGACAGATCTTTAGAACTGATCTCAGACCGGCTGCCAATTCTGAGTTCTTCTAGAAAAAGAACTCGCAAGAAAAAAGTGAATTTCTAGTAAAATGCAAGAGGTAAAACTAGTTTGTTTGTTCCAAAACGAATACATATTTATGAAAAACTACATGAGCAAGAGTGCTGTTCTATGGAACATCAGCAAGGCTTAAATTACTGCTGCTGAAATTTAAAACAGTATCACGATTGCGACTGATCTTGCTTTTAAAAACATAACTACAGTATAGAGCACAAAAGTGCCTGCCTACTTTTTCAACTGTCTTGGCTGTGGAAGTATATTTCCCATTAATTTTTTCCAAAGGGATTTTATAAAGTAGGGGAAGTGACCCAGTTAATCCCACTCAAATCTTAGTTTTACATGTTTTCTTATATAAATGTTAACAGCCTTCCAATAATGTCATTATTAAATCAAAGATTAATCACTCATCTAAACACTCATGTTATGTTTTTTCATAAACTGACAATATTGAGTTACTTTAACTGCAAACGTGAAAAGTCTGGAGAGGTCTTTTAAGACCACATGTGTACATTATGTTTTTTTTTTAATGAAAATGTTTGACTAAATATACACCTGCATTTTGATTATTATTTGTTTTTAGATTTAGACCTTAAACATTATAACAAGTTAATTAAATATTTCATTTCTGATTCCAGCAAGCTTTAATCAAATTTGGTTTGCTTAAATTGTTTCTCTGCCTTTTCATTTTCGTCTTGAAATGAAAATAAATTCAGTATGTAAAGTTGGCAATGGATTTAGTTAAAAACAAATGTATGAGGTTCAATGGGTTATTTGCTCAGTGGGCTTTTAAGGATCAACATGGGTCAATAGAAATAATATATAGTAGATTAAGGTTTTCATGAATAAAAACCACTACATTTTACAATGCAGAGCATTTCTGTTATTGGTGTTTAAACAAGTAAAATAATTATTCTATTTTTAACCTATGAGCCAATAGGCTAAAATGCACTGTTCCTCATAAATCCACATTCAAATAAAGTTATATTTCTGGATTATAATTACAGACAGAGCACAAAATCTGGTTTGAGCTCAAGAAGCTTCTTAAATATTTTAATTTAATGTGTTTATCAGCATCTATCTTTGTGACCAACCTGCACAAAAACATCCGGCATAAAACCTGTGCCAAGTCAAATATGCAGATAACGGATGGTCTACTGTGGCAACCCCTAGTGGGAGCCGCAGAAAGATGAATAACAAAATAAATCAAGAAAAAACATAAAATGTAAAATGATTCCAAACAATTTGCGCATTTCCTGTGCAACATATTTCAATATAAAAAAGAAAGTGGGCTTATATTTTACATGGGCCTAATAGGGTCACTTCCCCTACTTCATAAAAGAGTTGTAAGCCTTGAACCAAACAAACCAGCTCTGATGTGAATCATAACATTACAAACTCTGTTTTTAAGGAAATAAGTATTTGAAAATTGGACAAAAAGATAAAGGTACAAGACAGTATACTTTTAATGTCTTTCATGAGGGAATGAACAACAATCCCACGGAGCATTAAGAATGACATAATTGAAAATGGTGGTAAAATATAACTGATTGATGTTGTTGATTATACGTATAGAAACAAAATATATTTAGTTTATTACAAGTATGGAGACGTGCTACTTCTAGAACATACGTACACAGTCATATTGAGTTAAGCATGTGGACCAGCTGCTGCACAAAAAGCAAGACATGCTGCATTGAGCATGTAAGACGTGTTAATACCATGCAAGCTGATTGGCTTAACATGTCACATGTGAGCGAGCTGATTGGCAATCAAATAACAAGTTCAAAGAACCTATCAGCTTGTGTCTCATAGAGTTACATGATTTAACTTCTGTTCAGTATTGCACTCAAAATGTACTGGGTAAAACAAAACCAATGTTGTTTTTAAAAGCAAAGAAAATGTTACTCTACTAAATACTATGCTCAGAAATTAACTTGTAATAGCTTCTCTTAACAGGAGATAATTGGAGAGAAACACACTGTAAAAATGGTTTAATATAGGAGGAGAGGGCACAGCATCGGCTGTTTATTCATTTTGCAATGTGCAGAAAGGAAGCACAGCTTAGACAAGATCCTCACCTATTTTTGAAAAATGAATTTCACTTTAAGAATGAGCAGAGTGCTCATGTGAAGTGCTCGTTAAAGTGATGAAAAGTGCTGCATTATTAAAACGGAGGCAGCAGAGAATAAGATGATTGTTTTTGAGTGTTTCAGCAAACACTCAGTAGATCCCCTTCGCTAATGAAAGCTTCACTAATCATAGCCATCACAGCAGAACAGCAGGCCACAGGATCATAGAAGGCATAAACAAATTTACCAGTTCATCTGTTGGTTGCTAACAGATTGTATTATCAATGATTGTGGATCATTTCCCAAAGGAGGATGACCTCTGCTTGAGAGCCCGTGATGCATCTTACTGTCAGAGCAGCTAGTAAGCATTTCCTGAAAACATGATTCATATGATAAAAGTGCTGCCTTCAAGTGCACCTGGAAAGCTCCTACTTTCGAGATGTGTAGTTGTTATAACACATTAAATTCAGAAACCAAAAATATCGAACAAAATATTGGACAAATGAGCAAATAATTTTCATAAAGCACCACAAATGGTTTGTCAGCTTTACATGTGTTTTCTGTCAGCTCTATCATATACAACATAGGGCGGCACAATTAGCTTATTGAAAAATAATTACGTTTACAATTAACTAATCATGAAAAGTGTTAATTTCACAAAATTCAATTTAGGTCTATTCTCATTGCGTCAAAGTTTTCTTTCAAGCATTTTTTTCAGGGATTGAGTATTTTAAACAATAACAGAAATGTTATTTTTGCTCATGAATGTAGTGTTAAACATAGGTGTTTCAACTGGTATAGGGTAGGTCTATCAGTAATGACAACTGGTTCTATGAGTGAGTTTTAAGCAGTCTTATCTCACTTCTGTTCATGGTAGTGTTAAAGAACTCTACCTGGTCTCATAAAATCACTTTTTGCTAAATGATTTTTACCTGGCTCATTGTACGTACTGTTCACTTACCTGGTGAAATGAACACTAGATGCGCAAACATTTTTTACTTGAATTCCCTTTCACACAAATCACACCTTACTATAGTGCATAATATAGCTTATAAGGCTATACTTGCTTGCATTACATAACCAACTACATTTACAAGCTTGTTCAAGTGCGCTCAAATTGCACAGCAGTTCAACTAATAAAGTGTTGCACTTAGGGCTGCACGATTATGATGAAAATCATACAGTAATTGACGAAATCTTGACTCAATTTGAAATTGAATAATGTAATTGACACTTTCACGATAAGTTATTTGCAGCAGCTGTAATTGTAACCTCGATACATTTTTTTTAATTAATTGTGCAGACCTAGTTGCACTTGTGATGCACAGGACAGGGGTAGGAGTCCTGAAGATCATGCATGTTTATATGTGAAATGAAACATAGAAGCACTATCTAGGCTATCGGTTAGGTTTATGTTTAAGATTTAGAGTAGGTATGAGGTACACTTTGTTGATTTAAAACTCCATAGAGCATTAACCTTACAAACCTCATTTGTTTGTAATCTCACATTTGTTTTTTATGACACTATAAGTTAGGTTTAGGTTTAAGGTTTAGGCTAGGGAGGTAGGTATGATTTCTTTAGGCATGTCATAAATTATCGATATATCAATTATTGATCAGAACTTTATTTTATCTATATATTTTTGAGGCATCAATATATTAACATTAACCGACATTTAAATTATAACCTAATTTGTGTGCCTTCCTATTCACTGTTTAGTGTCTGGTTTAATAGCATTAGGAGACCTCAAGAGAGTGATATTAGATTTAATTCAATTAAATTTATTTTATATAGCACATTTAAAAACAACTTTGTTGACCAAAGTGCTTCACAATCAAGAATCTAGATATAACAAGGTCACAAGGCACAGGTATCACAACAAAGGATGGGTATTTTAGAGCTCCATGCACAGGATGCATACACACAAAAGTTACGAAGGTTTTTGTACTTCTTCAAGATTGAACATGGTTATGTTGCTGAGTTTGCAGGTTAGTGTATGAAACCGGTTTAACCGCACAAACTGAGCAATTACATATTTTTTGCAATTCCTCTGTGTGAAGTCTTGAAGAGGTTTAATTTAAGCTATCAAACCACAAAAAGGCATACATGTAACTGAAATTACATTGATTAGGCTATATTAAAAATACATATGCACAATATATCATCCAGTGATGGCTAGAGTAAATAATCTTTGTCCTTTGATAATGATTTGGGTCGAATTAAATGGAAAACTATGCAAGTTACACTCTGTGATGCTGCTGATTTTTGAGCAGCCTCCAACACATCAGTAATCATCAGGAACATTTTTAGATTATCGATGTGTGAAAAAGGCATCAATCCAAAGCGTAGTTTTGTTAATTTAATCTGAATAGAGCAATAATCTTAAAAGCCTCATCTGTTTGGGAGAAAATTTTACTTGCTTTTAGCGCAACACATTGCACCTTGAAACTGCTGACACGTGTAGGGAGCCACATAACATCGTTTTGCAAAAATGTCACCACAAACATATCATTTTTTATGAGATCAGGTTCATGGACCATAAACCATTTCAACGGCCATTTGAACATCTCAACTAAGGTTGAGAATTCCAAGTTTCCCACTGGTAATTATGACTTTGCTTCAAATTCATGTACACATACGTAACTCATAATTATGATATTTTCGACTCCACTTGAAGGCCTACAAGTGAAACAGACAGGTTTGCTTGCTTCCTTGATCACTACAGTCTCTGTATTCATTGTGTTTCTTCTCTCTCTCTCTCTCTCTCTCTCTCTCTCTCTCTCTCTCTCTCTCCTCTCTCTCTCTCTCTCATTACATTTCGACAGTAAAATTCTGGCAACAGAAAGAGAGGGAGAGAGAGGAAATGTACAACAAATATCCAGAGGGATGTGTGAAAGAATGAAATTGAGGGAGGGAAAGAATCAGCAGCATTAGAAAGGGTGCCAGCAACAAATCTGTCCTCTGAGTTAAGTGAGCCACTGGCACTTACACACAGCTCTCCCGCCTCTAAATCTCATCCACATTAATGATTGGCCAGCGTTATCAACCATCATTTAATCCCTCATCTTCATTGGCCACAACAGGAAGAGCCAAGTTGCTCAGTCAAGCTTCAGCCACGTTACGCTGAGGTAAGGAACTACACACAACAGCACTTTCAAACCGATCGCATTTCCCAGGACACTTTGCAGTGGTAAACACAGCCCCAGGCCTCAACCTGAAAGCAAGATGTGTGATCCAACTGCCAAGCAGCTAATTGGAATGCTTTCCTCCAGTGAGTTGACATAGCTCTCATTCCTGTGGACCCATGCATACAGTTCTGCAGAAGCTCTGAAGCCCACTACAGCTTCCTTTTTGCTTGCTACACAATTATGACATAGCACAAGGAAGGAGGGAACCATGTCCATGTTTTTATTCATGAAACATATATTATGGTGATGTTGGCAGGATAAAAATACTCCTGTGTTGTTTATCTGGGAATGTTGTGACATCATCAGCACCATGGATACTTCTATATGGATACATGGATACAGATTTCAGAATTCATCTTGATTCCAATACCAACGTTTTTTGGTTGAGCATATACTAATGAGAGCATGACTTTAACATGTCCGTGCTATGTGTGATTGTTTTTGTGCAACAACAGACTGTAAAGAACAGAAAGAGTATACAATTTTTCAATGACAAATTGATTGCATGGATATCATCTTTGGACACATTACATGGAACGAGTGAAAACATACTTTAACCCTCAACACACAGTGAAAGAATCTCTGAGCTGTTTTTGCTCTTAGTGGCACTGTATTTACTGCATCTTTAGCTTCATGCTGTCACAACACTTTCTTTTAAATTGCTTTGCTACAAAAGCGAAAATAAATGTAAATGTGTTGCGCTGTCTCTTGATTAGAAGGGACCTCTTTTAAAGGGGTTTTTGAGGTGTTTTGACTGGACAGCTTCTTTTCTCCTGTCTCATCTTTAGATGTTTTTAAATTAAATAAATAACTTGGCTCTGCATACATCAGAAGGCAGATAATAACACTTCAGGGAAAATATGAATCCATATGTTACATATCCACATGTACTGAATCTCTGTTACAAGAAATGCGTAATAATAGTTCCCCTTTGAGGACGGCACTCAGAGAAGAAATGTCTAAATGTTATAGAATGTTTGGAATGAAAAAAGTCAATGAAAAAAGATTTTTCCAAAACCAATTTGAGAGTTTTTCTGAACAATGAACTGGCTTCGGAGGATGGGCTATTGCATTCTGCAAAACAAGTACACCACAGGGCAATTCATGGTTTGGCAACAATCTATTCCCAAGAAAGCAGCTCTCATCTCGCAGCCGTGTAACATAGATAGCATCTGTTTTAAAAGCTTTGGATCTCAGCGTTGTGTCAGAGTAAACATATTGTATGCTGATGAATCTAGGGCTTCACAGCATCAGCCTACAGTTATTTAGAGTTAAGATGGAAGATAATAAATTAGCAATAGGGAATTAACCACTGACTGAGGTGGAGTCTTGATCTTGTGGTCTTGGTCTCAAGACTTCTTGAGACAATATAAACGCTGTCTTGGTCTGGATCTGTGTCTCGTTGCTCAGTGTTTTGGACTGGGTCTTGACTTATGGTCTTGGTCAAGACCACAGCATATAACTAGCGCACTAAATATGATAACTATTTCAACCACTAGTTGGTGTGGCATCATCACATTTACTGAGATTTACAGTGTCATCATGCTCAATGGCAAGTAATGTCTCGCTCATCACATGAATGTAAGTGCAAGATCTATGGTCTAACAACACAAAGCAATCATCTGTGTTTTATGACCATGATTTTACTCGCAGTTGTTGCGGGACCCAATAAGCTTTTTATGTTGCGGGAGTCACAGCCGGTATTCTTATGAGTTGTAGGTGGGAGTAGGGCAGCACGATTATGACTAAAATCATAATTGAAGATTATTTCCCTTGATATTGTAATCACTATTAATAATACTGATTAATATAAATGTATTGCATGCAGCATGAAAAACAACTGTTATTCAAATTGTGATTAAATTATAAACAGAAAGCAAGCAAAGAACACTCCATTTATAATTACTGAAGCTGTCAATCACTTCAGTTCAGAGTGACCTCACTGAGTGAGTTCTGCACTCTCACCAAAACTCCCGTTATAATCAAGGAAGCTGTCCACACTGCACAATACATTTCTTATTTACATTATTTCTACACCTTGTTCTTTGCAATGAGATCCTTTGCGAGAGGGTAGCAGCAGAACTCCGTCTTTGAGTGCGTGATTATTGCGATTGTTTCAGATTTGTATTTCTTTATTTTGATCAGAGATGGTCAGCGTTATTGTCAGTGAAGAACATTCTGTTAGTTGTTTTAATAGTTTATTAAAACATGTGAAGCAGCTATCTGTGTTTTGATAGTTCATCAAAGATGCAAAGAATCTTGAAGCAATTTTTCATAACCAATACTAAAGGATTTAGATAAGTATCCACTAAGAATAAATTAAGATCCTATTGAATAAACTAAAATGTTTTATTGCTTTAACGTTCTATAAGTATTCCTTAAGGATTTTTTAAAATTATTATTATGATAGCAATAATGAGCCATGAATGACACTTTTTTTTATCTTACTTTTATTACAGTAGAAGAATAAACAGCTTTGTGACACCTGGAGGGTGGTGTGGTTGGGGAATAAAATGAATAATTGTACATGCAGTGAAAATTAGGCCAATGCCATCCAGACCATTACTGTGGTGGGCAGCCTAGGAGCTGCATCTTCCAGACTGTCCACTAACCAATTCAATTAACTTCACTTTAGTTGTATTATTTATATAGCTAGGCTTTTGGGTAACAAAGGCATCCTGTAAAACTGGACTGTTTTTCTATATAGCTGTCTGGAAAATGTCAGAGCCTGTAGTGGTAAAATCTGCATTTGCATTTAAGGAGATTCTTCAAATATAAATTTAGCATCTTAGTTCATTAAAATCTACTGCCTGGTTCTTGAACCGACAGGTCTTAGTCTGGGTCTTGGTCTTTTTTTTCACATTTTGTTATGTTGCAGCCTTATGCTAAAATGCTTTAAATAATTTTTCTCCACATTAATCTATACTCCATACCCCATAATTACATAGCAATAAACAGATTTTTGATAACTTTTCAAATGTATTAAAAATAAAAATCTGAAATATCACATTGACATACATGTATCAGCCACAACATTAAAACCACCTGCCTAATATTGAGTAGGTCCCCCTCGGTGCCGCGAAAAAAGTGCCAACCCACATCTCAGAATAGCATTCTGAGATCGTATTCTTCTCACCACAAATGTACAGAGCAGTTATCTGTTACCGTAGACTTTGTCAGTTCGAACCAGTCTAGCCATTCTCTGTTGATCTCTCTCATCAACAAGGCGTTTCTATCTGCAGAACTGCCATTCACTGGATGTTTTTTGTTTTTGGCAATATTCTAAGTAGTTTCTAGAGACTATTATGCATGAAAATCCCAGGAGATCAGCTGTTACAGAAATACTCAAACCAGCCCGTCTGGCACCAACAATCATCCATACGTCATGCGCTAATATAATCAGCCAATCATGTGACAGCAGTGCAGTGCATAAAAGCATTCAGATATGGGTCAGGAGCTTCAGTTAATGTTCACATCAACCATCAGAATGGGTAAAAAATTTTATCTCAGTGATTTTGATTGTGGCATGATTGTTGGTTTCAGATTGGCTGGTTTGAGTATTTCTGTAACTGCTGATCTCCTGGGATTTTTACACTCAACAGTCTCTAGAATTTATTCCAAATGGTGCCAAAAACAAAAAACATCCAGTGAGTGGCAGTTCTGTGGACAGAAATGCCTTGTTGATGAGAGAGGTCAACAGAGAATGGCCAGACTGCTTAGTTAGCGATTACAGCCTCAAGTCTTTTTGGGTATGATGTGACAAGCTTTGCACACCTGGATTTGAGTATTTTCTGCCATTCTTCTCTGCAGATTCTCTCAAGCTCTGTCAGGTTGGATGGGGACCATAGGTGGACAGCCATTTTCAGGTCTCTCCAGAGATTATGTCGTGGAATATTGCGATGAATTTCTCTAAGTTGAAGAAAACTCTCAGAGTCTTGAGTTCCAGATGCCAAAGTTGCAGTTTATTGAGAATCAACAAACATGAGTCCAGTCAGCTGTCTGTCCTGTCTCTATTCCCTTAAGGTCCCAGTTATATACCTTATGTTATCTTTCTTCTTCTTATCTCTGTCCAATGGGATATCTACCTCTGTCCTCATCCTTTGCCACCAATATGTTTTAGTTCTGACTTTTGGTAAATATTGGTGGAAAAGTCCCCCTCTTTCTATTTTTTAAAAAACATATATGAAAGAACATACATCAGCAAAATGTACATCAGTCATACAGCTGGTGGGTCTAACGTCCACTTATTCTTGAGCATGTACTGCAACACTAGCACATTGTCAGAGCAAAAAGAGAACACAAGAAATATGAACTATATAACATCTAAGAATGATTATTATACCATCTAAAAAATGATTATTCTACAATAATGTTCAATTGGGTTCAAGTCTGTGCTCTGGCTGGGCCACTCAAAGATGTTACTAAGCCACTCTTGTGTTGTCTTGGCTGTGTGCTTAGGATCCCTGTCCTGTTGGAAGGTGAACCTTCGACCGAGTCTGAGGTTCTGAGCGCTCTGGACCAGGTTTTCATTAAGGATAACTCTGTATTTTCCTGACCACTTCCCCAGTCCCTGCCGCTGAAAAACACCCCCACAGCATGATGCTACCACCACCATGCTTCACCGGTGAGATGGTATGAGCTGTGCTTGGTTTCTTCCAAACATGATGCTTGGAATTGAGGCCAAACAGTTCAATCTTCATTTTATCAGACCAGAGAATCTTATTTCTTACAGTCTGAGAGTTCTTTAGGTGCTTTTTTATGTGTCTTGCACTGAGGAGAGGCTTCTGTCTGACCACTCTGCCAGACAGATCGGTGGAGTGTTGCAGTTATGTTTGTCTTTCTGCAAGTTTCTCCCATCTCTCTGGAGCTCAACCAGTGTGATTACTGGGTTCTTGGGCACCTCTCTTCACAATTCCCCTCAGATTGCTCAGTTTGGTCGGGTGGCCAGCTCTAGGAAGAGACCTGGTTGTTCCAATTTTTTTATTATTTAAGAATTATGGAGGCCACTATGCTCTTGGAAACCTTCAATGCAACTGAAAAACAATTGTAGCCTTTGCCATATCTGTGCCTCAACACAATTCTGTCTCAGAGCTCTACAGACAGTTATTTGACCTCATGGCTTTTTTTGCTCTTATATGCATTTTCAGCTGTGAGACCTTATATAGACAGGTGTGTACCTTTCCAAATCATGTTCATTCAATTGAATTTGCCACAGGTGAACTCCAAGTGTAGCAACATCTCAAAAATTATCCAGAGAAATCGGATGTACGTGAGCTAAATTTAAAGTGTCATAGCAAAGGGTCTGAATACTTATGTCAATGTGATATTTCATTTTTTCTTTCTTTTTAATAAATTTGCAAAGTTATCAAAAATCAGTTTTTTGCTTTGTCATTATGGGGTATGGAGTGTAGATTGATGAGAAATAATAATAATAATTTTAAGTATTTTAGCATAAGGCTACAACAACAAAATGTGAAAAACAAATTAAAGGGTCTGAATACTTTCTGAACGCACTGTAGGTCTTGGTCTGGATCTAGGTCTTCAAGGGTCTAGTCTTGGTCTGGATCTGGGTCTCAACGGGTCTAGTCTTGGTCTGGGTCTTGGAGGGTCTGGTCTTGACAACACCTCTGTTACAATGTAATGAGAACATCCAAACTCCTCTACAGTTTACATTCAAACCAAAGACCTTCCATCCGAAAGCTTCTAATCCAAATGTTGAAATCCAGAAGGGTGAACTTCGACCTCATCTTTGTAACATCTTTTATGTTCTGTGATTTGTTTGAAGAGGCTCCAGTGGTTTCAGGGTCTAAAATTGCATTTTTTATGATTCAAATGAAGAAAATTTTCATATGTTTGTTGCATCAGCTCATGAATATGCGTCTATGAAAATTCCTGAAAACTGCTCATGGCCTGATTAATAACAGGAGATCTGTATCAGTCCCGGCTTCTAATGCAGGAAACATGAGAAGACAGAGCAGAATGAGTGTTTAATCCAATCAGATTAGCCACTCTTACATCTCTAGATAGTAGATACAACCACTTTGAACTCATAGAAGTTCCAACACTTAGCCTTAATCTAATAGGTCAAGCTTGTACACAAGCTCTACGCAAGCCCCTTGACACAGGATGGCTTTCTAGAGTGCACAAAGTGAAGGATCCCGTACCCAGCAAATAAAAAAACACAGCCTTACTGCACATTTGAGTTTATTTTGAGTATGCTCTCAATTGTATCATTTTCTAATGTACAGATAAGGTCTTGTCCTGCAGAGATTTATGGGAAACTACATTTAAGCAAGAGTCAGTGATGGGTTCTAGAGACCGTAGACAGGAAATAATGTCCTTTCTCTGACTTTACTTGTCTCACTTGGGGGGTGGGGGTGGGGGTGGGGGGGTGTCTGGTATGCAAACAACACCAAGACAAGGTGTCCCCCTTTCTCTCTTTTTGCAGGTTTACCTAACATCCAGAGCCACACACAATCTCAGCACACCTTCTGATCTCATGCCATGTCTATTCAAACTCTGAAAAGCCGTTTACTGATTACGGATCTTTATACAAGTCTGCATTGAAACAGGACAGTTACACTGGTGCGGGGCCAGGGATGTAAATTCACATTCATTACGTACCTCAGAGCAGAGACAGTTTTGAACGCAGCAGCTGAGATTGGAATGGACTAAAGGGAATCCGTGGTTCTGTTCTGAGGATCTTAAAATATGGGATCAGAACTACATTATAGAATCTACATTTTACTCTTAACCAACTTACTCCACATCCAAATATATGAATATATGTTTTTTCTATTGTTTACATCAACCATCAGAATGGGGAAAAAATGTGATCTCAGTGATTTTGACTGTGGCATGATTGTTGGATCCAGACAAGCTGTTTGAGAATTTCTGTAACTACTGATCTTCTGGGAATTTCACACACAGTCTCAGAATGGTGTCAAAACAAAAAACATCTAGTGAGTGGCAGTTCTGCTGGAAGAAAAGCTTTGTTGATGAGAGAGGTCAATGGAGAATGGCCAGACTGGTCTGAGCTGTCAGCAAGGCTATGGTAACTCAGATAACCCCTCTGTACAATTGTAGTGAGCAGAATAACATCTCAGAATGCACAACATGTTGAACATTGAGGCAGATGGGCTACAACAGCAAAAGACCATGTAGGGCACATATAGTGTTCCTAATAAAGTGCTCAGTGAGTGTATATTAAGATAGTCTTTATACTAATATTTTATATATTGGCTAGTTGCTCACAGGTAGACCTTTTAATGTCAGCGTATAGGACTATGACTAAGTCTAGTTATTTTGTCTAAGAACTGCCAACTTGGACAGGAGGGGGCCATCTGACCAACATGTCAAGCAACCAACCACAGTTCGCATCTTTTATATAATGGTTAAAAGGTGTGTAAATCTGAAATCAGATATAACCATAAGAGCAGAGGGGAATATACAGGTGTGCTCTGGAATATCCATGAAAAATCCAATGCCACGGACATATACAACTTAGAGAAATCCAGCAAATTGTTCCCCATATTCTTTCATTATAATAACCGGGGGTCCTATTTTAAGAGTGCTAGCCCTAAGCGCAGTGTATGCCATAAGACATATATATTTCTATATATATTTCATATATAGTGATTTAAAAAAACAAATCCAAATCTTTTACCCTCAGGCCCCTTTTTGACTTCCCTCTACGTCAACAGGTGAAAAAATACCAATACAAATTGTATCATAAATAATATAAAAAAATAAACCATGACCTATAGATAATTTAACACAAATCTAATACATTTTTGTTTCATAAAAGGGACTTATATAATATATTTTATATAAGTTAACTATATTTTCAAAGTTTGGACATGAACTTTATTACAATCTGCTGATGAAATCTCCAAACTGCAAATGCAGAAACTGAGTTTAAACTTTGTGCTAAGATAAGACATGCTTTTGTAATGGTAGCCAGCAGGTAGTTAGCTGTGCAGCGTGTAAACCTCACTCACCTTGCCTCAAGAGGCGCAGTAGTGACTGACGCTAGAGGCTGTAGCCTTTAGCCTCATCTTTAGCGTGCCCGCCTCCCATGCCGGAAACACCGATTTGAATCCCGCTCAAAGTGGGCTTCTAGAGTTTACTCAGAATGGTGTCAAAACAAAAAACATCTAGTGAATGGCAGTTCTGCTGACAGAAATGCTTGTTGATGAGAGAGGTCAATGGAGAATGGCCAGAGTTATCAAAGTGGATAAAAACCTATGCACTCTGACATTGCATAATGACCAGGGGTTAAATTGGGCTGGTACGGTCTGGAACAGCGTTCCGGTACCATCGATACTAAAAAGAAGAATCAAATGCTTGTTTGTAAATCCATGCCATTTATTGTATTCTCTGATGCGTTTTTTGTTTGATCCCCTTGACACATTCCGTCTCTATTTAGTGAGTGTACTTGTGATAAAATTATAGACGCGAGTTCCGCTTCTGTACTGCGCCATGGTCTGATCTCTGATTCATAGAAATCATGTAATATGGAATCAACTGTTCACCCATTTATTAGATCCACTGTTATGCAGTAACAATTTGCTTAGTTTTGTTAAAAAGCTGAATATCCAAAGGGGTTTTGAATCAGGAATCAATCACATCCAAAGCGACATCAAATCAAAATGTCATAGGCCTACAACTTGAGAACAAAAGACCACTCAACCAACACACTGTAAAGGTTTCACTGTTACTTGTATATTGATGTGTACATTTTTGTCGATTCAGCATTTATTATTATTTTGTGTTATTTTTTCTTTTGAATTTTTTTTTCTAGCAAATATACAGTAGGACAGATGCATAGTAGTCATTTTAAAAGTGTCAGTATGTCAGTATGTGGCTCGCACAGACCCAACACTTTACGGATCGACTCGACTCGCTTTACTTTTGTGAGCTTGCTTTTCCACTGCTGTTTAGTTCCGCCTCAATGTGGGTGGGATTATAGGCTGATTGTCATACATCATCTTAAACGTGACACATAACAATAAACAATAACACGGCCGCTAGCTGTTAGCTATTAGCTCATTGTGCTGTAAAAAGCAGTTGTTTCATGGTGATATTACACAAGTGTTACAGCTAAATTGGCCTGGTTGTTTTATAAGCAAGCTGGTCAACTAAATAATGTTAAGCATTCAAGCAGAGTATAGAGTTAACGTACCATCTTCCATCGTGGACCCCATTGCTCGCCGGTCTAGATAGCGTTTGGTCGAACCACTTCCACTTTTCCTTGATGGTTCTGTAGTCACTTTTAAGTTTTTTTGTAACTTTTCCCTACACTGTTGGTAGGTCTGGTGGTAGCCGTGTCTCATCTGTGCGACCAACAGCTGATACACTTCCTGAAAGACTTTTTCGTTTTGTTTGTGGCTAATGAAAAGAATATCTGCACCTTGTTTATTGACCACAGCATGGTTTTGCACACAGCCATTTCTTTTTACAATTCGAAAGTTGTGTGAACAAATGATACTGCTATCGCTGTAGCTAACTTTAAACTAGCGGGTTGATGTCGCGTGTCAAAAAACCAGTGATGCTGGTAGTGACGATTTTCTATGACCAATCAGTGGTCTGCAGGGTTTTGATGTCACATTTAGTATCAGCTCATTTGGAACTTCGACTGAGGTAGTACTAAAAAAAGTACCAGGTAGCAGGTACTATCCACAGTGAAAAAACCCCCCCAAAAAGCAAGCAGAGTCGAGTCGAACCATGCCGTGGAAAAGCCCCATTACAGTGCAGTATTAATATATTACAGTATATATTTCAATGTATAAGTATTATATTAATATATAGGTATTATATACTATATTTGTACAATCCATTAATTGCAAAAATAATTTTCTTGTTCATCTTTTGGAGCACTTGCTTCTGTTTCACACATGACGATAAAAAACGGAGCACAAGCTGGTCCTGAATAAATTAAGTAATTACAATAATGACAATTGTGCATGTGCACAATTACATTTTTTACTCTTGTGTTTGTGCATTGCGGTATTTACATTTATCCAAGTGGTTCGAGTGTTTTGAATATGTGCACTAAAATTAGTTCAGATCCATTTATGATTCGTTCAGTGACCATTTCTGGTGATGCCAGAGGGTGGCAACAAATGAGTGTCTTGTGTGAAATTTGTTAGTCACTGAATCAACGATCAAAAGAAAATGTTAATCCTTTAAAATTTGTGTCTACAGACCTACAATGAGACTTTAGTAGAGGTTTTAAGCATTATGAGAACACAGCAAATCTATCATTTCCCTACAGTTTGTGAGTTGCTGAGCATGACTTTTATCAAAAGACAACAATATTAGTCTTATAATAATTAGGAGTTTCACAAGTTCAAAAAAAGCATTTCTACATATCTATTGACTTCAATAAGTCAATAATGTGTTCTAAGAACACAGCAGATCGATCTTTTTCATACAGTTTGTCGACTGCACACCAACATAGAGTTAAAAAACAGGAGCTGATATTAAAAATAGCTTACATATTTAACAGATCTAGTAATCTGCTTAAATTGACAAAAATAACCAATCAAACGTTTACCTCACAAACATCACGTAAAAAGAATAACTTTTTAAGACACAGGTGTTCAAAAGCCTGTTAAAATTAGGATTGTCCATTGTTTTTTCTGCAGTGCATTTCACATAATGCTGCCAATCAAGAACGATACACTGATCAATAACTCTTGTTTGTGTGTTCCTCATCTCTAGATTATTATTTAGATCAACATTAATGCAGATAAAAAACATGGATAAAAGAGCATTGTTGAAAGCAATTTTGTAGAAATGAATGGAGCCGCGTTTATTAGACTGTCTGACTGACAGCATATTACGCACAGGTTTTTTCTACTCATGAAACTCACCTGTGATTGGCTGGATGGTTGCTCATTCATCTTAAAGTAACAAATACAAAGAATAATGTATACAAAGCCACCATTTGGACTCAGTATGGGTTTAGCTTGAAAAAGTGCGGGGGACAAAATCACCTTTTTTAAGAGTGCAAGGGAGGTATCCCCCAGCCACATCCTCTGTGGCTGCTACGCCTTTGCAGTGGGATTTACAATAATGAAAATGCTTCTTCACAAGGCAGTGAAGAATGTTAAACTCTTATAATTTAATGCAAATGTTTTCATTACCAATTATATTATCAGAATAACAATTTGAGTAAAAGGTAGTCGTGCAGACGGTGTTTGTTTCCCCTGTTAAGAACAATGTGCATTTACTTTTAAATTGTAAAATTAGAAATACATTTAGCTGGTTTTATAAGATAACTCCCAACAGGCAATAAGACAACTTGTCCCAGCTGTCATCTGATTTTTATAAAATAAATTTGATATCATTCTTTTCTTTTCTTTTTTTTTTTTTTCTAAATATAAATGTTTAATTGTTGGTTATATTTGCACACAGCCAGCATTCTAAAGAGGATAGTAGTTATCATGAGAAATAGAAACACGTGTTGCATGTTTAAGTGTTTGTGTGTGTGTGTGTGTGTGTGTGTGTGTGTGTGTGTGTGTGTGTGTGTGTGTGTGTGTGTGTGTGTGTGTGTGTGATATTCTTTTTTCTTATTTTTTGTCATCTACTAAACCAAATTTTCCATGTAATTATGTATTTTCACAATTAAGTTGAATAATGCCATACATAAACTATGATAGACAAATCATTAAAACATAATCCCAGTCAAATCAATTCATTTGAAAGACAAAACTTCTATGAATTACATACCAAACAACCCTATTAATAAATCCATATTTAGACACCTATGTATTTTATAAAAAGAATATTATTAATTTAATGTAAAGAGCTCCCCCACCACCGAAATCCCAATTTAACCCCTGATAATGCCAGCTAATCAGATTAGTGCTTGACGGTTTTTTTAAACCTCTTTCCATTTTTGTTTGCAGTATGCATCATGTAGTCAGTTAACAGTCCACAGACGAGCAGTCTGAGGCTATATAGTGGCAAAACAAGACTAAACTGCAGCACTGTTCCAAAGTCTAGTGAGCTGCTTAACTCGACATTATTTTAATGCATCACAATCGCACTTCCGATGTGATGCCTGTTCCAAAAGGTAAGAAGCAACATTATTAATATGTTTCCATTTGAAAATGCATTGATTTTGCAACATTTACAGTATGTCTCACATCCACACTGGAACGCTGTTATCCTCCACTGGAAGCGGAGCAAAGACTAACTCCATTGCCTCATACTTTGGAAAACGATGACCTTAGGAAACTGTAAACAGAGTTCTCAAACAAAAATGGATTAGTGGGAGGCAGGCCAAAATGCAGAGTTTTGGCCAAATTTCATAAAATCCAACAACAGAACTGTGTCGTTATAACAAAGTATTTCTGTGGCATGATTAAAACAAAATCCAACACCAAACTGAAGACTATAGCTTATCCTGCATATTGTGCCACAGATGAGTGCTCCCAGTGTAGACAGCTTGCTTGATTTTAACAGGAGCGATATAGGTTTGACATAGGGCTGGGCGATAAAACTATATTGATATATATCACGCTAAAGAAAATCCACGATAAGCTTTTGAGGAATTTTCGATATTTACTGCGTGTCGCTAAAACACAAGCAGTTCGGCTTTCTCAGGCTGCGTTTCCACTGGGGCTGATGAAATCCACTCAAAGGCGCTCACAGCTCTAGGAGAGAGCTTGGTCCGCACCGCTGCCAATCCTACGATCCACCTTGCGAGCATGACGCTCGGCTTTCATAGGAATTAATTGAAAACTCTCTCAGCTTCGCTCACAATACGCCAGTGTTAACGTAGGGTCAGACTGGATGAACTTGCTAATGCTAGCTGCCTTGCTAACAATTAGGTTACGTCGGACACCGGATTGATTCCATCCGCACCGCAAGACTTCATGACGGTTGCGCCCTCTCATCGTCTCTAGTGAAGAGCGCGACAGAACAACAGTGATGTGGACAACAGCTCTGATTTTTCTGCGCTTTAATCTTGAATATTGTTCTCTAGCAACAAACATGGATAATGTCTGCCCTGTCCCGCTCCGCACGCGTTGCCTCGTTTCCCTGCATGTGTGTAAACATGAAGCGCCGCATGAGTTAAAGTGGTTTCAAAGCAACTTTTAGACCATAATGTTTGTCCCTTCTAAATGTATCTTTATTCATCAGCATGTTACGAGTCTTTAGTAATAAACAAATCTATTTCTGTTCTAATTTTGTGAAAATTAATTAGATGTCTGGAATGGATAAGGAAAGACTAAAATTACTAGTTGGTAGACTAGTCTCTAACTTTAAAGAAAATATACAAATGTGTTTTAAATTAAAAAAAAAAACTTTTTCTAAATTTTCTCTCGGGACACCCCTGAACCCACATTCAGCATCATTCCACAGTCACAAGGGCTTCTATGCCCCATACTTGGGTATCTGAATCTAAAGAAATATAAAAAATATTTCATTTTAATGTAAAAATATTCCAACAAATACTGGACTGATATCACTATGCTTTAGAACAAACAGATGATCTTTTAACATTCATTTTCAATTGATAAACGGTAAAAGACGGTAAAATTGGTAAAATATCCTGCAGACCCCACTGCTTTGTCCGTTTCTGGACCCCCTGTGCAGTTTTGTAGAGACTATTTTGACTGTTTAGAATTCATTTTTTCTTCTTTTCTTCTGTCAACTTTGAAATAAAAAAAAAAGAAAGTGCAATGTGTAAATGTATATCGTGATGAATATCGATATCGAACAATATGAAAAAGATTATCGTGATAACAATTTTGGCCATATCGCCCAGCCCTAGTTTGACAAGACTGTGTCCAATGTAGACACTGTAACTGTAGGTTGTTTATCGCTGCCATGCAATGCTGCAACTTGCCTCATAAATAAAGAATTTAAGACTTTTAAACTTGCCTCATTCAGTCACATTTATAATGCATTTCTGCAGTAAGTCTTCTGTTTTTAATTCAATTAAAAAACAGAAGGTAACTTTGACCACCCACCCCTACTTGCATGTACCCTTAACAGAGAAGGCAATTTCAGAATGCATTGTAACAAAAAACATTGTTTCATTTCAGTTAGGGTGTTGTCTTAAAAGCCAACAACCGATGTAGGCAATAGAAAATAAAGATGCTTACTATCTTTTGGAACAGAGTTTATATCCTGAAGGAAAGAAACAATGCAATGTTGAACATTTTAAAGCAAAATGTATCTTAACATTTTGTTTAAATGGATTGTAAATGGCAATGGAATGGTGTTAAGAGGCAAATAGTATGGTCACCTTGGCATATGTAGCCATATTTTAGGTACTCTTACACAGGTTACAATAGCAGGACAATATCTGTCTTTACAGATGTGCACACAGGAGAGCAATAACAGCAGTAGCCAGGAAAGAAAGAACATTCTGTATCTCTCCTTGAAATTGAACAAGTAAATCAAGAGAGACAAAACTGGAAGCTAATTAAAAAAACTATAAACCAACTAAAGAAATCCATGATTATGGGTTTTGGAGTACAGCAAATCATAGACAAAGGTAGTTGCATGGAATTTTCCCCATAAAGAGCATCTCCTGTGTTTTATTTCGGTCTGTGAAAGGATGGGTCACCAGGGGTTAAGATGTGCAAAGTGGGTGGATAATTTGTGGCCTGTCGTCTGACTAATCAGTTTTTTAGTGATCCATTACTCTGCATTATTTATGCTAAGTAGACATTCTCTTCAGGATAATTTGTAAAGAACATTCCTCTACAGATCTCTTAAAGGCATTGGATAACACACACACAATGCCCCTACACCCCTTTAATCCTGACATACTTTCAGAAACATGAGTGCATGTCACCATCAATAAGGTTTAAACATTAAGAGACTAATATCAAATGAAATAATAGTAGCAACACAAATCAGAATTAAACTGTGACTCAGCTCAGCGGAGGGTTACAATGTAATGCTTCAACAGACCAAAAACAACCACACAACATTACGAACAAACAATAAGTCTCATTTAACCTTGCAGTGTCACTTTTGTTGAAACTGTGATGCACAGTTATTAAGTCCAATGAAATTAGCCCCAGAGCTGCACAGTTAAATGACCTTTCAGACTTTATCAAGCCAGTTATGGAGGATATCCAGATGCCTCCACCACATGTTGAGCAGCTTGCAGACATGTCACAGAGGATGTAACACACATATCAGAGGCTACGGGTGATCAGTCCAACTCAGACACACATCAGAGTCCATCAGTGATGAACTGAGGAACACATGCGCACACACACATGCAGACATCAAAGAACAATAGTGAAGAACTGAATCACTAACACACACACAAACAGGGTTGGGGAGTAACAGAATACATATAAGAGGATCACATATTTAAAATACAATATATTATTTCCACTACTCTAATATTCCACTAACTTTATTCCACTACAGTTACAATTAAAATCATTGATAATAAGAATATGATTACATTCAAAAAGTATTTGGATTAATGAATAGACTACTTTTAATAGATTTTATTGTCATTTGTTTCATTTAATATTTAGTCAATTCAGTTAGAACTGATGCAATCCAAGGAGCGTTTGAACAGTGGTGAAACACATTTTTATGATTTGTTACTTTCATGTGAGCAGACAGAATGCACTTTAACACTGCTGTAAGTGAAAACACATGAATATGTTGTCATTGAGGAACTTACGCTTTGGGAGCTTAATAGAGAGAATCCACATATGATCATAAAAAGATTGCATTGTGTGTTATTTGAAGTTTGGAGCAGCAAAAAAGTAGTAAACCATGTATGAATAGTCATGTGAACATTTAGTTTTATGCTAAGCTAAAATGCTATTTCTAGCCCTTACATGCACCTGTTAACAGGCACGATTATATTTTTTCTATCAAGAAAAATAAGACCCTTGATATTAGGGCAAAGATGTACTACAAAAATATTTTTCTTGATGATAATTTTTTAATGGGTTTCCTGTAAAGATATCTAAAAATCCTTGAAACAGGACAAATTTATTTAATCTTGTATTATAAGCAACATTACATAAGCTATTTAGGCTTTTTAACAGAAAATGGTGTTATTTGTAATGTATATTTTTAACATATACGTGAATTGTGTATTACTGTACTGACATTTTTTTCACTTTCTGTGCTATAAAATCTATAATGAAGAAGTAATCTAATGTATTTAGATTACATTACTGACCTTTAATGTAATGTAATGGTATACGTTACAAATTACATTTTACAGAATGTATTATGTAATCTGTAGTGGAATACATTAACCCTCCCAACCCTGCACACACACACACACATAAACACTTCAGATACGATGAGGGAAGATTTGTCTATTAACCTAATTATTTTATCGTAGCCCTTTGCATTTAAATAATCATACAATGTCATATCGCTATTTTATTTTTATGAATTGTGCAGCCCTATTATATAAGTGTGTGTGTGTGTATGTGTGTGTGTGTTACATGAATATATACTGTATTATTGACCGTTAAGTATGCTACAGTAATAAAACAAAGCATTAAAATATGACTCCGCAATCACATTAAAACATCCACAACGTCACTAAAATACAATACGCATGGGATTAGATCCACTACTCCATCGCACTACAGTGTGAAGCGAGGAGGCCTACTTGGAGAAACAGCATGGATGGATGCAAAAAAACATTTTTATCTAAACGGCCCCTTAATAACATGACACAGCACCAATAGAAGTTTAAAGTTACCTCTAAAAAAAGTATTTTTTTCTTTCAAATGACTGTATGTAAATTTCCACTTTATCCACTGATTGGTTTGTTCTCCGTTTTCTGAAATATCCCGATGCTGTTTTACTGCGTGAGAAACTGCTGCAAATTATTCTGTGAAATATCATTACGAACGAGCAAATCGATTTAGACCTTTTTGCTTCCTCGTTGAAAAGAACAGACTCAAGAGGATTATTTATTCGTGAACTAGTTCTGATTCTACGCAGCCGACAAAAATATGGGACATGCGTCATAATCAATGATTTTGTCAGTGAAAATATTTTTGTCAGATAAGTCAAAGCTTTCACTGTATATTTTATTTCTGTTAGACACATAGACACAAATGGCAGATAGGAAGTGTAAAATGAGTAGTATGCCATCTGATCTGACCATCTGACACCATATGATCACTCAAATGCCATTGGCTCTTGGTGTCATGTGATCTTGTCACGTGTCCGATTGCAACAATGTAATTTTTGGATGTATTTTCACAGAGAGAAACCTTTAGTTTCACTCTGTTCCTCATGTGTAGATATCGTATGTTTCAGAAGACTTTAAATGCAGCATGAGTTGTTTGTTTTGATATTGTAACTGCTCTTTTATCTGCATGTTATGACTTTCATATTGTTGGTAGGTTATTATTTTGTTTTATCAGTGGTAAGGTTTAGGGATGGTTAAGGTGATCTAAAATATTAACATGATTCTATAGTATAATGTTGCTAAACAATAACGCGTAATGAATCCGATGATTGCCGAGCCTATGACGGAATCGTCCAAAATAAAGAGCGAATGGTATGGCAATGACATTTTGATGATGCAGCCAAAAAGTCGGTACGGTAATGTTTTGGTCATGAGATTACCCTGGTCCCCAAACAACCGGTCCTCTATTGCATACAAACCAAAATAGGTTTAATTACATATATGAAAAGCTTGTACACACTCACATTTACATTAAAGATGCAGCAGGCTATTGGATATGCAAAGGCACAAAAAAGTACAAAGATGAATAACGCAGTGAGAAGCAAAAACAGCTGACAGTGTGTGTGTGTGTGTGTGTGTGTGTGTGTGTGTGTGTGTGTGTGTGTGTGTGTGTGTGTGTGTGTGTGTGGGCGGGTTGGCTGGTTTAGGAAAACATTTTTTTAGGTTACAAACTAGTAATAACAAGGCTATTATGCTATAAATGTGGTTTATGAGAACATTTCTATTGTCCCCATAATTCAAATATCTTAAAAAACACTCTAAACTATGTTTGGTTTTTTTAAATGAAAAAAATGGTAAAAGTTTTTTGAGGGTTAGGTTTAGGGGATAGAATCTATAGTTCGTAGAGTATAAAAATCATTATGTCACTGGAGAGTCCTCATAAGGATAGCTGCACCAACGTGTGTGTGTGTGTGTGTGTGTGTGTGTGTGTGTGTGTGTGTGTGTGTGTGTGTGTGTGTGTGTGTGTGTTTGTGTGAGTGAGCGTGTATTTATCACTTTGTGGGGACCAAATGTCCCCATAAGGATAGTAAAACCCGAAATTTTTGACCTTGTGGGGACATTTTGTCGGTCCCCATGAGGAAAACAGCTTATAAATCATACTAAATTATGTTTTTTGAAAATGTAAAAATGCAGAAAGTTTTCTGTGAGGGTTAGGTTTAGGGGTAGGGTTAGGTTTAGGGGATAGAATATAAAGTTTGTACAGTATAAAAACCATTATGTCTATGGAAAGTCCCCATAAAACATGGAAACACAACATGAGTGTGTGTGTGTGTGTGCGTGTGAGAGAGAGAGAAAGAAAGAAAGAAAGAAAGATTGACAGGAAATAAATATAAAAATGTCAAAATATAAATGTCAAAGAATCAATCTTTAAAATGCTGATACATTTCAACACAAGCTCATTCCTTACAAAACCAAGACTTTATCATGAAAAAAGGACAATGCTCTCTCAGCACTAACATTCATCAATAGTTATCTACTGTATATTTTCACTTAAACTGTTGGGAGATTTAAAGATTCTGTTTGGTCTTTAACTCCAGAGAGTAACACTTTAACAGCCATACACCTACACAGAGTGTAGCCAGAGGACTGATTCAGCTTAACTCAGTTCGAATTGCCAGCTAGGATTGTGTAATGTGTGCAGCATGTGCTTTAAAAACATGAGATAGATAGATGAGAGAGAGAGAGAGAGAGAGGAGAGAGAGAGAGAGAGAGAGAGAGAGAGAGAGAGAGATATGCTGAGTTCCCAAAACAACAGAACACAGCAGAAGATTCCGGTTAGAGCTGATGGAGGAGGAGGAGGAGTGTGTCTCTTACCCTTCTCATTGTTGCTTCGAACCGAGGTTGCGAGAAGCATCGTCAAGGCCACGAGCGCCCTGAAAGCGGACCGCTGGAATGACATACTGTCACGCTGTCTGTACGTTAGAACTAATAATCCTGTCGAGTCCCGGAAACGTGAAGAAGCTCACCGAAGCCCTGGCTGGAAAAAAGGACACACACATACACATTAACAGACTGAGGCTGCGTAGGTGCTGAGCACACACACTTTAGACTCGTTACTCACGCGCTTTAGTGTTGCCAACTTAACGACTTTTCAGACCCCTTTAGCGCATTTTATTCTAAAGAGCACCTAGCGACAAATCTAGAGACTTTTTGGACAACCCTTAGCTACTTTCCGTCGCCAGTACTACCGCGCGAGCTGGCATACCTCTCTCTCTGCGTCTACTCTGTTTTGAGTGGCAAAGAAGAGCAGCACATTCAGTTCATGTGCAAACAGAGTTGCCAAGGACCATGCACTAATCTGTATTGTTTGCTCCTCCTTTGTTTTAATTTAAACAATTTAATTTGACCATTTCTTTCTTGCTTATCCTCACTGTTACCCAGATGGAGGCTGTGCGATAGAAAAAATAAGACATTGTGCCGCTTTTAACTTTATCTCAGGGTGAACTTTTTACATGTAAATATAGCCGAAATCACAGCAGTGCAGAGTAGCAGCTTGGGAATGGCTTGGAAGTGACTACTGGTTAACGTGTAGTCTTAATGGGCAACGTTTCAGTCACTATTTCATACTCGTTCCGTTGTCTGACAACAGAAACAGAAACAGAAGACATGAGAACAGCTTTATTGGGATTTCGGCTGTTTTCAAATACAGTATGTGAGCACAGAGAGGAGGAGAGGAGCAAACAGAGGTAAAGAAAGGGCTGACACAAGGCAAAATCCAAAACAACACGATGACGTCATGAATATGCAAATGATTGTATGACGTCAGCTAGCTACATTTAGCAACTTTTTGAGCAGACTTTAGCTACTTTTAATTGAAAGTAGTTAGCAACACTGCGCGCTGCCCCAGTGATTCCATTGATCGTCTCGTGTCACTCGCTGTGTGTGATGTGATGTGGTGATCGAAAACGTTCCCTTCCCCATTCAGTAACCGAGAAAACGATTCTGCATCGACAATTGCAACGTAAAATCGAGCGCTTGCTGACAGTTTTCAGATTTGTGGAACTGCGAGGAGGGACGTTTTTCCTTGTCCGTGAAAATCTCCCGGTAGCCTTTAAGAGCTCGCTCATTATTCTCCCGCTCTGACCGCTGTGCGCGCGAGAGGAAGGTGCACCTGTCGCCCGTTGAGAATTCAGCTCACAGCCTCACGCGACTGTGGCCAAAACCGCACGCGTGCACAAACACTCTATTCCCATCGCAGAGAGGGAGAGGGAGGGGTGTTTAATGTTCATGTTCAACTAAAGAGACGGAGAGAGTAGAAGGGACAGTGAGGGCCCGAAAAAGGATTTAAATCTGTAGGGATGTTTACAGTTTGCTCTCCAGCCTCGCCTCATCTCGACTGTTGTGTTGCTGCAATTCTATGACACGCGACCCGAAACGGGGCTCTCGCGACGCATCCCTCAATCCTCAGCTCTTTTCTCGCACTTATATCCTATACATTCCCCTCCATCCAGCTGAATGCCAGTCCCGTTCTCACATCCGCGCAACCGGGATACCCCGCCGAACCATGGAAAACAGAAGCAGGTGCACACAGTCCGAGCGCGCTGAATGTGAAAGAGCGGTGATGCTTATGTAGCTCGCGATGGGAGTGGAGAGGACGCGTGAGGGGCAAAACAAAATATTTAGTTTAACACATCGGTTTTATGACTGGTGCGCCCGTTAAAAGTGTGCGCGGATGCAGGCGCATTCCAGAGCGTGCCCCTATTTACAAACCTGACAGGTGTATCAACACCTCCCCCCTCCCGACAATAATGCCTCTGCGTGTCTGTGTGTTCTGAAGGAGGGCAGATTATAATACGCACCGATATATGCACTCCTCGTGATGCCCGTTGGCTCCGTAGGTTTTAGAGTGTCGGACCCGTCTATGCCTGCTGGCGCTCGCGCTAAGGTCCCAGTGGATCAATCTTGGTTCTCGTTCCGCCCTCCGCTTTCTTCTTGTTTTTCTTGCCTTTTCCTCTCACCACAGCTACCGTTCACTGCAGCAAAACAGTCTGTCTGAAAGCACTGAGAAAGGGAGGGAGAGAGATAGAGAGGGAGGGATGGAGGGGGCAGGCGCGCGGGGTGGAGGGGGAGGGGTGGGGATTTTAATACGATTTTGCTGTGACATTTGGAAAATACTGCCTGAAAGATATTATTATTATTATTACTAGTATTATTATTATTATTATTATTATTATTATTATTATTATTTGGTGTAAAACATAACTGCACACAGAGTTTGTAGCCTCGCCTGCTTATTAAGGCTGGCGGCGCGAGGTGTGGTCTTGTGAATCGAGTCCCCGAGCGCGCCGGGCCCTGGAGACTCCGACTGCTCGGAAGGCCCGTTCGAGAAAGGGGAGGAGACTCGTGAGAGGATTTAAGGATTAATTCTGCACGCGGATTACTCGCTGTGCGGTGCGAGGGGACGCACGGGGTTAAACATGGACGACCGCACGAGAGGAAGATACCTCGAGCTCGGACTTGCGGCCACAGTCGCTCGCCCTCAAGTAGCTATCGGAGTGTCCGAGCGGGCCAGCTCCGTTTTACCATCCTCTCGGACAAAATCACTGTACATTAACTTTGCCAACACACAGTGTATCGGGTTTATTTCATTTCACGGAGTAAACAAACCATAATACAGATTAGACTGATGATAGGACATGTCATCTCGCCCAAAGCACAAAATTAATCACTTTATGCGGTAAATAAAAGATACAGTATGTTTGTAGTGTTATCATCCCAGCCTGTTCTCAGACGTCAACACTGTCTTCATCACTGATACGGATGAGACAGTGGTTACATCTACTGGTCAATAGACTGTACTGCGAGTATTCCGGTGTTCCCAGAAAGCGCCAGTTACATCATTCCACACCTTGAACAGTTCAGTCTATCGGATTGTGTTTTTATTTTGACGACTATATCTTTCTGTCTGCGTCAGATGGACCTTTAAACTCCATTGTTTTTAATCAGCATCGATCCCCATTCCAGATTTCTCGCGTCATTTTATAGACACACTGACGTCATTCTCCGCAGAGCTGTGACAGTCCACGCGGTCGAGCGTGTTCGCCCGTGACCTGCGCAGTTTTTTTCAGAAGCTCAGAAACCAACACCCTATAGTTTCTGACTTGGCTAGGAGTGCGATGGAGAGATACGAAGACAGAGAGCGATAAGCTGAAGAGTGCGTCTCAACTATCGGTTTTAATGACATGCTTGCTGTAAACTTATAGGTCAAATATAATTGCATGAAGTGGCCTCTCTGTCCACAAGCACTCCCAGATACCTAGTGCACGTGCAGTGGAAAGAAATGTAATTTACAAAGGCATTATAAATCATTACAACATGAATATAAATTGGTTACTTTCATGTAATACTTGCGAAATAGTGAGCAGTTTAACTTGCATGTTATAAAAGCCTAATAAATGCACTTTTTTCATACTTATATGAATTAAAACATAAAATGCCCTAAATACATGCTTTATTTCACAGTGCATTCAAAAATAGATTTGAAAGGAGTGATTATGTCGTTTTACTATAGTGCTATGTGTTAATATGAATTAAAGGGATAGTTCACGCAAAAATGAAAATTCTCTTATAATTTACTCACCCTCATGCCATCCGAGATGTATATGCCTTTCCATCTTGTGCTGGACACAAACAAAGATTTTTAGAAGAATATCCCAGTTTTGGAGGCCATTGTAATGTAAGTGAAGGGCACCAACATTTTGAAGGTCCAAAAAGCACATAAAGGCAGCATAAAAGTAATCCATAAGACTCCAGTGGTTAAATCCATGTCTTCAGAAGCAATATGATATGTGTGGGTGAGAAACAGATCAATATTTAGAGGTCCTGAAAGTGATTTTTTTTTTTTTTATGGAAAGGTAGCTAAAAATATTCCTTCTCCCTGAAAGATATTAATGAAATAAGTGTTGTGAGATATCTCACCTGTCTAACAGCTCTAGACTCACAGTCTCTGACACTTTCTGCCTGTCAATCATTTTGTGCATTTTTATAGTGTTCTAGTTGCAGTGAAATATTGAGACAATGCGATTTTTATGCCATGTTTTTCATTACAGGCAGTTGAGGGCACTATTTTACCATTGTGTTTGACAACCATTGGTTGATGATCTTCTGCTGGTGTTGGTCCTAATGGTATTTTTGATGTGGAGGATTTTGGATAGATGGCTAATCCAACAGCTAATCCAATGGCTCATCTTGTGAAAATTCCAGAATGGCAAAAATCGCTTACAGCACATTTAAGTCCTTTTTTTAATATAAATGTTCCTCCCTGCCCAGTAGATGGCGATATGTACGAAGAATGTGAATCACCAAAAACAAAAGAAGACAAAAGTGAAAGTGGAGATTGATAGTAAAAAAGACTTCAATATTAATCTGTTTCTCTCACACACTTATCATATCACTTTTAAAGATATATATTTAACCGCTGGAGTCATATGTATTACTTTTATGCTGTCTTTATGTTCTTTTGGAGCTTTAAAATGTTGGTACACATTCACTTGCATTGTATTTTCATTTTTGGGTGTACTATTCCTGTAATGTAAACTGTAATGACGTTAATGTAATGTCTTGACTCACCTGTGTTGTCACTTGTCACGTTGATGTCAAAAAAGGTGCTATAGTGTCCCAACTTTCTTAAGTCCACTGCAAAAACACTTTTTAGGTCTTCAGGTTCATTCACAGCATATATAATATAATAAAGCCTGATGACTATTAAAACATTCTGAACTGTGTACATAGGTTTCTAATGTTGGCAAATCCTTCATATGTTTACACTTTACATTAAGGATCATTTTCACAACTTATGTTTAAATATGTTGAATAATTTTTGTACACTAGGATAAATAATTTTTGTAACGCTATATCTTTTAAGTGCTTTGTTGAATCAACACAACACAGTTGACATGACTGGGAACACAAAACAAAAGCAGTTTTTTAGAGCTACCTTATTTACATGCTGAGATATATAATGTTCTAATGTAAAATGGGCATCACTTTTTTTATGCATGTTGTTATAACTGCTTATGATTTATAATTAATTTGTAAATAACTTTATTCATTAATAAATCCCTTTATAAACCTTTAACCATGCATGGGAACTTTATTGTAAAGTGTTAGGAAAAAAAAGGTAGATGAACATGGCAAGACATAAAACCTTTAAAGACAGGTCAAATCACATGAAAGTTGTAGAAATCCTTTTCAGGGGATGACAAAATGGATTCATATGTGTGAACATTCATAACTTGACCTGGTTGGCCTGAGACTGAGTAATTCATGAATGAATGAAAGACGGAGGGTTTCCAGTAAGAGGATTTCCTGTAGACTTTGATCAGGCAGCAGAGCGTAGGTGAGATCCCTCCCTATCTCTATCCCATAATGATCGGGAAGAGCCAATCATACACTAGTCTGGAAAATCAATAAGACACTGATGTCTCTCTCCATCTTTCTGGCAGGCTTTCATTCTTTCTCCACCTCCCTCTCTTTCTCTCTCTGTCTTTCCCCAGTGCAATTCAGGTTAATTCTCTTCACATTAGAGGTACTTTATTGGCAAGATCACAGACAAGTATAGTTGAACTGATTTACGAGGGTAAAAGGGACAAGAATGCATTAAAGAGAAAAATTGCAATATTTAGCATATTAGAAACGAAAGTTAAAAGCTTTAAAAAAACAAAAACACAGTGTTGCTTTACATTCAAACCATTCTTTTTCCCCGATTCTTTCTTCCTCTTTAAGCTCTGGTTATCTTTATCATATTTTTTTGCTAATATTTTTGTAAGCTCTTTAAAATTAAATAATGTACGTTTCTCAAACCAAAAGTCTTAAGTATGCATTCACATCAAATGTGGGTTTAATCACTAGGATGTATTTCTGAATTTTTTGTAGCACCCAGCTTCGACTGGCGGATTCAATTCTGTACGCAACACAAAAGATGTTGTCCATAGATATATATAGCTCCATCAAAAAAAGCCATTCTGCTCCGATGGCGTTCTTTTGGACTCATCTCTGCCGGGACTCGAACCCGGAGCCTCTGGATTAGAAGTCCAGCGCGCTATTCCATTGCGCCACAGAGACTGAGCCTCATGATATAGCATAAAGCGAGGTGATATTTTGCAGTATCCGCATCCTGCAGCATCAGGACCAGTTCACTATTCGGCCTGTAATTGCGCCATGTTCCGCTAGGGGATGCTCAGTACCCTCTTCTCACTACGCTGCAATGGCGCACGGCTACCCTGCGCACCCGGGAGAAAAACGGAAAAGGTTTATTTTATCAGTTCTGAAAATATTATACGGATATAGCAGAAGTCTCAAGACCTGTTTAATGCCGTTATGTTATTCGGGACCCCACCATGACTCAAACATACCAATTATTTACGAGGCAGTAATTTAAGCACCCTCTGTGCAAACACTATTCTGGACCCTCCGTAAGAACAGAATTGAACGGTAAAATCAATTTATCCAAAATATGTTCATTGCATTAACACGTCTAATTTCTGTATCAATTCTTTAGATGACTAAAGAGCTTTACTCTAGACCGCTAACATTACTAAGAAATTGAGCACTGTTGTTTTTTCTTCATCTCTTATAAACTCCATAGTTGTAGATAGAGATAAGTCTTAAATAACCTATATCTCATGATTTATTTTTTAAAGTGGTCAGAAAGGTAAATGATGAGAGAACAGGAGCTCCAGGATTGAGTGTTTCGATAAACATTCAGTGTAGTGATTGAGTGTTGCCTGTAATCTAAACCAATCCATTTTATGGCATTAACATTTAAATGAAAAAGCCCACAGCCATCTCTGACATTATCATTCAGGTGAACAAGATTTGAGGAGAATAATTTACTCTTTGCAGCTAGACTAAAATTTCATAAGGAGTTGTTTGGGGTTATTTGAAATACTAACCGGATTCTAACCTAATCTTCTGTATTAGTGGCTACTATAAAACATTATCATTACCTTCATACTAAAACATGAGAACAAAATTAATTGTTGGGTTTCAGAAAAACAGTGTAACTGGATGGAAAAGCTCCAAAAATTCTGAGTAGGGGGTAACATACTACAAACTTTACCTCCTCACATTCAAAATGAGCCAGCCTTGTTGTCAATAAACCACATAAATGCAAAAGGAACCTTTCCATTTCTGTTCACAGTCCAGAGTGTAGCGTTTTTATTAGTTAGGCTTTTGCTATTGTATATAAGTGATGTTTTTCGTCGCCAGAATGAATTGAAATCAACCACAGCTCAACGTTAAGATAACTGCAGTGACAGTAAAATGGGCTAACATCTTTAAGACATGTAAAGAAAACAATATAATGTAAACAAACATACCAGACCATTACTGTCATGTTCATATTATTACTGTAAGGGTCATTGCATATGGCATTGTAAGTGCTCTGTCCCTTTTTTCTGCAAAACAGAAAGCTGCTAACACGAAAATAGGGTTTTGATATATTTTGTATTTATTATATTAATACATTTTGTCCATAAAGACCATTTAAAAGACAGACAAACAAAAGAACAACACTTTCTCTTCTTTATGTATACTTCTCACACAGTCTCACTCACATCCATGTGCTTACATGTCAGCAAGAGCAACTGATGTGAGAACAGTCAGAGCAATGACAATGTAGCCAGAACAATAGACTTTGGGTATTTTAAAACCTTTTCCGATATCCCACATCTAAAAGACAGAGAGAAAGAGACAGATAGAGAAAGATTAACCTAAATCAGATCTACACATTGATGCTTATTTAACTTTAAAAGCTAAAATGAATGTATTTGGTCACATGTAACTGGTTACACTGTTCTTCAGTTGTGTCAATACCATGTTTACATGCACTTAAGAAAACGCTTTATTCCAGTGTTTTTGCAGAAACATCTGAAACGTCATGTAAACGAGAATGCAGATTAAGAAAAAGCAGTTTAAAACACCTAGGTTTTCCCCTGAAAATGCAGCTTATGTGGCACATAAGTGGCATTCTGATGAGTGTTTGAAGATTGCGCATGTGCATGAACAAACTGGATAACAAATGTCATAGAATGGAGCCCAACAACAAGTCAACACAGTGGAAATAATTCAACATTTCTGGGAATACAGTGGGAAAAGTACATATACAATAAACTATATTCATTTATACAATAAACTATATTCAATTGTTATTGCTCTGTAACAACTGCCGCTCCATGTATCAGACCGCTCATCCTGGGTTTGTGTCTACGTGCCATTTCCTCTATACGTAGCACTCTGCAATCTCTACGACTTAATAAAATAATTTAAACTCAAATCTATGTTTCATGTTGCATATTTATATTTATATATTTGGCAAGTAGTTTTGTAATAAGATGTATACTATGCAGTCAGACGTTCATAATTAAAAAAACAAACAACCAAACTCTGATGCAAACCGGAGGTGGATTTTAGCAGTTCAGCCATTTCTTTTTCTCAGATTACATAATTTCAATGCAAATCAATATTCCATGTATTTATTTATTTGGTTAGTTGCCATGTAATTAGCAGGATAATGTAAAGTCAGACAGTTGTTGTCGCACAATAAACTCCTTCAGGGTGACACAAGAAATTGCGTCTGGGTCCTGATCAAACCCCACTATTGCACTATTACGATAGTTAAAGAAACAAACACAGCAACAACTCTCGAATATCTTGAAATAAAGCAAGGCAACATAGAATAAAAATATGAAGTCATCCTCGGATGCCATGTTTGTTATTTACACAAGCGTTACAGGGAAATGACAATGCTGTGGAGAAATGCTGTGCTTGCAATTGAGCCACTTGTATATGGGAGTAAAGAATTTGCCACTTATACAGTGCAAGTAAACGGGAATGCCACTTTCTTGCAATAACCATATAAACGTGCATGATGCCCATATAAACATCACATGTGGCATGGTGTCCATATAAACATAGTCATTATAAGGACATAAGTGTTTGGGAGTGTGAATTTATTCTATTAATAATTGCGAGCGTGTGTGTTTACCAGATGACAGATGCAATTTAAGGTGTGGTAAGCCACTGGAAAGCCAGAGCAAATTTTCTGAGAGCAAGAAATTGGGGCCCAAAGGACATGGAGTGAATTAGAACAAGGTAATGTAGGTAGCTCTCCGGTAACACCAAAGTAGCGAGTGCAAACGCAGAGATACCTGAGGCAGAGAGAGACAACAACATAATTTAATATCAATACACAAGCATTGAATCCAAAGAGGTTCTTTAATGGTCAGTGAAGTAGAGGAATACTTCTAAGGCAATTAATAAAAATGTGTGTTAGTTACCTCCGCTAAATGCCACTCCTGTTCCTCTGTGAGAGATTGACATCATCATGGGGACATACCACCTACAAAACAAAATTACTGGAACACTGACTTCTTAAAATAAAATCACATGGCAAGATCACGTTATTTTATCACACAAAAAGAAGGTAGTAATATCACAGATTGTTGGAATTGTTATGTCATGACATCAAAAGTAATAACTTTTATGAATGAGAAAGGTGTGAACAATATGAAGAGTAGGTGGACACAATATAAAAACATATCAGCTTTGCTTATGAATATTAACTGCATGAAGTGACAGTTGCTCTACAAACCATGTAACTGCAATTAAGCAGCCCAAATCTACATAATGAGTATCTCCCCAAAACAGGGAAGCACTAACTTCTAGTTTATTTCCGATTTTACTTTCAAATTGAACTGTAATGGATGCTAAGTCTTTGCTTATGAGAACTATTTATGTGCAAGAGGTGAATAATTATCTGGATTTTGATTATTAATGACATACTGTACTAAAAACAAAAACCTCCTGTTTATATTGACTCAGATGTTTATGCATGTTTAAGATTAAAGGACTGTCTTTCAAAAAAAGAAAAACATGACAGAACAAAATATCTCAGTATCAGTTAAACAACTATCACAATGTTCTCACACGGAACATCTGACCTTAAAGTGTGCAGATGGAATATCTGACACACCAATATCAGTCTCAGAACTAAGAGATCTCAAAGATTTCATGTTTAACAAGACATTTGTTGAAACTACAAACAGTCATTCATAGCTGTAGAAAAATGCAGACAAAAGCACATTGACAAACATTAAAACAGAAGACACAATATTGTGTACTTATACAGGCAAAGTCACACAGTCCAAGTTCCAGATGTGGTAAACCCCACCTGTAGATGCTTCAGTGAAACAGGTTGGTTGAGACTTGTATTTTTGTCCAATATTTGTTCATTTCCTCTTTTAGCTGTTCCCATAGAAACGGCACTGAAAAACAAGATAGAGAACAGCTTTATTAGTTCAAAATGTTCATTCAAAAACCCTCCTAAGGAAAATATTCTTCAAGGGATAGTTCACCCAAAAAAGAAAATTCTCTCATCATTTACTCACCCTCATGCCTCCCCAGATGTGTATGACGTTTTCTTCTGAAGAACATAATAAAATATAAGAAATATATATATATATATATATATATATATATATATATATATATATATATATATATATATATACTCAACAAAAAAGAAACCTTTTTCAGGACGCTGTATTTTAAAGATACTTTTGTAAAAATCCAAATAACTTTACAGATCTTTATTGTAAAGGGTTTAAAAAAAGTTTTCCATGCTTGTTCAAGAACCATAAACAATTAATGAACATGCACCAGTGGAACGGTCGTTAGGACACTAACAGCTTACAGACGGTAGGCAATTAAGGTCACATTTAAAAAAAATTAGGACACTAAAGAGACCTTTCTTCTGCTGCATGGAGGCATGTAAGTCAATACATTGCAATGTCCATACTGTAAGATGCCTAAGACAGTACTACAGGGAGACAGGAAGGACAGCTGATATTCCTCGCAGTGGCAGACCACATGTAACACCTGCAGAGGACCGATACATCCGAATATCACAAATGTGGGACAGGTAAAGGATGGCAACAACAACTGCCCGAGTTACACGAGGAATGCACAATCCCTCTATCAGTGCTCAGACTGTCCACAATAAACTGAGAGAGGTTGGACTGAGGGCTTGTAGGCCTGTTGTAAGGCAGGCCCTTACCAGACATCAACAGCAACAACGTCGCCTGTGGGCACAAACCCACCATCGCTTTACCAGACAGGACATGCAAAAAGTGCTCTTTGCTGACAAGTCACGTTTTTTTCTCACCAGGGGTGATGGTCATGGTCTGGAGTGGTGTGTCACAGAATCATCGGACTGAGCTTGTTGTAATTACAGGCAATCTCAACACTGTGCTTTACAGGGAAGACATCCTCCTCCCTCATGTGGTACCCTTCCTGCAGGCTCATCCTGACATGACCCTCCAGCATGACAGTGCCACCAGCCATACTGCTCGTTCTGTGTGTGATTTCCTGCAAGACAGGAATGTCAGTGTTCTGCCATGACCAGCGAAGTGCACATATCTCAATCCCATTGAGCACGTCTGGAACCAAACGTTCCCAGTTCACACTTATGAGCATCCTTATGTTCGAACATGGTGTTTGTTATAGATAATCCATGACTAGCACAGAAGTCTAATAACAAACATCCACTTGAGTTCAGATCGGGGAGGCCGTTCCTCCCAATCACGCCTTTCCAGGTGTCCCTGTAATTTCCCATGTGTGCGTTGAAGTCACCCAGCATCACTATGGAGTCCCCTACTGGGGCCCTATTCAGGACCCCATTCCGGGTCTCCAAGAAGGCCAAATACTCTGAACTGCTCTTCGGTGCATATGCACAGACAACAGTCAGAGTCCCACCCCCCCACAACCCGTAGGCGTAGGGAGGCGACCCTCTCGTCCACCGGGGTAAATTCCAATGTAGCAGCGCTCAGCCTGGGGCTCGTGAGTATCTCCACACCCGCCCATCGCCTCACACCCTGGGAAACTCCAGAGAAGAATAGAGTCCATCCCCTATCCAGGAGTACGGATCCAGAGCCAAAACTGTGCGTCGAAGTAAGCCCCACCAAATCCAACTGGTAACGCTCCACCTCCCTCACCAGTTCCGGCTCCTTCCCTCCAGTGAGGTGACATTCCACTTCCCTAGAGCAAGCCTTTGCTGCCCGGGTCTGGTCCGTTGAGGCCCACGGCTTTCACTGCCACCCATATGGCAGCGCACCTAACTCCTGTGGTTTCTCCAATGGGTGGTGGGCCCAAGGGATGTAGAGGGGAGTTTCACATCGCTTCTTCGGGCTGTGCCCGGCCGGGCTCCGTGACAAGCCCGGCCACCAGGTGCTCGCCGACGAGCCCTCCATCTGGGCCTGGCTCCAGACGGGGGCCCCGGGCTTCCTCCGGGCAGGGTAACTCCTACTCTCCTCAATATCTATTTAATTATTTATTACTATACAAAATGTACAATTACACAATGATGACTCTTAAGGCTTTATATATATTACAGTTTCATTTTCTGTTGAAACATGATTTTCTGTAAAGTTGCTCTGAAACAATGTGTGCTGTGAAAAGCAATAAAAATAAAAATGACTTGATTTGACTTGACACTGTCAACTTGCAGACAGTAAGAATAAAATCAACACACAGAATAAAGTATAATTAATATTAATATAAAAGTAAATTACATAAATTTTAATAGAATAGATCAAAGTGCAATAAACAGTGTTACATATAAAACACATTTACAGAAAACCCTCAAATATCAATGTCAAATTCTTGCTACTGGTTTAACTGATCCTACAGACAAAAAGATAACTTTCATCTTACACTAATTAAAATGCAAATCTGTTACATTTAAATTAAAGCATGTTCGTACTGACCTAAGAAGCAAAGGCATGTTTTGGAGCTTGAGTACTTGGATGGCACGCAGGTGGATGTTAATTCATTAGTAATTAATGATGTCCACCAGCTGCCGCCATTTTTATTAGGTCATCATTGTATGAGGACATTACAATTAAATAGTTTCAACAAAACATACAGTTTATAACTATTCTGTTTCAAAAACGTTTTCAATAAAAGCATAGTCGAGAATACAAGTTAGGAAACGATTATTTTTTAATTTTTTTCTAAATATCTTTATTTTATTTACATGTTCACAGTTTCAGTTGCACAGTGAATTCTGTTACAAAACATGTCAAGTTCAATTTAAGATAAAAACCTACAGATATTAATGCAACTTTCAGTTGCTTTATATTCCTGACAATTATTTAAATAGAATATTATTATAGTACTATAGTTATTGTAACAATTCTATTGTATACACTCCAAAAAATTAAGATTTACACATTTTTATTTAATAACACATTATTTTCTAAATAAACTGTAGAATAATTGTGAAGTATTTAATTAAACTTATTGAGAAGTATGAACCTAAACAATACAGTTTGGTAAATGGCAAAGCAAATATATTTGCTTTGGCAGTAATTAAACTAATTTTATAATTGGCAAACTTAAATATATTTAAATAAGTTTCATTTAATCTATTTGTTTAAATCATAGTTTTGCAAACTGAATTCTTTTTTAAGTGTTTACCATAGAATATTTATTAGAACTTCATTTAACTAGCACCAACAGACCCCAAGCCTTTTTCCATAAAGTACATAAAAACAAAGGCAGATAAATATTTGAACCATGGATGTACTATATTTCACATACAAAGTGCAAAACTGAAGAAAAAGAACAACAACTAAAAAAGCAAATATTTAAATATAATATTAAAATTCTAAATCCAATTTAAAATCCATTCAGCAGAAATGTAATGATCCTGAACTAAATGTGTCTGTTAATCAACAAATTATATTGGATAATAATATTCAGGTTACATCATGTAAACAGATTGATTATTATTAAGTGCATGTACACAACAATGTCACTCACGCTTACATATGCACACACACACATAGACATAAAGTACACATCCACTTATACATGATAAATGTCACGTGATTTTCTGATTCATAATTTGCTCTTTATTGTTTACACACAAATAAACAGACAGACACAGACTGACAGTGATGCATAGAGATTGCACATTCTTGGCTTGTTAATAGTAGGTCTCTCTTTCCACCCAGCCTACAAATGTGAGATAGAGAGTGAGAGAGAGAGAGAGAGAGAGAGAGAGAGAGAGAGAGAGAGAGAGAGAGAGAGAGAGAGAGAGAGAGAGAGAGAGAGAGAAAGTGAGAGAGTGAGTGAGAGATCAGTGTGCATTAAATTAATTAAAAATACAGAATAAAGTCCTATTCACATAGATTTAATTAATGGATTCTTTAGTTTATTTGTAATGTTGCTGTTTTGTTTCTTGAACTTTGAACTTACAATATTATTGGCAGAGTTATATTGGCAATGCATCAAATATATGTATGTTATATGTTTACTCACCTCCAGGATTCCGGCGCAGGATTAATTTACGGATTTCATCGTACACAAAGATTAGCAGACTGTACGGTAATGCACAGAACCACCAAGTAACCCTGAAAATGCCAAATAATAGCAAAAGGCAAAAGATGAAAAAAGGAGGAGCAGAGAAAATTAGCTCTTCTAGAGAGCAGAAGAGACACGACTACATGACTGTGTGTGTTAGTGTGTGTCTTACTTGAGTGGGTACATCCTTAGGGCAATGTCCATGCCAGGGCAGTAGGACAGGAAGGCTGCCAGAGCCGTCTCAGTGAAAAGGCCAAAAATTAGAATCCTATTCCTATAAGATCAAACGTCAGAAAATAACCTTTAACAAAGATATATGCAAATACCACTCTTTTGAATTAAAACACCACCCATGCCTTCACTCACACACACACACACACACACACACACACACACACACACACACACACACACACACAAAGACTGACTTCATGCCCTGCTGGAAGACGGAGTTCCTGCGTGTCTTGCAGATGATGAGATCTGCCCACTGCACTACAACGATGCTGGCGAAGAAGGAGGTGTGGCAGGTGAACTCGACGACTTTACGCTGCTCATAAGTCTGCAACAAACACACCAAATATGAATATATCTGAATAGATGAACACAATTCTCACAGTATAAAGATGACATTTGTAAACATTCTGCACATACACTCACTGAGCACTTTAATACGAACACTTGTACACCTAATTATTCATCCGATAATCAAATTAGCCAATCGTGTGGCAGCAGTGCAATGCATAAAATCATGCAGATACGGGTCAGGACCTTCAGTTAACGTTCACATCAACCATCAGAATGGGGAAAAATGTGATCTCAGTAATTTCGACCATGGCATGATTGTTGGTGCCAGATAGGCTGGTTTGAGTATTTCTATAACTGCTGTTATCCTGGGATTTGGATAGTGCCAAAAACAAAACAAAAAAACTTCCAGTGAGCGACAGTTCTGGTTACGGAAATGCCTGGTTGATGAAAGAGGTCATGGAGAATGGAACCAGACTGGTTCCAGCTGACAGAAAGGCTACGGTAACTCAGATAACCACTCTGTACAATTGTAGTGAGCAGAATAGCATTTCAGAATGCACAAAACGTCGAACCTTGAGGCAGATGGGCTACAACAGCAGAAGACCACGTTGGGCACTTTATTAGGACCATAAAGTATTCAGTGAGTGTATATCATATGTGGACTTTAGGAGGAACACCCCAACACTGACCCCCTCACCATTCTAAACAGCACTGTGGCAGCAGTGGGATCATTCAGGATCCTGGGCACTACCATCTCACAGGACCTGGAGTGGGACACCCAAATTGACTCCACTGTGAAAAAGGCCCAGCAAAGGTTGTAATTCCTTCACCAGATGAGGAAGTTCAACCTGCCACAGGCGCAGCTGGTACAGTCCTACTCAGCAGTCATTCAGTCTGTCCTCTACACTTCAGTAACTGTCTGGTTTGGTGCAGCTACGAAATCAGACATCAGAAGACTACAGAGGACAGTTCGGACTGCTGAGAGGATTACTGGTTGCCCCTGCCCTCCCTTCAAGAACTGTACACTTCCAGAGTGAGGAAAAAAGCTGAACAAATACTCAAACTCACCCAAATACTCAAATCGACCCCACTCACCCAGCCCACTATCTTTTTGAACTGTTGCATTCTGGCGATCCATGTCATGAACAGTTAAAACTGCCCCATTGAGCAACAATTATGTGCAATTCAGTTTAGTGTTTTTATATTTATCCAACACATCCAACCTCTTCTGCCATTACATTCCCTTGCATTCCCATTTGTATTAGTACTACATGTATATATATATATATATATATATATATAGAGAGAGAGAGAGAGAGAGAGAGAGAGAGAGAGAGAGAGAGAGAGAGAGAGAAAGAGAGAGAGTCTTATTGTGTATTCTATATATACTTTATTTTCTATCAAAAAAAAAATATTATAATTTTTTTATAAAATCTCTTGTCTTGTTGCTGTATTGTATTGTTGTGCACTGGAAGTGCCTGTCACCAAGACAAATTCCTTGTATGTGTAAGCATACGTGACAATAAAGCTGATTCTGATAATACATGATACAGATATGATATATAGCCAATGAGGTTCCCCTCTGGTACCAGTGAAGACCTTTCAATGGCTCACATAGAACAATATGACAGTTTATTCACACTGCATTTTATTTTTTGAAAGACAATCACTGATGAAAAAGATTTTTCATTATAGTAGCACCTGTGATTGGTAATTTGAGGTTGAATAAAATGGATAACTGAGGATGAGGCAAAGAATGGTAAGTGCAAGTCAGTACAAATCGGTACAAGTCAGAACAAGTGGAAGTCTAGGGGGAACTAGAAAGCAGAACCTGAACATTATTAAAAAACCATGTACTGAAACGTGCAGCTAACATTACTGGAATATATTTCATATTCTTTTATGTAACTACAGTACATCATGTTGATTTCTTGCCAGACTGATAAGAAGATTCCAACTGAAGTATATCCAATCAGAATGAAGTAAACAAGAATCAGGAGAGATTACATAAAACAGTCTATATAAACTGTGTTCTGACTTTTCGCCGCTGTTCCAGAGCTGTGACTGATGGGACCCGGCAGCATATTAATAAACAAGCAAAGCAAAAACTGGAGTCTGGGTTAATTATTATGCTGCAGCATAAGTCTAGATATATGAGTTAGGTATTAGAGTGAAATCGCTAGCGTGTAGTGACAGAAATACAAGACTCTCGGCCTGAATGAGTATTGTCTATAGGCAGGACACTGCCAAACTCTCAGGTGGATGCTGAATTGTAATGCACTGAGTAAGGTACCAGTAAGCTGGAAACTAGGAGACCAGCAGGGTAGGCTAGTGATTTAGGAACTTATGTCTACCAGGGTCAGTATTTAGAATTTCCATGACAATTTGGTGAGCCAGAGCCAGGAGTTTGAGGTCTTTTCTCTCTTCAGAAACATAGAGTTTCCTTCAGCTGAGAAGATTTGAAGCTGTGTTGAAGAACTTTCGTCACGCATTCGGAACCAGCGTGAACCTGTGATGGCTGAGAAGGAAAATCCAGAGTGGACAAAAGGACTGTAAGCAAAAGAGTAAGACTGTAATTATTCTGATGGTGACAAGTAACATTTTAAAATTAAAATAAAATAATAATGAGAGTTTTTACGATTTTAAGAATGGAAGAAAATGCAATGAAAAACTGCTGATGGCAAATTTGAGGGTGCTTTCACACTAGCACATTTGGTGTGCACCCGAGTTGGAATGACATCAAAGTTCGGTTGATTTGGGTCGTGAACGCTGTTTTCCGAACTTGGGTGCACAGCCGCGACCGGCACCTGAGTCTACTTGGTGCGGTTTGCATCTAATATGAATGCAATCGTAATCAACCGCGGAAGTGAACCCTAATTGATGACGTATAATTTGCAACATTGCAGGCTCCTGATCGCAATTATTATGGGTTAATGAATTTATCGTACCAGCTTGTGTCCAAACAAATCACCTTCAGAGAGCAGCTCACATTCTTCACTCTTGCAACGCATCCGCTGGCTCGCACCAAACTAACGCTAATATTCATCACATCATTGCACATTCAATGCATCTGTGGCAGACAAATATATTTGTCATTTTGTACATGTAAAGTTTTGGTGGTAAATCCAAAGAGATAAAAACTTCAATAACACAGTGAAGCTAATGTCTTCTTGAGTTGTTGCCTATTTACAGTAGTAAACAGCTGCTGCTCTTACTCACATTGATGACATAATCTGACTGCTGTTTAGAGCCCAAAAATATGATGTGAACAGAGACCAGAGGGGGAGGGGGGAGGAACAAACCCGGGTTCGGTCCAAGCAATCAAACCAAGTGTGAAAGCACCCTGATATTGAAGATAGACCAGATAAAACATTGCTCTTGGTCCATTAGGTTGCTTTCACACTAGCACTTTTGGTGTGCACACAAATTCGAATGATGTCAAAGTTCGGTTCGTTTGGACGATGTGAACGCTGTTTTCTGAACTCGGGTGTGCACCCGTGAACCGCACCCGGGTCCACTTGAAAGGGTGGTCATGTGTACTCTGGTGCAGTTTGCTGCTGATGTGAATGCAATCGTACCAATTTGCGGAAGTGTACTGCTTGTGATGAAGTATAATTTGCGTCTATGCAGGCTACCAATCGCAGTTACTGTATTGTGGTTTAATGCATTTCTCATACCTGCTTGTGTCCAAATACAACGCTTTCAGAGAGCAGCTCACATTCTTCACATCTCTTGCAATGCATCCGTGGGCTCACGGCAGACAATTGCTAATATTCTTCACATCATTGTACATTCAATGCATCTGTTGCAGACAAACATAATAATGTTTTTTGTGGTAAATCCAAAGAGACTTATACTTTAATAACACAGCGAAGCAGATGTCCTCTTCCATTGTTGTCTAGCTACAGTGGTAAACAGCTGACACTTGTCCTCAAGTTGATGACATAATCGGACTGTGGTTCAGACCCAAAACATTTTATGTGAACAGAGACAAGCAAGGCAGGGGAAAGGAGGAGGAAACAATCTCTGGTTTTTGTGCAAAGCACACAATGCCAATTGTGAAAGCAAAAAATGCCAAAGAAATGCTATTTCACACAAGAACAATATCAAGTTTTTATACTCCTTCAAAACAAACATTTTGTTGTTGCTTCACAAAGAGCGAAGGGAGGGGTAGCTGACAAAGAAGAGGAAGTGAAACTTCCACTTGTACTCACATTGATGACATAATCGGACTGCTGCTAGAAACATACGGGTGACATGCTGGATAAAAGAATGCTAACTAGGTGAGGCACACATGATGTTCCTCCAACAGGAGAAGGACCGAAAAAGATAAAAGAAGAGGAGAATGCCCAGCAAAAAAGGTTTTACTCCCTTCCACAGAGACATCTGATGTTTTATTGCCCATCGATTTTTGGGCAATAAAATGATAACCAAAAACCAAAACAACCATTTCTCACAGATCAAGTAGACCTGTCGGACAAGATGATACTCAGATCAGCGGCAGCCAAACTAGAGCAAAGGGCAGCAGCAGCCTGCAACTGCCCAATGATTCAGTTTTATGTCAGTGAAGGCCCTAAATGGGTAGAAAGACCATGGGATTTGGAAGAGTTACGGAATGTGGCAAGCTGACAAGAAGCAGGCCCTTTCCAGAAAAGCCAGCAACTGGATAAGGGATTTTAAGCGAACCAAGGAACCATGAACTCCCCCTTCCCCGCCGCAACTTCTCACCCCCGGTGTCCCATCCCAACAATCTCCTGACCTACCCTAAGCTCCCAACTGCTAACCCCTCAACCAAACAGGACACATGGACTTTCTTTTTCAAATGAACTGAAACAAAACACAGTAAGCTCTCATGGTACATCTTGGTAAGAAGGTCATACATGAGATTGAAACATGAATAATAATAAATAAAAACAAGAGCTGGTTTTTAAGTTATTTACTGGCCTCAAAACAGCTCTCTGATTTTTACTAACTTTGGCAGCGGGGTGTGGTCAAGCATCCGTCTGGAGAGAGAGAAAACGGTAAGGGTGCTTGCACCGGAGCTAGATTATGTCTAACCCCTGTCTCTAATTCCAGTGAGCATGGGGAGAGTGGCATATGAGCAGCCACATGGAGTCCTCCCAGTTGGCAGAGATCCTCCAGTCCCTTGCTGGCCTACACCAGTCCCACCAGCAATCCCTGCTTGAGCTCCGGCAAGATCAAGATCGTTGGTTCTTCAAGATCCTTCAAGCTCAAGCTGAGGACCGGCATGCGATCCGGAGCCTTATCAGCCAGGAGAGAGCCCTGGCCGCGTGCCCGGACAACCACAGCCCCATGCCCCCACACATGCTCTTGAAAATGGGGGAGGAAGATAACCCAGAAGCGTTCCTCGATCTCTTTGAGCACAAAAGTGATGAGATCTGGGGCTGGCCCCATGATCAGTGGGCGGCCAGGCTCCTCCCGTTTCTGTCCAGGGAAGCCCAGCTCGCAGCACAACAACTGCCGGCGGCTAACCTCCTGGTTATGAAGATCTGAAGAAGCCCATCCTGCAGCAGGTTGGCTGCAGTCCAGAGCAGCATCGCTAGCTCTTCCACTCGATGAAGTTGGAGAGGACCGGCCCCCCGTTTGCCTTCCCCCAATGGCTCTGAGATGCCTGCTGGAGATGGCTGCTGGCAGGGGATCGCGACATCGAGGGAGTGATCGATCAGGTGGTACTGGAGCAGCTCAAGGAATGTTAGAATGTCTCCAGTGCCACCGCCCAGCGACTGTAGAGGAGGCTGTCCGATTGGCGGAAGACCATATGACAGCATACCCAAGGGCGGAAGAGCCCTCCCACTCTCTCTCCCCTTCCCCTATGTTTTCCCCATTCTCTTCCCCCTCCCCTCTTCTCTCTCACACTCTGCTCTCTCCCCAGAGCCCATTCCTGCCCCGCAGAGATGAGCAGCCCCGCCAACGAAGACAGTTCCCAGCACCTACAGTGTCCTGCCGTTCTCCCTCTCAGTTGGAAGTGTCCGCCTACCACCCTCAAAGCGGAGGAGCATTGGAAAAAGGGAATCAGACTGCAAAAACCAAATTGTGTAAAGTAATGCCCATGAGAGCTCAGAGGGAACTTGATGGATGGAACATCTGCGGGATCGTCAGATCACCAGCACACCTGGGAGCAGATGTGGGCCAGCAACATGATGTGGGCCAGCAGATAGATGGATTGGTGGATGGATGGAAATGGTGTGTGTGGGGGTGGGGGGTGGAGCGGGTACATCCAGGAAGTGAATTTCGAGGGGGGGGACGGCATTCCGGTTCAAACTGATTGCATTTTAAGTGAATGAAGAGATTATTTATTTTTTTATCTTTTATCCACTGAATAGCCTACAAAAGTTATGCGAGTTACGCACATACATGTAGTGGGATCTTTACGTCTGTGGTTGCGTAACTTGCGTTGTGTTGACTTTCGTGAATGGATAAAATTTACGTAATACAATGGGAATGCGTCTCTGCATTCTCACACCACCTCAGGCCCAGACAGAATTTACTTAAGGTAAATTGACTGAGTCTAGAGATGCACCGAACGATAATCAGAACAGAATCCGGCACTTTAGCAGATCCAATAACAGAAACTATTCAGAAACTATTACATTAAATCGATAACGCTGCATGGTCAAACATGGAATTATACAGGTGTCTTGCCAAAGAGCTCGCTTGTACAGTTGATGAGACATGTATTGAGTGAAAACATAATCTCATAACCTCCCACATATGCACTCAACAGGTTCATAATTAGCATGGGGATCCACAAGCACGTGACAGCTTTACAAATGCATGCATACCTCAACAAATGCACGCAACAAATCCTCACATGCTCAATTGACAAATCCACAAACAGGAGAACGTACAAACACATTTAACTCATGAGTCACAATTCAATACACAAATAAACTGCAATATGTGTAATTTAGTGCACAAATAAATGCCATTTGTACACACACACACAAGTGCTTCGCCATATGCTAGGGGCATGGTTTAGCATGGCTGACACCAGTTCCCCAGCACTCATTCATTATGCGCGAATAGGAGAAATATCCAGTAGATTTGGCAATTTTTTTGTGTGTGTGTTTAGAAGTTTTCATTTTGGTGAATCACTACTAAGACTATTTTAAAAGTCCTTACTCATTTTACTATTATAGCTTACTAAGCATTATATCTATAGTTATGTTAGCCTAAATGTGTATTGTAACTAGAAATGTCTATAGAGATATGTAATTAAGCTTTTTAGCTCTCATTAATGCTGATCAAGCCACTATGGATTTTACTGAACCATTGTTTTTATTTTTTTATTACACTGATCGGTCAAGTGTTTGTTCTAATGCTCTCCATGGCCATAAAGAAAATGCATGGTTGCATCATTTTCATCTTCTGTAGTTTGCAATCTCCAATGCTCCTTGCAATGTACTAATGATTATATTTTAATATGATTTACTATCAATATGTTGGTAGTAATTATGTTACTATCAATACAGTTCAAAATGAAGTCTGTGTCAACTGCATCCTCCCTCTTACCTTCAACTTTATATGCGTATGAAAATAAAGAGGCTCTAAACTGAGAGGTCTAAAACATTCAGCAGTTTTCTTTAACGTTTTACTTTTTAACCTTTAACACATGTATTTAAAAGGTTTGTGTGACTGCTACCCATGTGTAGGTTCCTGCACATTGTATCTCTAATTTGGATGGAATTGCACAGGTAATTATCTCCAAGCACAAATTCTGTTGAATGAAAGGTTTTTTTATGCACATATAATTCATGAATGTTGTTCAGTGACCTTTCACCCCCTCCACCCCATTAGCATCCCCCAGTGAATCTCTGCCATTTCCACCACTGGATAGAAATGACAGATAGATATGACAGACAGTCAGATAAACAGATAGACAGACAGACAGACAGACAGACAGACAGACAGACAGACAGATAGATAGATAGATAGATAGATAGATAGATAGATAGATAGATAGATAGATAGATAGATAGATAGATAGATAGATAGATAGATACGACGGATGGACAGACATATACGACAGACAGATAGATACGACAGATGGACAGACAGACAGATAGATAGAGATCTGACAGACAGACAGATAGAGAGATACAACAGACAGACAGATACAACAGACAGACAGACAGACAGACAGACAGACAGACAGACAGACAGACAGATAGATAGATAGATAGATAGATAGATAGATAGATAGATAGATAGATAGATAGATAGATAGATAGATAGATAGATAGATAGATAGATCGATCAGACTAACAGATATGACAGACAGATAGATACGACGGATGGACAGACAGACAGCTACGATGAATGGACAAACAGATACAACACACAGATAGATATGATGGATGGACAGACAGGCAGATAGAGAGATACAACAGACAGACAGACAGACAGACAGACAGACAGACAGATAGACAGACAGACAGACAGACAGACAGATAGACAGACAGACAGACAGACAGACAGACAGACAGACAGACAGATAGATAGATAGATAGATAGATAGATAGATAGATAGATAGATAGATAGATAGATAGATAGATAGATAGATAGATCCGACGGACAGATAGATATGACAGACAGACCTAAAAAATGTCATTTACTTGTTATTATAACCCTTTAGATAATTCTGATACCTCCGTGGACAAATATAATGCTATTTAAGGTAAAGAAAAGTGTCTTTGAGAGTGTATGTGAGTACCCATTGCTGTCCATAGCCATCCTCTAGATCGTTTACTGTGCGATCGTCCCAGTCCAGTCGAATCCCCAGCAGTGTTCGGGGCAGAAAACCATTCTCAGCCATGATCACAAAATATGTGAAGAAACCTCCCAGTGCCTGGATCATACCTACACACATACATAAACACACACACATGAACTGAGATTCACAGGTAAATATATACACATTAAAACAGTGCAATTGTGTAATTACTTTTACACTCCTACAGCACGAAAGTGCAATTTTATGTCATACAGAGGCTTTAATCAAATACGACACATGCAATTCTTTATGTACTACAAAATTTACAAGCAATTACAGCTAAAATGGGCACTGAATGAATGTGTGCATTCATTGATATTTGTGTGCAAGTGCATATGACACTAACCGATCTGTCCATAAGCCATGCTGATGAGCCTCTCATTCACCAGATTGTCAGTTTTGGGGTTTCGGGGCTGGCGCTTCATAATGTCACTCTCTGCTGACTCATATGCCAGAGAGATCGCAGGAACCTGAGAGAGACAAAGTAACAAGAAACAAATATGGATACATTTTCAAAAGAGTGTAAACTAATTTTGACCATGACTGAACATGTAAAAATGAAAATAATACTTGGAGAGGTACATATGTTAGATATATCTTAACATGTCACTGCATATGTGTGTGTGTGAGAGAGAGAGATATTATATGTCCGTTCCCTGAGGGTGGTCTGAAAGGAACTGGAAGTGTGACAGAATGAACACAAGTGTTAGTGGGTATATCTCACCATGTCAGTGCCGAGGTCGATGCAAAGGATGGTGACAGTGCCCAGGGGCAGTGGCACACTGGCGATGATGAAGAGCAGGAAGGGTGTGATCTCTGGGATGTTGCTGGTCAGAGTGTATGCAATTGACTTCTTCAGGTTATCAAAGATCAGACGGCCTAAAACAAAGAGAATGTTTGAAAATGTTTTGTCATTATTATTATTATTCCAGTTCCAATGTATTTATTTATTCATTTTAATTAATACTTCTGTCGCTTTTTTTTTTTTAAAAAACCTTTTAAATTATGAATTATGTCATTGTTTTGTATTTATATTAACTCTTTGGCAGTATTGTGTGTAAACAACAATTTTTTAAGAGTGACAAACAGAGGCAACATTTTAATATCATGCTTAAAGTTGCTGTAAATGATTTAATCCGTTTTGCTCACATCTGCCATTTTACTTTGACAAACATTAAAGGTGCACTCAGTAATTGTTTTTTATTTTTCATCTTGGACTTACAACGGCACCTAGTGGCATGGATGCAGCATCATTCAAGCATGGTAGTTTTCAGTTACCAATGTTATTGTAGAAATGTTCTATTCACAGTCAGCCATGATTAATTTAATCCTTGAGTGAAAGTGTCCAATAACAGTGTGGTTACTGAGATTAAGCAATAATATTCGGCTGGCCATGAAATTCTAACATGGCTGCCCCCATGAGGGGACCTTATCCATGTACAATAAAACTGCTTTTATAAGGTAACTGATATTGCTGGTGTCTTCATCTTATGTGAGTGCTTATGATTATATATATATATATATATATATATATATGTTTCAAAATTACCATTCATTTCTTTAGGAGTAAAACCTTTTAAATGAGGAAAAAAATTACTGAGTGCACCTTTAAGCCAACAATTATTTAGCCTGACACGGACCACTAAAATGAATGGGAGAAACTGGGATGCCAAATATGGTGGGTGTACAAAACGAAGTCCCGCCTTACAGGTTATAACTGTCCTGACTGCTTTGAGCCTGGGGCTTCTACAAGAAATAAAGGGGGATTACGTCTGCAAGTATCCAGAGGATATGAAGTGTTCAACAGGGGTAAATAAAGTAAAACAATTGAACCAATGGCAACCAAAATCTATTTTCATAATTGTATTAAAATAAAGGGAAAACATATTTACAGTACTCAAACATTCAATAAAGTAATCAACAGCAAAATAAACAAAAACAAAGGCATTCAAATAAAATGATAAAC